>NC_053431.1:54797571-55109532 GCF_007990345.1 Gossypium hirsutum
GTTTCCAACTCGCTACTCATGCTTTCTTTGCTTTGCTCGATTCACCTCCTTTAACTCCTTGACTTAATCAATAATTTAACTAGTTTAACCACCTGCTAAATATTACAATCCAATTTCACATGTTATGTATGTTAGTATATTCGGCTAATAACCTCATGCAACTACCATATCATCAAAATCTAATCACACATGCACATGCATTAGGTAAGTTACCTTTACTAATTTTAAACCCAACATCACACAAGCTCTCAAGTGATGGCCGAATGCTTCTTTTGTTACCCAACTAATCATTCGACAATTTCATCCCCTTTACCACCCTTTTATGCCTAATTATCTAAATCAAGATAAGATCATCAACATGCCTAACCATAGCCGAATGTGCAACATTAATCTATCACCTCTATCTCTTAAATACTATCAAGTTCATTTACTTCTAATTTCTTAAGTTCAACATCTTAATGCCCATTATAGCCACTCCCATTATCTAAATTTAAAAATCGGCAACACCCACATTTTAACTATCTTAGCGAATACTCCTCAACACTTAGACTAAAGTATGCACATTAACTTAATACAACTTTCATTATTCCTTTCACCCTCAAACATAATTTATAAATCTTGCCCTTCCTTCCATGTTTCGGTCAATTATTCAAATTACCTCATAACATGAACATTCTTTTCAACTAATCTAGCATGACTCATTCGGCCTTAACAAAGAACCACTTTTCATACAAGGACAAAAATAAATCAAATGAACCTCCCATTTAAACCCCATTCTATCCTCTACTTACTCAATAATACATGTTTCTTAGTTCATATTCATCTATAACCATTTCAAATTACATACTACAAAACATCATCAATTTGGCATATAAGAACATAACCAAAGGTTTCTTGCAACACAACTCAAAAATCAACACATGGGTCATGTTATGAGCATCAAAACAACTCAACTTCACAAAAAAAATGCCAAAAGAACCACATGATATCATACCTTAATCTATAAACTCACTTGCCGAATGTCCTAGCTTCCATTTTTCTTTTCTTTTCCTTATGGTTTCGGCAAGATGATAGAAAAGATGATGGAACTTTGTTTTTATCACCACTTACTAATATAAATTTATTATACATAATTCCCACCAAATATAAAAAAATGAAGACAAGGGAACACCATAATGCATGCGTATGTTGGCCGGCCATTCACATTCAAAAAATGGTCTATTTGACATGCAAGTCCACTCTTTTTGGTACATGCACTAATAGACCATTTTAAATTGGACTATCATATTTTCACCATGTCTCAAATCGATCCCTATTAACAATTTCTCATGCAATTGGTAAAATTAGGGAATGAAACTTCCACATACTCATGTTCACACATAATAAGCATAGAATATAGCAATTAATTATTTTACGACTCGGTCTTGTGGTCCCGAAACCACTTTCCGACTAGGGTCACATTAGGGCTGTCACAACTCTCCCCACTTAAGAAATTTTCATCCTCGAAAAGCTTACCAGTAAATAGGTTTGGGTATCGTTCTTTCATCGAACTCTCGGTTTCCCAAGTAGCTTCCTCGATCCCGTGTTTGAGCCATAACACCTTTACTAACGGAACCCTTTTGTTCCGCAACTCCTTCATTCACGAGCTAGGATACACATCGGCTCTTCTTCATAACTCATATCGGCTTGAATTTCAACCTCCGACAGACTAATTATGTGCGAAGGATCAGATCTATAGCGTCGAAGCATCGAAACATGAAAGACATCGTGTATCCTTTCAAGTTCAGGGGGCAAAATCAATCTATATGCAACCGGACCAACTCGTTCGGAGATTTCGTACGGCCCAATGAATCTCGGGCTCAACTTGCCCTTACGGCCAAACCTGAGTACCTTTTTCCAAGGCGAAACTTTAAGGAACACTTTATCTCCCACCTGATATTCAATGTCTTTCGTTTCAAGTCCGCATACGATTTCTGACGATCTGTGGCTGCCTTCAACTTTCACGGATTACCTTTACTTTCTGTTCGGCATCTTTAATCAATCAACTCCGAAAATTTTACTTTCACCGAGCTCGGTCCAAAACAATGGTGTACGGCATTTACGACCGTACAAAGCCTCGTAAGGTGCCATCTTAATACTTGATTGAAAACTATTGTTGTAAGCGAATTCAATCAAAGATAAATACCGTTCCCATGAACCACTAAACTCGAGGATGCAACATCTCAACATATCCTCAAGTATCTGAATCATCCGCTCGGATTGACCATCGGTTTGTGGATGAAAAGCGGTGCTAAAATGCAGCTTGGTACCCAACGCTTCTTGCAATTTCTTCCAAAATCGCGAGGTGAATCTCGGATCTCTATCCGACACGATAGAAATAGGTACTCCATGTAATCTCACAATCTGAGAAACATACAATTCGGCTAGTTTATCCAATGAAAATCCGTACGCACAGGGATAAAGTGAGCCGACTTAGTCAGTCTATCAACAACAACCCAAATCGCATCCTTCT
This sequence comes from Gossypium hirsutum, assembly GCF_007990345.1. NCBI lineage: Eukaryota > Viridiplantae > Streptophyta > Magnoliopsida > Malvales > Malvaceae > Gossypium > Gossypium hirsutum. Next base: position 54,800,084 of record NC_053431.1, read on the forward strand.
TACTTGTTGACAATGGTAGTCCGGACACAAAGTCCATTGTGACTCGATCCCATTTCCACTCGGGTATCATGATCGGCTGAAGTAATCCTGAAGGCACTTGATGTTCCGCTTTCACTTGTTGACATATTAAACATCTCGAAACAAAGTCGGAGATGTCCCGTTTCATACCATGCCACCAAAACCGTCGTTTCAAATCGTTGTACATTTTCGTACTCCTCGGGTGAATTGACATTCGGCTACAATGAGCTTCGTTCAGAATCATCGAAATGAGTTCTGAATTTCTTGGAACACACAACCGACTTCTGAACCTCAAACAATCGTCATCATCAATTTGAAATTCGGATTCCATATTCGGAATACATTCAGCCCGTTTTGCAACCAATTCATCGTCGACTTTCTGAGCTTCACTAATTTGATGAATCAATGATGGTTTGGCCTTTAATTCAGCTACTAACACATTGTCGGGTAGAACAGACAAGTGCACATTCATCGCTCGTAAAGCAAACATGATTTTCGGCTTAAGGCGTCCGCAACCACATTAGCCTTTCCCGGGTGGTAATCAATGACAAGCTCGTAATCTTTCAACAACTCAAGCCAACGTCTTTGTCGCAGATTTAAGTCTCTTTGAGTCATCAAATATTTGAGACTTTTGTGATCCGAAAATACATGGCACTTTTCGCCAAACAAATAATGTCGCCATATTTTCAAAGCAAATACGATGGCGGCTAGCTCGAGATCATGGGTTGGATAATTTCTCTCGTGTGGCTTCAATTGTCTCGACGCATAGGCCACAACTCGACCTTCTTGCATCAATACGCAACCCAACCCGAGTAGGGATGCGTCACTATAAATGACAAACTCTTTGCCTGATTCGGGTTGCACTAAAATTGGAGCTTCAGTCAAATGAGTTTTCAGTTGATCGAAGCCTTTCTGACATTTCTCCGTCCATTCAAACTTAGCATCCTTTTGAAGTAGCTTCGTCATTGGTGTGGCTATCATCGAGAAACCTTTGATAAATCGTCGATAATAACCGGCGAGTCCCAAAAAGCTCCGAACCTCAGTAATACTTCTCGGAGGTTTCCAGTTAAGTATGGCTGAGATTTTGTTCGGGTCAACTCGAATACCCGATGCGGATACCACATGACCCAAGAAGCTAACCTCTCTTAACCAGAACTCACACTTACTGAACTTAGCATATAACTTCTTATCCCGCAAAACTTGCAACACTAATCTCAAGTGTTCAGCATGTTCGATCTCATCTCTTGAATAGACCAAGATGTCATCAATGAACACAACTACGAACCGATCCAAATATGGTCTGAAGATCCAATTCATCAAATCCATAAATACCGCAGGGGCATTAGTGAGCCCAAACGGCATCACTAAGAACTCGTAGTGACCATATCTCGTCCTGAAGGCAGTTTTGGGTATGTCCGATTCTCGAATTCGCAACTGATAATAGCCCGATCTCAGATCTATTTTGAGAACATTGAGGCTCCCTTCAGTTGGTCGAACAAATCATCGATACGCGGTAACGGATACTTATTCTTTATCGTCACTTTATTCAGTTGACGATAGTCAATGCACAACCTCATGGTTCCGTCCTTCTTTTTCACGAACAATACTGGTGCACCCCAAGGTGAGAAACTCGGTCGAGCGAAACCTCTATCCGTCAACTCTTGCAATTGAGCTTTCAATTCTTTTAACTCGGTTAGTGCCATATGATACGGAGCTATCGAAATTGGCGTAGTTCCAGGTACAAGCTCAATACCAAACTCTATCTCCCGAACAGGTGGCAAACCCGGTAACTCTTCAGGAAACACATCCGGGTATTCACAAACCACCAGCACAGATTCGGGTTTCTTTTCTAACTCTTTGTCATCAAGTACATACGCAAGGTATGCTTCGCACCCTTTTCTTACATATTTCTGGGCCAACATTGCTGATATTACAGCTGGCAACCCCCTTAAGTCCGCAGACTCAACTCGGATTATCTCGTTATTTGCGCACCTCAAATCGATAGTCTTACTTTTGCAATTCACAACCGCATCATGCGCGGTCAACCAATCCAAACCAAGAATAACATCAAATTCATCAAACGGCAAAAGTATCAAGTCCACCGGAAAACAAGAACCTCGAATTACTAGGGGACATCTCTTACACACTTTGTCGACAAGCACGTAACGACCCAAGGGATTTGACACCCGAATTACGAACTCAGTAGACTCAACAGGTAGAGTCTTACTGGATGCTAAGGTTTCACATACATATGAATGAGTAGAGCCAGGGTCAATCAATGCAATCACATTAGTATCAAAGAGAGTAAAGGTACCAGTGATGACGTCAGGGGAGGATGCCTCCTCTCGTGCGCGAATGGCATATGCTCTAGCAGGAGTACAGTTCTCGGCTCGAACAGCCGTATCAGAGGTCCCTCTCTGACTACCACCCCTACCTCCTAAAATTCTCGGTGGTCTACCTCTAGTTGTCACTCCACTAGGTCTTGCACCTTGAATCTTATTCTTCTCATCAAGCTCCGTGCAATCTCTAATGAAGTGGTCCTTCGAACCGCATCCGTAACAGGCCCTGTTAATAGTCTTACCCCAACATTCACCTATGTGTCGTCTTCCACATTGGGGACATTCAGGTTTCTCTAGACGATTATTGCCCACACTAGCTACCGAAGTAGCTCGGGAGTCCGTCGATGGTCTTGCTCTGATGGAAATTCTCGCAGTCGTCCTCGACTTATTAGTGTCCTCCCTGAACTTCTTTACGGCTGAGAATGGAGCTTTACCCGTTGATCTTTTACGATAGTCTCTAGCCTCAAATTCAGCCTTCTTCTTCTCCTTTCCAAGTTCTTCCGCCTTGCAGGCTCGTTCGACTAGTGTTACGAATTCTTTTATTTCCAAAATACCCATTAGTAGCTTTAAATCTTCATTCAATCCTTCTTCGAATCTTTTGCACATAGCAACCTCATCAGCTACACACTCCCGGGCATACCTACTGAGTCTTACGAATTCATGTTCGTATTCAGATACTGTCATACGGCCTTGCTTAAGTTCCAAGAATTCCTTACGCTTTTGATCAATGAACCGTTGACTAATATATATCTTTCGAAATTCCATCTGAAAGAAGTCCCAAGTTACTCGTTCGTTTGGGACTATGGAAATCAGGGTCCTCCACCAATAGTAGGCTGAGTCCCGCAACAAGGATATAGCACACTTTAGACATTCATCGGGTGTGCATGACAGTTCATCAAACACCCGAATGGTGTTATCAAGCCAGAACTCGGCCCTTTCAGCATCATCAGTAACTATGGCCCTGAACTCCTCAGCCCCGCGCTTCCTAATCAAGTCTACAGGTGGCTTACTCAGCCTCACAGGATCAGCAACTGATGGCATTACTGGCTCCGGGGGTGGATTATTCAAATTCGGGAATTGTTGGACAGCCGAATTGGTTCGGGCATACTGCGCGACCCATTCATTCATCATGGTAAAGAAGGCTTGTTTAGCCCCCTCACCTTGATTATTCGCAGATGACTGAGGTTCAACAGGCGGCGTCCCTTGTGCAGGAGCAGCCGCTACACTTTCAATGTCATCCGCCAAGGTTCTCTCTACACCGGGATCCATTTACTAATCAAAACATAAATTTTAACCGTCAGAAGTCATCACACAGTTAAACATTAACATTCGGCATGTATAGCTAGACTCATACGTGCTATGGTAGTCCTAGAACCGACTAAACCATAGCTCTAATACCAATCAAATGTAACACCCCGAACCCGAGGCCGTCGCCGGAGTCGAACACGAGGTGTTAACAGACTTCAACCCACTTAAAAAAAAAATTTTCCAGACAAGCTGCCAGTCTGCGTACTAGTCGCTAAAAAAATCATATCTCGAGTTCTGAAACTCGAAATCCAGTTCCGTAAATTTTCCCTGAAAATAGACTCATATGCCCATCTACAAATTTTTTCTAGAATTTTTCGGTCGGACCAATTAGTACAGTTTATTAGTCAAAGTCTCCCATGTTACAGGGATCGACTACATTGACCTTTGTGCATTACGACTTGGATATCTCCCTGCACAGAGTTTCAACACTGATGCCGTTTGTTTCTATAGAAACGAGACTCAGAGAGGAATCTATACATATATGGTATGACTCCTAATTATCTCTGGTTGATTTATAATGAATTTCCAAAGTCGGAACAGGGAATCCAGAAACCGTTCTGGCCCTGTCTCACGAGAACCTGAATATCTCTTAACCTACTGTCCATATGATCTTTTCGTTGCTTCTATATGAAAATAGACTCATCGAGCTTCGAATACATAATTTATTCATCAATTAATTCCACTCCTACTATTTTTTAGTGATTTTTCAATCTCATGTCACTGCTGCTGCCAGCATCTGTTACGAAAGTAACTAGGTCCATTTCATGCCTACTCCTTGATCCAACTCAATCGAACATTCATGCCATTTTCGCATGGCTTAAAGTTTACATACTATAGTTCAAACACAACATAATAGCCTATACATGCCGAAATATTCTCCTAAGCCGACTAAGAAGAAAGTACCAAAACTTGCTATCCGGTGTGATGACTTCGATGACGGCCCGACCACGCAAAAAGAGATGTGTCCAAGAAACCTAGAATAGGTGACAAGGAAATACCGAGTGAGTTTATAACTCAGTAAGTCATAAGCTATGCACTACCATCCATCAATAACATTATCACAAGAGAAAACAAAATGGAACGAGGCTAATTACTCCATCCATTCCGAACCATACCATAGTTCCTCCGACCTATCGGTTTAATTTCATACCAATTTATGCATTCACAATCCACATACTCATCAATAGGATATTCGAGGCATTTTCATAAATCATTTTATTTTCGTTACAAACATACAACTAAACGGCCTTTCACCCATTCTACGATAAATTTCATGTGCGTGACTTCAAGTATATTTGTCACATAGGTTCAAACTTACCAAGCTCAACACCAAGTATAGACATAGCACCTATTAGCCATGAACTCAAGACACTTACCCGATCCGCTGTCCGTGATCGACTCAATAGCGTCGCACACTTAGTGTCCATAATGATTCAAGAATATATATTAAGTCCGCACACTCAGTGCTATATAATCAACTCGCACACTTAGTGCTACATAATCAAACTCGCACACTTAGTGCTACATAGTCAACTCGCACACTTAGTGCTACATAGTCAAACTCGCACACTTAGTGCTACATAGTCAATTCGCACACTTAGTGCTACATAGTCAAACTCGCACACTTAGTGCTACATAGTCAATTCGCACACTTAGTGCTGCACAATTTAAACCCGCACACGTAGCGCCAATCTCGTGGTCATAAATGTTTATACTCGCACATTTAGTGCCGAGATCAACAACTCAATACATCTCACCTCTTTTCTTTTCATTCAACACTTTCATCATCACATACGTACATGCATATATATATTTATTCATTCCATTCAGCATCATTACATAAACGTTATGACCATTTGAATTAATACCAACTATATGCTTAATGACTTACCTCGTGTTGGGTAAGACAGTTCCAACTCGGCTACTCGATGACTTTTCTTTGCCTTTGCTCGATTCACCTCCTTTAACTCCTTGAGCTTAATCAATAATTTAACTAGTTTAACCACCTTGCTAAATATTTACAATCCAATTTCACATGTATATGTATGTTAGTATATTCGGCTAATAACCTCATGCAACTACCATATCATCAAAAATCTAATCACACATGCACATGCATTAGGTAAGTTACCTTTACTAATTTTAAACCCAACATCACACAAGCTCTCAAGTGATGGCCGGATGCTTCTTTTGTTACCCAACTAATCATTCGACAATTTCATCCCCTTTACCACCCTTTTATGCCTAATTATCTAAATCAAGATAAGATCATCAACATGCCTAACCATAGCCGAATGTGCAACATTAATCTATCACCTCTATCTCTTAAATACTATCAAGTTCATTTACTTCTAATTTCTTAAGTTCAACATCTTAATGCCCATTATAGCCACTCCCATTATCTAAATTTAAAAATCGGCAACACCCACATTTTAACTATCTTAGCCGAATACTCCTCAACACTTAGACTAAAGTATGCACATTAACTTAATACAACTTTCATTATTCCTTTCACCCTCAAACATAATTTATAAATCTTGCCCTTCCTTCCATGTTTCGGTCAATTATTCAAATTACCTCATAACATGAACATTCTTTTCAACTAATCTAGCATGACTCATTCGGCCTTAACAAAGAACCACTTTTCATACAAGGACAAAAATAAATCAAATGAACCTCCCATTTAAACCCCATTCTATCTTCTACTTACTCAATAATACATGTTTCTTAGTTCATATTCATCTATAACCATTTCAAATCACATACTACAAAACATCATCAATTTGGCATATAAGAACATAACCAAAGGTTTCTTGCAACACAACTCAAAAATCAACACATGGGTCATGTTATGAGCATCAAAACAACTCAACTTCACAAAAAAAATGCCAAAAGAACCACATGATATCATACCTTAATCTATAAACTCACTTGGCCGAATGTCCTAGCTTCCATTTTTCTTTTCTTTTCCTTATGGTTTCGGCAAGATGATAGAAAAGATGATGGAACTTTGTTTTTATCACCACTTACTAATATAAATTTATTATACATAATTCCCACCAAATATAAAAAAATGAAGACAAGGGAACACCATAATGCATGCGTATGTTGGCCGGCCATTCACATTCAAAAATGGTCTATTTGACATGCAAGTCCACTCTTTTTGGTACATGCACTAATAGACCATTTTAAATTGGACTATCATATTTTCACCATGTCTCAAATCGATCCCTATTAACAATTTCTCATGCAATTGGTAAAATTAGGGAATGAAACTTCCACATACTTATGTTCACACATAATAAGCATAGAATATAGCAATTAATTATTTTACGACTCGGTCTTGTGGTCCCGAAACCACTTTCCTACTAGGGTCACATTAGGGCTGTCACAACTTTCGACTCAAAGCATCAGCAACTACGTTCGCTTTCCCCAGATGATAGTCAATCACTAATTCATAGTCTTTTAATAATTCTAACTATCTCCGCTTTCACAAATTCAAATCTTTCCAAATCATTAGCTATTTCAAGCTTTTGTGGTAGGTATAAATATGGAATTTCTCACCAAACAAGTAACGACGCCAAATTTTCAATACGAACACTGTCGTGGCTAACTCCAGATTGTGCATCGGATAATTCTTTTCGTGCAGCTTGAACTGTCTCGAGGCATAAGCTACAACTTTGCCTTCCTGCATCAAAACACAACCCAGGCCATTTAACAATGCATCACTAAAAACTACAAATTCTTTACTCAACTCAGGCTAAACTAATACTGGTGCCTATGTCAATAATGCTTTCAACTGTTCAAAACTCTGCTGACACTTTTCTGACCACTTAAATTTAACATCTTTTTGAAGCAATTGTGTCATCGGAGTTGCAATCAACGAGAAGCCTTTCACAGATCGTCTATAATAGCTAGCTAGTCCCAAAAAACTATGGACTTCAGATACATTTCTCAGAGGCTTCCAATCTATAATCGCAAAAATTTTACTCCAGTCAACTTAGATACCCGCGGCTGAAATTATATGTCCCAGAAAACCACCCTCTCATAGCCAAAACTCACATTTGTTGAATTTATCTCTCAAAGTTTGTAACACGATTCTAAAATGTTTGGCATGTTCAGATTCATCACGAGAGTAAATCAAAATATCATCAATAAACACAACTATGAATCAGTTTAAGTACGGCATGAAAATCTGGTTCATCAAGTCCATAAAAATAGCAGGTGCATTTATTACTCCGAAAGGCATAATAAGAAATTCGTAGTGTCCGTATGTTGTTCTAAATGCAGTCTTTGGCACATCTGAGTCTTTAACCCGCAACTTGTAATAACCCAATCTCAAATCAATTTTCAAGAACACTGTTGCCCCTTTTAACTGATCAAACAAATCATTTATCCGTGGCAAAGGGTATTTATTATTGATCGTCACTTTGTTGAGTTGTCGGTAGTCTATACACATTCTCATTGTGGCATCTTTATTTTTTACAAATAACACCTGTAACACCCCTTACCCGTGTCTGACACTGTGACAGGATACGAGGCATTACTAACTTATTCATTAGCGTACAAACTTTACCGAGTCGTAAAAATTGGAACAAATTAAAAGCCTTTAAAAATTTCACCTTTACAACTCTAATGTGGGTCTACAAGGCCCAAAATATACTTAGAAACTAATTCAGGATCAATTCGGATCTCTTAAAGAGCATTGGAAATTTTCACTAAAGATAGGGGTACACGCCCGTGTGGGAGATGACACGCTTGTGTGATTGGTTTGGCATGGCCGTGTTGGTGACCCGTGTGGCTCACACGGCTTGATGTTTATCGGGACACGCTCGTGTCCCTAGCCCGTGCGAAATTTAATTTTTAGTTCAAGGCGCAGTGGTTTTCACACAACTTGGCACATGCCCATGAGCGTGGCCCGTGTCTTCCCACACGGCCTCGACACACCCGTGTCTTGGCCCATGTCTAAAAACTGGGGCATTCTATTTCTGACATCATCATAACCAAAAAGTCATACAGCCGAAGCACACGCCCGTGTGCCAGGCCGTGTCCTCTACACGACTGAGACACACAGCTGTGTCTTTACCCGTGTGATTATTACCATGCATACTGACTTGAAATTTTTACGTGCAGGGGACACACGGACGAACCACATGCCCTTGGGGCTGGTCGTATGTCACACATGGCCTAGACACACGCCCGTGTGTCTACTCGTGTGGACAATATAAGACTATTTTCCAAACCTCATTGCCACCTATATTCACCTATCTTCATGCTATAACCAACCAATACCAAAACAAGCAAAATTTCCATAACCAATTCGACCACAATAAACATTCATGCAACCATGATGATGCATCTTCTATAAACTCAAAAATGAATGTTAGCCATCATTCAAGGCTTAATACAAAGTGTGAGATTTACCCCAAGCCAACTCATTTGGTAAATGCTCAAGACACAAAATGATAAAGTCTAAACCCTACACATGCCATAATTCAAAAATATAAATCCAACTATACCAAGTGTTCGAATGATAGTGTGATCGATATCCTTGATGTCCAGTGATCCTTAGACTAAATAGACGGCACTGTAAGAAAAATGGAAAGGAAGAGGCAGTAAGTATAAAAGCTTAGTAAGTTGCATATAAATGAATATACAACAACAACTTCATCAATGATCAACATATTCATGACCCAGATGAAGGCATAGATGTAACTTACTCATTACCAACCATACAAGTCACATATTATAATATGTATATTAAGCTCATATCTCATACGTACCAATTAGGTACCTGTACCATTCACAACACGGTTATACTTTCCTTATTAACTTAAAACATAACATCCATCATTGAACCATTCGGAGTATCATCAGATATTCATTAAACCTTGAATATGGGTAAGGTGCCGATGCCATGTCCCAGACATGGTCTTACACTGACTATCATCTCATAGCCGATGCATGTCCCAAACATGTCTTAAACTGGCTTACATCTCGAGGCTGATGCATGTCCCAGACATGTCTTACACTAGCACTTGTCTCAGTGCCGATGCCATGTCCTTAACATGGTCTTACATTAGCTTCCATAATGTGGCCGATGCATGTCCCAGACATGTCTTACACTAGCACACACAAGTGACCCAATTATTACGGCATGAATGTCCAGTCTACTTCCTAAGGTTCCAACAAAAATCCTATTATCTTAATTATCGTTATCAATCAATTCATGCTATATCGATTCAATGACAATTCAAACACATATCAACAACATAGTTGTATTATTTACATACAACTTACCTCGGATTACAAAATGCACACGACTAGTCGGTTTGCTTGGCTTTCCCCCGGTCAAGGTTCAGATTTGACAACTATTGATCTATAATAGTAAATGCACTCATTTGGTCACTAATCACACTTAGGCAATCAAAAGTTCACATCCTCGGTAAAATGACCATTTTGCCCCTAGGCTCAAAAATCAATTTTTATCGAATTTCTTCGTATCTTAAGCCTAGCTGAACCCTTTTTACTCTTATAGCAACGTCAAAATCTCACTATTTCACATATTTATCCTTAGTTCACAACTTATGCAAAATAATCCCTTTATGTGTTTTTATGCTAACACCTCTCACAAAAGTTGTTTAGGACTCTTCTAAGACTCATATTCTTTCATAAAAATTCAAAAAATAACATGAACATTCACATAGTGAAGCCCTAGACTTATTACCATTTTGCAAAATAGTCCTCTCCCCATGACACAAGATGCAAAAAATGTAAAAATCATAAAGAAAATCATCAAGATCACTTACATTATGAGAGGAATAAGTTGCTGCAAATTTTCAGTTTTCAAACCTCCATATTTTCTGATATTTTTGGTGGAGGGAAGAGATGGAGAAGAAGAAAAATGCTAGATAGGCCTTAGGCATTATTTTATCACCAAATCATGACATCACTTACCTAAACTTTGACTATTTGTTTAAAATTCATCTCATGGCCGACCAATCTATTCCTTAAGGGTCTATTTGCCCTCTAAAGACCCCCAATTTAAGTCCTTTAGATAATTGACACATTTGGGCACTAGTTTGCAACTTTTGCCTTTTGTACGATTTAGTCTTTTTTTGCAATTGAGCAAGCCATCACTAAAACTAATTCACCAAAATTTCCATACACTAATATTAACATGTAATGACCCCAAAATAATAATAAAATAATTTATTGAACTTCAGATTTGTGGTCCTAAGACCACTATTTTGACTAGGCCCTAAGTCGGGTTGTTACAACACTGGTGCACCCCAGGGAGAGAAACTCGGTCTAGCAAAACCTCTATCTGTCAACTCTTGCAACTAAGCTTTCAATTCTTTTAACTCTGTTGGAGTCATTATGTAAAGAGCTATCAATATCGACATTGTTCCTGGTACTAATTCAATACCAAACTCAACCTCTTTGATACGTGGTAAACCCGGTAACTCTTCAGAAAATACATCTAGATACTCGCACACAATTGGTACTAATTCAATCTTTATTTCTGTCACTTTGTATCAAGTAAAGAAAGATAAGCTTCACACCCCTTTTTCACAAATCTATGTGCTAACATAGACGAGATCACAACTAGCAAACTATTCAGATCATCAGATTCAATTCTAATAGTCTCATTGTTCTGACATTTCAGTTCAATTGTCTTTCTTCTACAATTCACTATAGCATCATGCATCATTACCCAATCCATACCCAAAATCACATCAAATTCATCGAATGGCAACAACATCAGATTTGCTAGAAAACAGAAATCCTAATTCATTAACGGACAATTCTTGTAGACTTTATCAACCAAAACACATTTGACTAAGGGGTTCGATACTCTAATCACAAATTTAGTAGACTCTACAGGCAAAGTCTCAATAGATACTAAATTCATACATATATAAGAATGAGTTGATCCTAGATCTATCAATGCAATCACATTAGTATCATAGAGAGTGAAAGTATGGGTGATAACATCTGGAGATGATGCCTCCTCTCGTGCACGAATAGCATAAGCTTGGGCAAGTGCTCGTGCCTCAGACCTCATAGCAGAATCTCTCATCACACCTCTACCATTGGATACATTCCCCGTATTTCTTGGCAGTCTCCCTCTCGTTGTTGTATTGCTCAATCTTTCATGCTAAGATTTATCTTTTTCATTTAACTCAGGACAATCTCGGATAAAATAATCTCGCAAACCACAACTGTGACAAGCTCTATTATTATTTTTCACCCAACAATCTCCAAAATGTCGTCTTCGACATAGTTGACATTTGAGTTTAACATCTTCCACGTATCTAACACTCGATACCGATGTAGCTTGAGCTTTAAGGTTGGTATATTGCTTTCCATGATCTCTATTAGAATATCCCACTGAAGCTATTGATCGTTTAAAATAGTCTCTGAATTTCTTCGACGAGGACTGATAAGGTTTACTCATTGATCTCTTCCTTGTATCTTTAGCCTCTGATTCAGCTTTCTTCTTTTCTCGACTAAAGTCTTCAGCTTTGCAAGCTCGTTCAAATAACACAACAGATTCTTTTAAATCTAAAATCCCGATGAGAAGTTTAATATCTTCGTTTAGCCCATCAACAAACCGCTTGCACATTATTTCTTCAGTACACACATACTCATGATCGTACTTGCTCAATCGTACAAATTCCCTCTCGTGCTCGGTTACAGTCATGCGGCCTTGTTTCAATTCTAAAAACTCATTATGCTTTTGATCAAGAAATCACTGACTTATATATTTCTTTTGAAACTTCACCTAAAAGAATTCCCAAGTCACTCGTTCTCTCGGTAGTACGAACACCAAAGTATTCCACCACTGATACGCTATGTCTCTCAACAAAGAAATAGCACACTTTAAACATTTAGCTAGCTTGTAAGAAAGCCCGTCAAACACTCAAATCTTATTTTCAAGCCAAAATTCGACTCTCTTAGGATCATCGTCAACATTAGCTCTAAACTCTTTTTGTAATAGCCCGATTTAGACTCTATTTGGAATAGTGGTTTCGGGACCAAGAATTCGAGTCAAAAAAATATTTAAAAATTATTTTTTGTGTTTATTATATGTGAATTTATATGTGTTAATTTTTCATGTTTTAATTTTATTGTTTGGATGTTGATTTAGTAAAAAGGGCTTAATCGCATAAAGTGAAAAGTTGATGGTTAAATGTGAGAGTGCTTAATTGAATTTTTCTTTATAATATGATGCTTTTATAATAAAATTAGACCATAATTAAAATGGATGGATGGTTTTGGTATTAAAAAAATCACGGTTTTATATTAATTTTAAAAGGGCAATTTAGTTATATGTTAATAATGTTATAATAATAAAACATAAAATAAAGTTGCATGCATTCATTTTTATTCTTCAAAAGGCAAAAATACCAAAAGAAAGGAAAAATAAAAAGAAAGGAAAAAGAAAAAGAAAGCTACATTCGGCCATTAGCAAGCTTGATTCAAGGTGAGTTTTAGCTCGATTTTTGATAATTTTTATGTTTTTGAGATCATTGCTATGTTATCTATCATGCCCATGTCACAATTTTTGAATTTGATGATGATTTTGTATTTTTCCATTGTTGAAAGCTTGTGATTTTTGTTGTTTCATGTTGTAAAATAAAAGATATGTGATAGATTAACATGTTTTGTATTTGAATTTTTGATGATTTTGAGTAATTAGGGCTAATTTGTAAAAGTAATAAATTGAGGGGCTAAAATGTGAAATAAATGAAATGTGTGGACTTGTATAAGGAAGATGAATATTCGACCTAACCATGGTACATTGAAATTTTGCATATTTTGTGTTTTGTGCAATAGGGGCTAATTTGTGAAAAGTGTGAAATGTCAAGGGCAAAATGGTAATTTGCCCATTTATGTGTTTTCGGATGAAATTGAATGAATTTGTGTTTGAATAAGTTTAATTTGAATATGTTTAGATCAAGAACCAAAGAAATCAGATTTGGATCGGGGGAAAACCAAAGTTGACGAATAATTGTCTCGTTACGAATTTCATTGTCCGAGGTAAGTTTATAAGGCAATTAGATGTTGTTAAATTTCAATATATGAGATCTATAAATAATTGTAATAATTAGTAATAAACTATGATTCGACTTTGAGTAATGAAAAAATGTGATTGTGGTATGATTTGTGAGTTATATGATCTTATAATTCGGTTTTATAATTGTATATTCGATCATGTAATAAATTAGTTAGGTTGGTTTATAAGGATTTGATGATGTATATTACAAATGTTATATTAAAGATTTATCCATTAGCCAAATGTTTATTTATAAATTATTTGTATTAAATAGGAGATATATTTGGCTTGAATTATGATAAATGAGATAGTATATTTTTGAGTTGGCTAATATTCTAGTAAAAGAATTATTTATGTTTGATGATTAAGCAATTAATAAGTTTTGGTATTTGAAGTGATGATCTGGATTATACATGTTAAAATGTTTATTATATGTATATTGATTGCGAATCTATATTCGGTTAAATGATATATGTATGTGATATTAAAGTGTGAATCATGAGTATACATAAATGAATGTATATATCTATTCGGCTATATGATGATATTATGACCTTGGAAGTGAATGATAACTTTGTTAATGAATATATGTGTATTTTGGTCAAGTTAAAGTTGATACATGGATGTATATGTGATATCAATATGTAATTATGTGTAAGACCACGTCTGGGATGTTGCCATCAATATGTCATTATGTGTAGGACTACGTCTGGGATGTTGGCATCAATATGTCATTATGTGTAAGACCACGTCTGGGATGTTGGCATCGATATGTAATTATGTGTAAGACCACGTCTGGGACGTTGGCATCGATATGTAATTATGTGTAAGACCACGTTTGGGACATTGGCATCGATATGTGATTACGTGTAAGACCCTGTGTAACACCCCTATCCCGTAATCGTCGCCGGAATAGGTAAGGGGCATTACCAAACAACCAGAACATTTCAGACCAATTCAGAATCACAATTATCATATAACATCATTGCATAAGCAATCATCTTTTAGGATAGTCTATGAGACCTAAAACATACTTTTAAGAATAGTCAAAACTAAACCAAACACATACAAAAAATTTTAGAATCTAGAGAAAATTTCACTTTTGTTGAGGTCACACACCTGTGTGACCAGGCCGTTTGTCTCACACGGGCATCAGACACACCCATGTGAACCATCTGTGCCAAAACAAGGCACCTGACTTTCACACATGCCCATTAGGCACGCCCGTGTGATACTTAGTTAACTACTGACTTATGCCCACGGCCATATGACACGCCCATGTGTCAAAACCATGTGATTTTTAAGAGGTTACTGCCTTTCTTACACGGCCACAAGGCACGCCCGTGTCCCCTGACCGTATGGCACGATGCAAGCTTGGTTTAAGCCAACTTGCCACCCCTAAATGAGTCTTTCCTACTAGCAATGTTAAACAACATTCATGCAACAATTTTTAGCCATTTCCATGCTCAAAACATGCTTCATTACAACTAAATCATCATCATTCCGTAACTCATTCAAAACCATATCAAAACTTAACACAAACGTACCATTTGCTAGCCAACTTTCATGGCATAACATATATTTACATATCAAAACTTAATACATAGACCTTCTAGCCTATACATGCCATACTTTAAAAAATTCACACTTTTGAAAGTACCAATATGAGTTCGATAGTGCCGTGACAATCCTCGACTATCCCCGACCCTTCAGTAGCTACGATAGCTATAAAACAGACAGAAATCACACAGAGTAAGCTACAAAGAGCTTAGTAAGCCAAATACAATTGGTCTAACTACTAAACCATATAAGTACAATTCAACAGTAAAGATTTATAGCCATTTCATAGAATAATTCATAAGCTTAACCATGCTCGTTTGTTTGTATGAATGTCATGCTTCATTTCCAAATTCCATAAATATTTCACAGATACATAGTCTTTCATATTCAAAGATTTAGTACGATACCAACTTACCTATGTAGATTATATATTTCATCTACTCATTCTCATATTTCGTACGTTATCATCAGACGGTTCAGAAATGATACAGATACTCATAAACAAGTACAATGCCGACGTCCCGGATGTGGTCTTACATGTAGTTCAATATCAATGCCTCTGTCCCAGACAGGGTCTTACACGAAATCAGATATGATGCCGATGTCCCAGACATGGTCTTATACGTAAATATCAATCAAGGCCTGTGTCCCAGACACGATTTTACACGACATCTTAGATAGATGTCAACATTCCTTTAGAAGCATATAGAGCTTTTTGGATACCAACATATTAACATAATTTACTCAAAAGGTATTCATCAGGCTCTCAAGGCCATCCAATACAAATTAAAGTTTGTATATGCAGGATTTAGTCAGTTTAACACGTAATTGTAATTTGACTTACCTCATACGGATTTTGGACAGAACGAGTCGACTATTCAACTATTTTGGACTTCCCTCGATCTAAGTCTGATTTTCTTTGTTCCTGATCTAATACAATTCAAATTCAACCATTCAATCATTCATTTCACTCAAAATAATCCATGAGCACATATTTAGGGCACTTTTCATTTTAGTCCTTACATTTTCACACTTTGACAATTTAGTCTATTTTTCACAAAATCAAAAATATGCAAAATTCACCAAGACTATAGCTTGGCCGAATATACATGGCTTCCATACAAGCCCAAATAACATATTTAATTCACAATTTAGTCCTTCAAAACCTCATTTTCATAAATTAGCTCAAATAGCTCTATTTCATCAAAATTCAAAGACAAAACTTATAAATCATCTACCAAGACTTCATGATTCATCCATAAACATTTCAAAACTCATGATACCAACAATGGCATTTCATGAAATCTTTAACAGAAACAAAAATTCAGACATGGGTTTTGAAGAACACGCAGCAACGATCACAGAAACGTAGAAATTATCAAAAACTGAACAAATTTCATACCTCAATTTAGCTAGCAAACTGTCGAATGTACAAAAGCCTCAAGCCCTTCTTTCTTTTGCTTATTTTCAGCTAACATGCATGATAATATGGCTACCTTTTGTTTTGTTTTATTTTAATTAACATTATTTCACCTTTTTACCAATTTGCCCATGGCATATACCATTAAATTTCTATCAACTAATGTCCATCATTGTCTAACATTAATATAAATGGTAAATTTGACATGCAAGGACCTTTATTTTAAAAGCCAACCCAAATAGTGCTTTAACATTTAGCACTCAACTTTTACACTTTACGCTATTTAATCCTTTTTCTTAATCAAGCACAGAAACAGGAAAATTAAATCACAAAAATTTCACAGATGTAATTTCACATATCACAGACACAGAAAATAACATTAAAATATTTTTCAAAATCGATTACGTGGTCTCGAAACTACTGTTCGGACTAGGGTCAAAATCAGACTGTTACAATTCTCCCCTCTTAGGGATTTTCGTCCCCAAAAATCTTACCATTAAACAGATTCGAATATTATTGTCTCATTGAATCTTCAGGCTCCCACGTAGCTTCTTCAACACTGTGATGATGCCACATCACTTTAACTAAAATAATTTTCTTATTTCATAACTCTTTGACCTCACAGGCTAAAATACGGATCGGCTTTTCTTCATAAATCGTATCAGATTAAATCTTAATATTAGACGGTGAAATTACATGTGAGGGATCAGATCTGTATCGTCTAAGCATCGATACGTGAAACACATTATGAATCGTTTCTAACTCAGATGGTAGCCTCAATCTATAAGCAACCGGCCCAACTCGCTTGATGATTTCATATGGTCCAATGAACCTTGGACTCAACTTGTCCTTTTTTCCAAATCGGAACAGTTTCTTCCACGGAGATACTTTCAGAAACACTTGATTACCGATCTCAAATTTGATATCTTTTCATTTTAAATTCACATAAGATTTCTGACGAGAAGAGGCAACTTTCAAACTATCTCGGATTACTTTCACTTTCTGTTCTATTTCTTTTATCAGATCAATACCGTAAATCTTATTCTCACTGAGTTTAGTCCAGTATAACGGAGTTCTACAGTTTCTACTGCATAAGGCTTCGTACAGTTCCATTTTAATGCTCGATTGAAAGCTATAATTAATTTAATCAAAGGTAGAAATTGTTCCCACGCACCTTCAAACTCAAGAATGCAACATCTAAACATATCTTCGAGTATCTGAATAATCCGTTCAGATTGACCATCGGTTTGCGGATGAAAAGCAGTGCTAAAATGCAATTTAGTACCCAAAGCATCTTGCAACTTCTTCCAAAATCGCGATGTAAATCTCAGGTCTCTATCTGACTCTATCGACAATGGCACACCATGCAATCTCACAATATCAGAAATATAAAGCTCAGCTAACTTATCAAGTGAGAAATCAGATTGTACTGGAATAAAATGAGCTGACTTCATTAATCTGTCGACTACAACCCAGATCGAATCTTTCTTTCTCGGAGACAGAGGCAAACCCGAAACAAAATCCATGGTCATTCGATCCTATTTCCACTCCGAAATCATAATCGGTTGTAATAACCCAAATGACACCTGATATTCATCTTTAACTTAATGACAGATTAGACATTTAGAAAAAAATCAGAGATATCTCTTTTCATTTCGGACCACCAATAATTCTTCTTCAGATCATTATACATTTTCGTACTTCCCGGATGTACAGAAAATCTACTACTGTGAGCTTCACTCAAAATCATTTGAATCAACTTCGGATTTCTCGGAACACAAAGTCTATTTTTGAATCTCAGACAGTCATCAACATCAATTTAGAATTCAGAATCAGAATCAAAATTTCACTGAGTTCGTTTAACAATAATCTCATTATCCATCTTCTGAGCCTCACAGATCTGTTGTAAGAACAAAGGTCTCACTTTTAATTCAGCTAAAACTGAACCATCATCAGACAGGACTAAATGAGCATTCATCACACTCAAAGCAAATAGCGATTTTCGACTCAAAGCATCAGCAACAACATTTGCTTTTCCCGGGTGATAATCAATCACAAGTTCGTAGTATTTTAGTAGTTATAACCATCTTCTCTGTCGTAGATTCAAATCTTTTTGCGTCATTACATACTTCAGACTTTTATGATCAGAAAACACGTGACTTTCTCACCAAACAGATAGTGACGCCAGATCTTCAAAGCAAACATAATGGCAGCTAACTCACGATCGTGTGTCGGATAGTTCTTCTCATGCAGCTTCAACTATCTTGAAGCATAAGCAACAACTTTTCCTTCTTGCATTAAAACACAACCTAGTCCGTTCAACGAAGCATCGCTGTAAACAACAAATTCTTTACCTAACTCATGTTGTACTAACACCGAAGCTTCAGTTAACATACCTTTTAACTGATCAAAACTTTTCTGACATTTCTCAGACCATTCAAATTTCACATCTTTTTGATGCAATTTTGTCAACGGAATAGCTATCACAGAGAAATCTTTTACAAATCACCTGTAATAACCGGCAAGTCCCAGAAAATTGTGGACTTCAGATACATTCCTCGGAGGCTTCCAGTCTAGAAAAGCTAAATGGACTATAAGCTGTGATATCTGTAATGAAAGCACGGGAATGTGTGAAGAAAGGCTGTGAAGCCTACTTTGCTTATTTGATATATTCGAAAGTGAATGATAAGAAAGTCGAATATGTTCCTGTTGTTTGTGAATTCTCTGATGTGTTTCCTGAAAAACTACCTAGTTTGCCTCCAATTCGAGAAGTCAAGTTTGGCATTGAATTAGTACTTGGTACTATTCTGATTTCGATAGCTCCGTATAGAATGACTCTGACTGAGTTAAAGGAATTAAAATCTCAGTTGCAAGAGTTGACAGATCGAGGATTTGCTAGACTGAGCTTTTCACTATGGGGTGCTCCTGTTCTGTTTGTGAAAAAGAAAGATGGCACAATAAGAATGTGTATTGATTACCGTCAGCTTAACAAAGTGACTATAAAGAACAAATATCCTCTGTCCAGAATTGATGACTTATTTGATCAGTTGAAAGGTGCCACTCTGTTTTCAAAGATAGATCTGAGATCAGGTTACTATCAGTTGCGAGAAAAGGATTCTGACATTTGGGTTATTACAGGTGATTTGAAGTCCTACACTGGGACATTCCTTACACTTGCAACAAAAGTAACAGAGTTCTGAAATTCAAATGCGATATAACTCGATCTCGATTTCAATGTCTCACATCAGCCTTTGAACGGCTATGTTCATGTCGGAATTTCTTTGACACAGATTGAAATGATCTACTTGAAGATCTCTTTCTAACATCTCTAGCATCAAAATCAGCTTTTCTTCTCTCTTTACTTAATTCTTTGGCTTTACAAGCTCGCTCAACGAGCAATACCATTTCTTTAATCTCCAAAATCCCAACTAACAGGCAGATATCTTCATTTAGTCCATCTTCAAACCTTTTGCACATTATTGCTTCATTCAATACACATTCACGAGCATACTGGCTCAATCTCACAAATTCACATTTATATTCAGTAACAGACATACGACCTTGTCTAAGCTCAAGAAACTCTTTGCCTTTCTGATCAATGAATCTATGACTGATATATTTCTTCTGGAATTGAAATTGGAAGAAATCCTATGTAACTCGTTCACTCAGAACCACATACGTCAAAGTTTTCCACCAATGATACGCCGTATCTCTCAAAAGTGAAACAACACACTTTACACATTCCTCAGGATTCAGAGACATTTCATCAAACACTCGTATTGTATTCTCTAACCAGAATTCGACTTTTTTAGCATCATCATTTGTTGTGGCTCAGAACTCTTCAGCCCCAGACTTTCTAATCTTATCAACTGGTGGTCTACTCAACTGTACCAGATTTACTTGTGGCATATCAGGAGTTTGAGAAGGATTAACTGGGGGTGGAGGTTGTTGTACAATCGGATTGGTTCTAATGTATTGTGTGAACCATTCATTCATCATCTGATAGAAGACTTGCTTAGCCTCACCATCACAACTACTCGTAGCCTGTCTAGAATTAGCTTGCACCGTCCCTTGCACGAGAGTAGGTGCATTACTTTCTACATCATCAGCTACAGCTCTATCAGGATCCATTCCCTATATAAAAACACATTTCAATGTCAGGATTCATCACACTATCACAGATTCAGATATATGGCATGTATAAATAGACTCACATATGCTATGGTAGTCTTAGAACCGACTAAACCATAGCTCTGATACCAACTAAATGTAACACCCCTATCCTGTAACTATCATCGAAATAGGTAAGGGGCATTACTAGATAGACAGAACATCTCAGACCAATTCAGAATCACAATTATCATATAACATCATTGCATAAGCAATCATCTTTTAAGATGGTCTACGATACCTAAAACATACTTTTAAGAATAGTCAGAACTAAACTTAACGCATACAAAAATTTTTAGAATCCAGAGAAAATTTCACATTTGTTGAGGTCACACGCCTGTGTGACCAGGCCGTACGCCTCACACGGGCATCAGACACACCCATGTGAACCATCCGTGCCAAAAAAAGGAACCCATACTGACTTTCATCCACGGCCATTAGGCACGCCCGTGTGCTATGGCCCTATGATACTTAGTTAGCTACTGACTTATGCCCACAGCCATATGACATGCCCGTGTGTCAAAATCATGTGATTTTTAAGAGGTTACTGCCTTTCTTACATGGCCAAAATGCACGCCCATGTCCTCTGACCGTGTAGCACGATGTAGGCTTGGTTTAAGCCAACTTGCCACCCCTAAATGGGTCATTCCTACTAGCAATGTTAAACAACATTTATGCAACAATTTTCAGCAATTTCTATACTCAAAACATGCTTCATTACAACTAAATCATCGTCATTCAATAACTCATTCAAAACCATATCAAAACTTACCACAAACGCACCATTTGCTAGCCAACTTTCATGGCATAACATATATTTACAAATCAAAACTTAATACATACACCTTCTAGCCTATACATGCCAAACTTTAAAATATTTACACTTTTAAAAGTACCAAAATGAGTTCGATAGTGTGGTGATGATCCTCGGCTATCCCCAAGCCTTCAGTTGCTACGATAGCTGTAAAACAGATAGAAATCACACAGAGTAAGCTACAAAGAGCTTAGTAAGCCAAATACAATTGGTCTAACTACTAAACTATATAAGTTCAATTCAAAAGTAAAGATTCATAGCCATTTCATAGAATAATTCATAAGCTTAACCATGCTTGTTTGTTTGCATGAGTGTCATGCTTCATTTCCAAAGTCCATAAATATTTCATAGAGACATAGTCTTTCATATTTAGAAATTTAGTAATATACCAACGTACCTGTGTAGATTATATATTTCATATACTTATTCTCATATTTCGTATGCTATCATTAGACAGTTCATAAATGATACAGATACTCATAAACAAGTACAATGCCGACGTCCTAGATGTGGTCTTGCATGTAATTCAATATCGATGCCTCTGTCCCAGACAGGGTCTTACACGAAATCAGATATGATGTCGATGTCCCAGACATGGTCTTATACGTAAATATCAATCGAGGCCTGTGTCCCAGACACGGTTTTACACGATATCTCATATAGATGTCAATGTTCCTTTAGAAGCATACAGAGCTTTTCGGACACCAACATATTAATAGAATTTATTGAAAAGGTATTCATCAAGCTCTCAAGGCCATCCAATACAAATTAAAGTTTGTATATGCAGAATTTAGTCAATTTAACACGTAATTATAATTTGACTTACCTCGTACGGATTTCAGACGGAATGAGTCAACTATTCAACTATTTTGGACTTCCCTCGATCTAAGTTTAATTTTCTTTGTTCTTGATCTAATACAATTCAAATTCAACCATTCAATCATTCATTTCACTCAAAATAATCCATGAGCACATATTTAGGGCACTTTTCATTTTAGCCATTACATTTTCACACTTTGACAACTTAGTCTATTTTTCACAAAATCACAAATATGCAAAATTCACCAAGACTATAGCTTGGCCGAATATACATGGCTTCCATACAAGCCCAAATAACATATTTAATTCATAATTTAGTCCTTCAAAACCTCATTTTCACAAATTAGCTCAAATAGCTCTATTTTATCAAAATTCAAAGACAAAACTTATAAATCATCTACCAAGCCTTCATGATTCATACATTTCAAAACTCATAATATCAACAATGGCATTTCATGAAATCTTTAATAGAAACAGAAATTCAGACATGGGTTTTGAAGAACACGAAGCAACGATCACAGAAACATAGAAATTATCAAAAACCGAACAAATTTCATACCTCAATTTAGCTACCAAAGTGCCGAATGTACAAAAGCCTCAAACCCTTCTTTCTTTTGCTGATTTTCGGCTAACATGCATGATAATATAGCTACCTTTTGTTTTGTTTTTATTTTAATTAACATTATTTCACCTTTTTACCAATTTGCCCATGGCATATACCATTAAAATTCTACCAACTAATGTCCATCATTGTCTAACATTAATATAAATGGTAAATTTGACATGAAAGGACCTTTATTTTAAAAGCCAAGCCAAATAGGTGCTTTAACTTTTAGCACTCAACTTTTACACTTTACGCTATTTAATCATTTTTCATAATTAAGCACAGAAACAGGAAAATTAATTTATAGAAATTTTGCAGATGTAATTTCACATATCACAGACACAGAAAATAACATGAAAATGTTTTTCAGAATCAGTTACGTGGTCTCGAAACCACTGTTCTAACTAGGGTCAAAACCAGACTGTTACACCCTGTTTGGGACAGTGGCATCGATATGTGATTACATGTAAGACCATGTTTGGGACGTTGGCATTGTACGATATGTTGATTATCCGAGTAGCCTATTAATTTTGAACGGTTCAACAAGCAATGATAATTTATGATCGAATTGTAGTCGAGCTAAAAAGTTCAGGTAAGTGCTTGTTAAATGCTTATATGAATATAAGGTAAGATAGTTATTTAAAATGTGATATAAATTATGTATGATGCAAATGGAATTTTATGTATATATGATTGAACATATTCGACCTTATGACTATAAAATGTGAATATTTATGAGATGATTCATGAGTTACGAGCATGAGTATGCACCATTGATTGAAAATAGGTTGATTCGACCTTATTATTATAATGTTAATATGCATTCTTAGATATATATATTTTCTTATGACTTACTAAGCTATGAAAGCTTACTGTATGTATGTTTACTCTCTGTTTTATAAGTTTTGGATCTAGTAACGGGCTCGGGGATAATCAGAGAAATCTATCACACTATCGACTGTTTTTGTTACTTTATAAGTTCGAACTTGAACCTATACCATGTATAGGCTAGATTATATTTGATTAAGTTTGAAGTTGTGTATATATTAAGCCATGTGAAAATGGCTAATATGTTATGTAAGTATATGAAATTTTAGTCAAGTTTATATGTGTCGTATGCATTGACAATGGCTGGTGATTTTGGATGTGGATTGGTTGATTCGGCTAAAGAATATATATATGTATTATGTTTGGCTTGTTTTATTAAGGCTAGGTATGTGTTTAGATAATAAGGTAAATTTGTATGTTAGTTGAGTTAGGTTATTTCTTATGTTAGTTGAATGATACGTATATTATATATATGTGAGGTGTTGGATATGTACATAGTGATATGGTTAAAATTATTTCGGCAAAGTGATAATAAGTGATTATAGGTGAAATTGATTTGATAAGCTGGTTAAAGCGTGGATTTATGATTTGGTATTGGTATATAGAAGAAATTGATATGAATTATATTAGTAATTCAAACATGATTCGATACTTATATATATAAGTATATGATGTATTTGGTTTAACAATTATACATTAGTTGAGATATATTTGTAATATGTTTGACATGACATAAATTTTGGTTATATGTAGATTTATGTACTTAGCCGAATGTAACACCCCAAACCCGAGACCGTCACCGGAGTCGAATACGAGGTGTTGACAGACTTTTAAAAATTTTTCCAGACACTGCCCAGTCTGAGTACTAGTCGCTTCAAAAATCATATCTTGAGTTTCACAACTCGAAAATCAGTTTTGTGATTTTTCCCTGAAACTAGACTCATGTCCCCACCAATATATTTTTTTCTAGAATTTTTGGTCGGGCCCATTAGTACAGTTTATTAGTCAAAGTCTCTCATGTTACAGGGGTCGACTACACTGACCTTTTCCCATTACGACTGGGATATCTCTCTGCACAGGGCTTCAATACTAATGCCGTTTGTTTCTATGGAAACTAGACTCAGAGAGGAATCCATACATATATGGTATGACCCCTAATTATCTCTGGTCAATTTATAGTGAATTTCCAAAGGCGGAACAGTGAATCCAGAAACTGTTCTGGCCCTGTTCCACAAGAACCCGAATATCTCTTTCTGTACTGTTCCTATAATTGTTTCGTTACTTCCATATGAAAGTAGATTCATCAAGGTTCGATTACATAATTTATTCACTATTTAATTCCACTCCTACGAATTTATGTGATTTTTCAATTCTACACCACTGTTGCTGTCAAAATCTGTTTTCAAGATAAACTTTACCTATTTTGTGGTTACCATGGACCAACTAGGGTTTTGCCATACATAGGTCCACATGTGATCATATTTAGCCATTCCAATGGCTGATCATTAGCCCAACACTTCCATTTCAATCCATAGTCACATCGTGAAACCATATATATACATACATAAACACAAATGGTCTAATGCCATACTCCACATCTACAAGCCATTTTCGCATGGCTTTACACACATACATCACAAAAGAACTTAAACAACAGGGGGTAGTCCTATACATGCCATATCCAGAGTTCAACTAAAAGAGTACCAAAAGAGCTTGATAGTGTAGATGACTTCGACTTCGCTGATCCCGAATCCGATAGCTAACGAACAAAATCTATAAAACAGAGAGCCAAAGCAACCGGGTAAGCATTTTAAGCTTAGTAAGTCTCAAGTAATGAAATCGGCTTTGACTACAGTATTACATTCACATAACTAACTAAGTCACTTTATTAACACACATTCTCATAATCATACTTACTTCACACTCCATCAACATATATACACAAAGTATCAACCTTTCTAAAAGCCGAAAATTCGTTAGCCGATCGCACGAATACTATTTAAAACGAATCGACTTTTCCAATGCACATGCAACACACCTTATCGTTCGGGTTGGTCGAGCATATTTATTGAATTAGTTACAGCACAAAACGCTCACATTCAAACCCAAGTTTCTTCGGTATTTAACCGAATACAACCGCAAACACCTTTGCCTTCGGGTCTTAACCCGGACATATCAACTTGCATAATTGCCTTCGGGTCTTAGCCCGGATATATCATCTCGCATAATTGCCTTCGGGTCATAGCCCGGACATATTAACTCGCATAATTGCCTTCGGGTCTTAGCCCGGATATATCAACTCGCATAATTGCCTTCGGGTCTTAGCCCGGATATATTAACTCGCATAATTGCCTTCGGGTCTTAGCCCGGATATATCAACTCGCATAATTGCCTTCGGGTCTTAGCCCGGATATATTCCAATGCTCATGCACACATATATCAATAATCATAACACATCCATTTCATTTCTTCGTTACTAAGGCTCAAACACAAAACATTTATTAAACCTTTCAAATTTCGGCTCAGTAGCCGCACACAAAGAGCATAATTTCAATTGGCTTTATAACATAGTCTCTAAGCACATTCGACTATCCGTCATAGTATGACTATTCATTTCAATATAATTCAAGTAGGGTCATTACTCGAAGACTTACCTCAAATGTCGTCGAACGACTTCAACGGCTATTCAATTACTTTTTCCTTCCCTTTATCGGATCTAGTTCCCCTTTGCTCTTGAGCTTAAGTTCAACAAAATTTAAAATAGTCATTAATCGACTATTCAAGTATTACTTTCAGAATAATATTATATATATTGATCCGACTTTCACACACATAGATTATAGCAAGCTTTATATTAATCAATAAATAATTCATCGGCAAACTTTCATTAATGTTTACAACAAAATCACATATTCACTACGAGCTGTTTTCCTGAGCAGTAGTTACTAAATTACTTATAACTGGAGCTACTAAACTCCAAATCACTTGCCGTTAATTTTCCCTGAATATAGACTCGTATATCTTCCATCCATAAAATTTTCAGAATTTTAGGCTTGGCCAATCAATACCAGATTTTTCTTAAAGTTTCCCCTGTTCACTGTTTGACTATTCTGACCACTCTTCACTACGAATCCAATTTCTCACTCTACAGAATTCAAAATGTGTTGTATTTGATCTCATTAGAAACTAGACTCATTAAGGAGTCTAAGCATATAAATTTTATCTTATAATCATTTTTGTACAATTTATAATGATTTTCTAAAAACAGAACAGGGAATCCAGCAGTCATTATGACTCAGCCCCACAATACTTCAAATATCTCAAGATCGGTAACTCTTTTGTTTTTATAGTTTCTTTTGTAAGAAAATAGACTCTTCAAGCTTTAATGACATAATTCACTCAGCTTCTAATTCAACTCCTACAATTTATGGCGATTTTCCAAAATCACCTTACTGCTGCTGTCCCCAAACAGATTATTACCAAATCAAATACTAACATTAGCATTTCACCTTAATAGCTAGCTTACCAAGCCTTGATTTAACATATAATTCACACATATCACATTCAGCTATATATATATACATTTATCATATTTATTATTAACAAAGTATGCTCATGACAAATTTACTCCCAATCGCATCTCAAAATTCATCAAGCTTAGAACACATTTACTAATTAAATTCGGTAGTTTAATCACTTTACTAACCACTTATACATATAATTCCATTCAACATTATAACCCATTATCACTCATTTAGCCGATTATAGAGAATTAAACATAATATCATGTACTATGCCGAACCTTTAGGAAATCAAGCACCTAATTCATCCATTTCAAAACACCCAATCGGCATTTGCTCAAGGCATTAAGCAAGGTCTAGGTTCGGCTATTACACACATGAGTATTAGAAATTATAGTTTTTAACAAGATCAACTTCTTTCATCAACAATTTCTTCATCAAAACTTAAAGATAAAAATCAAATTCCTTCCTTATCTACCATAACCGAATGTTCAATTCAACCATCCAAATTCAAAGTTTTGGCATGGGCTAAGTAAGTAGCATGATGAGTAACCTAAAACAAACTAGAATTTCAAAAAAAATCTAACTTGATTCACTAACCTTCCTTAGGTTTCAATGGCCGAATGTTTGCTCCCCCTTCTCTCCCTCTTGGTTCGGCTAAGAAGAACAAAGTTAAGACTTTGTTTTCTTCCCATTCTTTCTATTATTCCTTATGTCTCCAATACCCCAATTTCCTATTATAAAATCTAATTCACAAATAAATTGCCCATCATCAATCCATCTTGGCCGGCCACTATAAGGGAATTGGGCAAATTTGACATGCAAGTCCACCTTTGTGTTGACATGCACTAATAAGCCCTTTAAAATTAG
The DNA here is from genome assembly GCF_007990345.1 of Gossypium hirsutum. NCBI lineage: Eukaryota > Viridiplantae > Streptophyta > Magnoliopsida > Malvales > Malvaceae > Gossypium > Gossypium hirsutum. The sequence continues at coordinate 54,828,418 of NC_053431.1, forward strand.
CCTATCATATTTCACCATGTCTCATGTTGATCCCTAATTAATAATTCCTCATACAATTGGCAAAATTAGGGAATGAAATTTCCACATATGCATGTACACACATAATAAGCATAGAATATAACAATTAATTATTTTCTTAACTCGGTTTTGTGGTCCCGAAACCACTTTTCGACTAGGGTCAACTTTGGGCCGTCACACCGAATACGTGATCATTGAATTAGTCTTGAATATGACCTTTGTTACATTGCATGAAATGTAATATTAGTATGTTTAAATTCAGTTTTGGTATGTTAAAGTGTTAGACAAATAGTTGCTATGTATTATGTATATATATTTATTTATGATGCATTGATGTGAAAAGCAAATTATGTTTGATATATTGGTTCAATTTATTTGAAATGTTTAGGCGTGTAAAATGATTGAATAAAGTTGAAAGTGAACAAATGTTAAAACACAAGTATTAAGCATATTCGCATTTGACTAAAGCTTTAGAAATTGATCATATGAATAGTAACTTATGCTTTTATTAAACAAGACGATTTGATAAAAGTTTAGTAAATGACTTCGTTAATTGTGCTTTAATTATTAAGTATATGTTATATGATGTTTTTGTGTGAATTAATGGAATAGCAAATAAGTAAACTTGGTTGTAAAAATTTATAATAAGGTTGCATGTATATTTCGTCTTCAATAATAAGTAATGAGTTGTTTAATTCCTATGTTTATATTTGGCCAGTTAATAATGATTTATGGTTGTATGTTTGTTGATTTCCTTGCAACCTGTAATAATTTTGGTTTGGTTTAGTATACGGTTTTTATGTGGTGAATAAAATGATTAAGTCCTATATGTATCCATGAATGTCTGGAAGTTGTGTTTCATTCGGTTATACCTCATAATTCCAATCCGAAGACGGACACGGGTTAGGGGTGTTACACTTCATCCCCGTGTTTGCGAATCTTGTCAATAGGAGGTTTATTTAATCTTAAAAGTTCGACTCCTTGAGGAGCCACAGGTATGGGTTGGGGATTAGGACAGGGTGGAGGTTGTTGAGCAGTCGGGTTCGTACGAATGTATTGGGTGAACCAGTTGTTCATCATTTGGAAGAAGGCTTCATTAGCTTCTCTTCCTTGACTACCCGTCACGGGCCTAGAATCAGATGGCGCTATCCCATGCGCAGGAGCAGGCGCATTACTCTCTACCTCATTTGCTATAGCTCAATTGGGATCCAATACTATACGAAAACACAATTTAAATTGTCAGGAATCGTCACACTATCGCAGAATATATATGGCATGTATAGCTAGACTCTCACACATGCTACGTTAGTCCTAGGATCGACTAAACCATAGCTCTAATACCAATAAATGTAACACCCCTAACCCGTATCCATTGTCTATATAGGGTTACGAGGTATTATCGATCAATTCACAACATATAGCATACATTTATCAAGCATAAAACATTCATTCACACAAATCATTCAACACAATCACATTGTCCCTTATAAAGGCCAACAGGGCCTTAACCATTTTCAAAAATGGTTTGGGATTAAACCGATAACATATGAAAATTTTCGAAACTCAGAAAATTTTAACCATACAAGGGTCACATGTCCATGTGAATAGGCTGTGTGCCTTACACAGCTTCAGACACACCCGTGTGTCAGGTCGTGTAGAAACAAGGCATACATACTAACTTGGGTCACACGGCCAACCACAAGCCCGTGTGCCTTCCTAAGTGGCGACACATGCCCGTGTGCCAAGCCATGTGCTAGGCCATGCCAAAACTGTAGGGTATACTAACTTATGCAACACAGCCAAGTCACACGCCCAGGGGGTATATTGACTTGTACAACACGGCCAGTCACACACCCGTGTGTGAGACCGTGTGGAGCATACTGACTTTAATTCAATTTCAACACTAGGAGACACATGACCATGTGTCACATATGGCTAAGACACAAGCTCGTGTCTCTGCCCGTGTGGATAAAAATAGGCCTTTTGCAAGGCCAATTTGCCACCCTTATTCATGCTCACCTAAACAACCAAAATGGTACCATTTCATCATACAATTAGGTAGCCAAGATCATCAACCAAATGCACAATTCATGCCATTATAATTTCATCAATTCCAAATCTCAAACCTCTATCATTTACTCAACCAAGTACATGCCAAAACAATATCAATCTATATAGTTCATTTACCATAATTTACACACACATAACTTCCTTATAACTAACCTACACAACACCTAAAATCATACCTCATCAAGGCATTTCTCAAGCATTTATACTCCACAATCAATTAACCATTTGAGCAACTATAAAACCATAATCACATTCATACCAAACATACCAAAATAAGCCATCACTCATGGCTATCTATATACAAATCAAAACATATAAAATTTACAAGCCAAATCTCATGGCTATAATCACAACCAAAATACCCCACCTAGCCTATACATGCCATATACTATTAATGTATAATCCAAAATTACCAACTTAGATAATTGAGTGTGACACCCTAAACCCGGCATAGACGTTATGGCTAAATCTGTGATGTCACATTGGAGTGAGTTTTGAATAGCGTAGTTTCATTGAAAAAGTCCGTTTGTTTTAAAACCTCATTTGTGTTCTTTAAGAAAAGTTTACTTATTTGTTCATTTGTATGGGTTTGATTAACAAAACATGATCCATACTAAATCGTTCTTACGCTTTGAAAACATTGTTCGTTGTGAAAGCTTTTAAAACAAGTTGTGTAACTTGGTAGTTAAAAATCATTTACCTTTTTGAAAAAAAACATGTGTCCTACTGCTAACAGATATAAGTCAATTTTAATAAATCCTCAAGTAAAAATAAAAACTTAAACAGCCTTTTTATATAAAATTTACCCAAATAAAACTAATTTTACCAAAAATCCAAAACAAAACATAAATAGTGGTGTGGCCATCCTCGAGTCCCTTGCAGCACCGGCCCACCTAAGGATTACCTGCACAGATAGGCAGAGAAGGTGAGTTTATGAAACTCAGCGTGTAATCTATCTTTATCAAACAGTCAAACATATAGTGCTGAACAGTCTGGGCCAAAGCCCACATTAGTCGCAATATTAGTGTGGGCCCTAGCCCAATGCTGTACAGTATCAATGTGGGCTTTAGCCCATTTCAGTACAGTATCCAATATACATACAAAAATCCTACCCATCCATCCTCTACACTCCACTCCGTCTAGCCCTACACTCCATGTAGGGATAAAATTGACCCACCCATCCCTACACTCTAGAATATAATACCGGTCTCGACACTAATAGTATTTGCAGCAGATCTGCCAGTATAAGCTTATAGCCTTTCAGTACAGTTCTTCCAATATCATATATCCCACCCCATGCAATGTAACATAATATAAATGTTCATACAATGACATTCATATATCACATAGGGGTTTTTTTGTCATTTACCTCATAGGGTATAACAGTAGTAACATAATTTAGGGTTTGGGTTTACTTACTGACCCAACTCAGTCGTCTCGTGCGACCCATGCAACCTTAACAAATAAATAGCAAAAATGGGCCCAAGCCCGTAATACGGCCCATATGGGCCCACACGCCCATGAGGTCCATTAAGCCCAAATAATGGCCTTGGTCGTGTAACCAACACAGCCAACACATTAGTCTCCACAAATCTATGAGGTTTACCTACGTGGGCCACAAGTTCGTGGTGCCCACACGGCCCATTTTTGGCCAACGTGGCCCAAAACAACCTATGCCCATGAAATCGCTCACGGTGGTCTCTACAATCACATGCTCATGCTTATGCAATTAGATGACCACACGGGCGAGCGCAAGACCACGTGGCATCGATGGTAACTAATTTTTGACTTTTTTCGTTTGACGATTGAAGTAGTGGGATTACGCACTTGTTGCAAAATGTGTGTCTAACCCAAGCGCTCCCTAAACCTACATTCAATCATGATATTCTGCTAATCACTTGATACTAGGGTTAATCACCCTTTTCTATTCCTCAACCTAAAACAACAACCAAAACTTGCGTTGATTGCAAGAGTGAGATTAGCCTTGTACGAACCATTGACGAAGACTGGATAAAAACTCCTTGACTAAACTGCATACAACCGAATTCCATTAACCTATATCGATATCTATCATGTAAAATTTGAACCAATCTAAATCACTTATCGAGAACATAAAACTGATTGTGGGGAAGAAAACAATTGGCCCTATTCCCAAAGTGAGAATCTAATACGACTGAGGCAAGGTTCAGTACCAACACAACCCTAACCATAAATGGCAGTAAAGAAGGTGTTAAAGAGATCACAACATTGAGAAAAAGGAAAGAACAAAGAGGAAAACAAACACCCACCGATTGTTCCAATAATCAACTATAAAAGCAAAAAGTAGGAGTAGGGAAAAGAGTAATGCCGCAACTATCACAGTACCAAATTATGAAAAGATGACAAGAGGAGAGGAGAGAAAAGAAAGAGTATTCGGCAAGTGATCAAGAGAAGGGGAAGATGATGAGAGAAGCGATTAAAAGGAAAAAGGTGCAGAAAGAAAAGAGAGACAAGTTATTCGGTCACCAACAAACTAGAAGAGGGAGGGAAAAGGTGGAAAAGTTGACCAAGAAGAAAACCTAAGAGACACAATTGTCAAATCTCGAAAGTGCAAAGAGAGAAAGAACCAATTGGTAAAAATCGAATGAGCAAAATGCAAAATCCGAAAAGAAAACCCCCAACACTAATCGACCACTTAGCAATAAAAGAGCAAAACCGATAGTTCTTGGGCAAAAACCCTTAGCCAAACTTCTTGAAAGCCACAAACCCCAATCGGCACACTACTTCCTCACTCCCCAACTCCCCAGAATTCTCCTAAATTTTCTCTACACATCACTCAACCTAACCACTATCCAAATACCTTCATTATCTTCTAGTTTCTCTCTCCTCAACCACCCATTCAAACACTTCAATTTTGGTCAACCTAGGCACTTCCACGACACAGTAGCAAAAAAAGCATCCTTGTGCGCAACATGGCTCGAACTCAAGACCTACTAGCAGAAGTAGCACGCCTCTATCCCCTGAACCAACCAGCTTTTTATGACACAACCTTCCCATATTTATTTAAGAGTCTTACTACCAGGAGATAGGGTTTATTCAAGCCAAAATCAAAATTAGTACAAGTCAAGGCTTGAACTTAGGACCTCTTCAACACTCCTCAAGACACTCAACCACTGAAGCAGGCATTGTAACACCCTGAATTTGGGCCTAGAAGTTTTGAGCCTTGAGCATGGGAGCGGTTGAAGGTAGCTTATAATATTTTTGTTGTGCATGTAAATTTCGTTAATGAAGGCTTGTTTTAGTGGTTAAGTGTGCTGAGAAGTGTTGGAGAAGTCCTGGGTTCAAACCTGGACTCGAGCAAAAAATTTGGTTTAAGGTGAATCAAACCCTGGGTGTAGTAGGTAGGCCTTAAGAATATTGTTGGAGAAATTGTACCACAAAAAGCCTTGTGGTCTAGTGGCAAAGTAGCGCCACATAAGAGGCAGGAAGGTGGCATCATATAGTTGGCAAGAAGGTCCAGGGTTCGAAACTCATGGCAAGCAAAGAGCATTTATTTTGCTAACAGGGGGCGGCAAGAGTTGGTGTTGAATTTAAACTCTGATGTTGGAGGGATCCCACATTGAGAAGCTAACATAAGAGTGGTTACGAAGCTGGATTTAAATAGAGAGAACCATGAGGAGAGTAAGGGTACCTTTCTTGGTTGATCCCTTTCGCTTTATGGCATGCTCGTTTGGATTGGACGTCGGCTAAGAGTGCTCGGAGTTTGGATTAACTCCAGTCTCCTATCAGGTGTGTATTTCTCACTACTCTAGCTGTAGGATGGCTACTTCGGGCCGCGATGGGCCGAAAGGGGCCATGTGGGCCCAATGGGCCTACGGGCCCAATTGGATAGGTTGTTTGATTGTGTAGTAAATATTGGACTAGGCTAGGTGAATCTAATATCTGTGGCTAGATTTGGGCTAACAGGGCCACACGAGCGTGTGGGCCCATTTGGGCCGAGAAGGGCTTTAGGCCCATTCGTATTGTTATCCCTGTTTAGAATATTTTAGTTTACAAAAATACTGAAATACCCTTGTAGGGTAGAATTACTAAAATGCCCCTGTAGGGTAGAATTACCAAAATACCCCTAGTTTGCAAAATTACCAAAATTTTACAAAATTACCAAAACACCCATGGTTTGTAAAATTACCAAAATACCCTTGGCTTACAAAATTACCAAAATACCCCTAATTTGTGAAATTACTAAAAAACCCTTGTAGGGTAAATTATCGAAATACTATTGTAGGGTAGAATTACTGAAATACCCTTGTGGGGTAAAATTACCATTTTGCCCCTAAGGTGTTAAATGATTGTTTTGCCCTTGTGGGCAAGTGACTGACTTGGACTGTGTGGTTGACGGATTTGATTGTGAATATATGTTGGTGATATGAATGACTTGACTGTGATTGTTTGATTCAAATATGGGCATGACATTCTGCATACATGACATGTTGCATGGGTGGGGTTTTATATAAATAGAGGAAGTGCGAAAAGGGCTTTGCCCCAGTTTACCGAAAAGGGCTTTGCCCTAGTTATTAAAAGAGGCTAGGCCTCCAGTTATATGATAAAGTAGCTATGCTGCCAGTGGAGAGTTTGGTTGGGTGGGTTGAGTTATTCCCCACAGGAGAGCTTGGTTGGTACGGGTGGAGAATAGCGGATGGTGGGTTGAGTAGTCTCCCCAAATGGGCTTGCGTACATCCATTGGTATTACATGTGATATTGAAATGGGCCTATGGGCCACACCGTTTACAGTAAAGGCTTCGGCCCAGTGATATGATTTATGGAAAGGCTTCGGCCTAGTAACCGTTAAACGAAAGGCTTCGGCCCAATATATGTCGAGACTGAATAGGGCTTTGGCCCAGATTGTACTGATACTGTGTTATTCACTGTTTATTTGTTATTAGGATTACACACTGAGTTTTCGTAAACTCACCCCGTTTATTAACCTTTCAGGTAATTTCCAGCCTTAGACGGATCAGAGCTGCGAGGGGCTCGGAGATGGCCACACTACTATTTATGTTTCTTTTAATTGCAATTAGATTTCATTTTGGGTTTTTTAATGTAATAAGGCCGTTGGTGGGTTTTAAGTTTTAATTTGGATTGTGATTTCTTATACTAAACTACTAGTCTAGGAAAAACTCGAGATTTCAAAATGGCATGATTTTTCTAAGGAATACGAGCTTCCAACAACAAAGTTTTCAAAATGCTTCCGCGATTTTAAATGAGGTAATATACCAAAGGCAAACAAATTAGTAAACATTTTGATGGGAACTGTAGTTTAATAATAAATTTAGACTCAGTAATGGTTTTTCACCGGAAAGATCAAATTTGAAAAATGGTTTGATGTGACGCACCAGATTCGGCCATAACGTTTAGGCCGGGTTTGGGGTGTTACAGGCATGCAGATGTAACACAACACAACATTCAAAAATAAATGCCTAAATTTTGGGGCGTTACATTGATAGTACGATGATGTTCCCGACGACTCTCGGATTCGAGCTAGCCTTGATTCACTATAAAACATAGAGAAATAACACAAAGTAAGCTCCATAGCTTAGAAGCTCGTATGTGAACAATAAATATCTATCACCATTCATTCATCATTCAAATAATAGAAAACGATATACAACAATTCTATTAACTCTCAAAGCTATTAAATGGTCATTCACATAACTACTAAGGAACTCATCAATTCCATAGTTTTAATACTCAATTCATTACCATACGTACTGTACCATCTCATACCAATCCCATACTCAACTTTCATTTATCTGTTGAATACCCAATGCCTCGTACACTAAGTGCCATACATAGCTGAAGCTATCTCAAATCGCACACTAAGTGCCATATATAGCCAAAGCTATGTCGAATCGCACACTAAGTGACACAATTAGCCAATTTATCGTCGAACATAATTGTAGTCCCGTATATACAATTTATACAATATCAAAGCACTAAAAGCATAATATTTACAATGCTTAATACATGCAAACTTACCTCGTATTCAAAATTGACGGATCGGGTCGACTACTCGATAACCTAGTTTTTCCCCCGATCTAAATCCGAATTCTTTCTTTCTTGATATATATGAATTCAAAATTAACTTATTTAATCAATCATTCATTCAATTTAGTCCAAAACATACATTTAGGCCTATTTGCACATTAACACTTAAACTTTCACACTTTTAACAATTTAATCCTTATTTCACAAAACACAAAATTCACATAATTTTTGTAACAGCTCGATTTTGACCCTAGTCAGATTGGTGGTTTTGGGACCACAAATCTGAGTCAAAAAAATATTTCAAAATTAATTTCTGTGTTTAATTTGTGTGAATTTATATCTGTAAAATTTTCGTGCTTTAATTTTATCGTTTGAGTGCCTGATTAGATAAAAGGACTTAATCGCGTAAATTGAAAACTTGGTAGTTTAAAGTATACGGGCCGAGTAGTAGTTGTTCTTTTATTATGGAGGATTTATGTTGTAATTAGCCCACTGATTAAATGAATGGATGATAATGGCCAAGGTTTATAATGGTTATATATTATATTATAAAGGTTATATATGTAATTTGGTTAATAAACTTATATTAATTAAAACAAAAGTTATCATATTCATTATTTTCTTTGTTCATCCAGCGAAATTAGAAACAAAAGAAAAGAAATAAAGGCTTTTAGGTTTCGGCTCCTTTGATTGGTGATTAAGGCATGGATTTTGTTTAGTTTTTGATAATTTTTACGTTTTTGATATCGTTGCTAAGTTATCTACAAGACCCATGCTTGGATTTTTTATTTTGGTGAATATTTTGAGTTATGCCATTGTTGAAAGGTTGTGGTTTTTGTTGTTTGATGGTAGAAAATAAAATATATGTGATAGATTAACATGTTTTGTATTGGAGTTTTTGATGATTTTGAGTAATTAGGACTAAATTATAAAAATAATAATTTGAGGGACTAAAATGTGAAATAAATGAAATGTATGGACTTGTATGAACACTAGAACTTGTGTGTGCAAATTTTGCATGTTTTGTGCAATTTGGAATAAATTGTAAAAGGTGTAAAATGTTAGGGGTAAAATGGTAATTTGCCCATTTATGTGTTTTTGGATGAATTTGATTGAATGTTTGATTAAATAAGTTTAATTTATATTAATTTAGATAAAGAAAAGAGAAAATCGGATTTGGATCGGGGGAAAACTAAAGTTGTCGACTAGCCGTCCCGTTCCGTTTTACATCGTCTGAGGTAAGTTTATAAGCAAATAGATGTACTTAATTTTAATTAAATGTGAACTATATATACTGAATTGAAATATGTAAATGTATATATGCAATAGCCGAATGTGATTAAGCTTGGTAGAAATATTTATGAATTTGTTTCGACCGAGTTACGATGTCGGAAAGCCTCATATGAACCTTAGGAATAGATAGGATACATACGTCATGACGTAGGATACCGATATGTGATGTGCGAGTAAGACCATGCATCGATATATGTGTGCGAGTAAGACCACGTTTTATATGTTGGCATTGATATGTGATTCTGATATATGTGTGTGATTAAGACCCTGTCTGGGACAGTGGCATCAATATGTGATTACATGTAAGACCACGTTTGGGATGTAACACCCCTAGACCCTTTTCATCGCCAGAACGGAGTTACAGGATGTTACTAGAGTTTACAGAATAATTAGATATAATTCCACTATTTGCTCATATTCCAGTCAAGCTGTCTTCTTGAGTCATAGTAACTAAATTATTTATATCTGGAGTTACGGAACTCAAAATTAAGATATGCTAAATTTCCCTGAAAGCAGACTCACATATTTTCTTATCATAAAATTTTCAGAATTTTTGGATTATCCAATAAGTACAGTTTATTCTTCAAATTTACCCCTATTCTGCTATTTGACAGCTTCTACCTTTCTTTACTAAAAATTAATTCTCTCCTCATACAGAATTCAGATGATATTACTATTTGTTTCTTTCAAAAATAGACTCATTAAGAATTTTAAGAATATAAAGTACAACCCATAATTATTTTTATATCATTTTTAATGATTTTCCCAAATCAAAACAGGGAATTTCGAAATCATTCTGACTCTGTCTTGCAAAACTTTAAATATCTCATAAAATAAGATTCTTTTGCTTACACCGTTTCTTCTATGTAAAACTAGACTCAATAGGCTTTAATTTCATATTCTATTAAACCTCTATGTCAATTTCCACAATTTTTGGTGACTTTTCAAAGTTGGACTACTGCTGCTGTCCGAAAACTATTTTAGTGAAAAATGTTGATAACTAAGTTTATAACACATTCACTTCCTTTCAATTAAACCCTTTACATGCCATATAAACCTTAAAATGCACAATAAAATTTACCGAAGTAATCTGGATAGTGTGCCCTGATGTGTCAATCTACAAAGAACATTTAACACACAAGAGTAAGCTTATGAAAGCTTAGTAAGCTCATATGAATAGCAAAATAAATCTTTAGAATATTAGTTTCCAAAATTCAAATCATATTGATGTGATCCGGCTCGGGATGATGAGTCGAATTCACTTAGTTGCCCGATCGTCATTCGAGAGAGTTGTTCGTGCTTCGGGTTTTAGAACTAGAAGTAAATGAAAAGATACGGGTAAGCGAAAGGTTTCAAAGTAGGGTGAATTTAGTAATAGGTTTGATTTAGTAGCAAAGATGGATGATGGTTACATGGCTCGGTTTGGAATAACAAGAAAATAATTCGAAGGATGGGAATGGAAAACAAACTTAACGTTAGGAATGATTCAACACTAAGAAGTGTCACCCCGGTTCCTATATTGTTAAGGTGAAAAGATGGATAGATGGATAGGTGAACGCCACACCAAGATTGGTGATAAGTTCAAACAAGACGATTGACGCCACTAGCACAAGCCAGATAAGTCTTTCGAAACTTGAACGAGATATGAGAGGAAGCAACCTCACAAGAACAAATGTTCATTAACAATTTTGGCAAAAAGTCCCTTATAATTGAAAGAGAACAAATACTTATAGGCATATAGATGACCATTCAAATTCGGCATCTAGGTGTTCACAAAATAATAAAAACGTTAACACTAATGTATTAAAATAGTTCATAAATTCGGCAGATTCATGAACTAGTTGAATGGACACTTTCTTCCCCCTAAGTGTGTGCATGAATGCTTAATCATAAAGAAAGGATTCAAGTGACTTGTATGTGCACCAAAGGTTGCATTCATCTCCTTGGGACGTTCATGCAGTTGTACGGAACATGTATCCTCATAATTAAACTCTTTAATAGCATGTAGGTTCATAAATGGCAACATGAACCTAGTAAATTCGTTCTCCCCTTTGTGCATACACTTAATTCAATCAATGTGTTGAATTATTGAGTTAATTCCTTCCTTTGGACGTTCTTGAACCCATCCATGCATGTGTAGTAGCTTATAGGTCAATTCAAAGTGTGAACAGCTACTTCTTGGGCGAATAAGTGCCTTGGAAAGTTAGGAGACAGCCACCATACATGCACTTAAGCCATTCATGCATTCTATCATCCCATGCATTTGATCCATCCATGGACCAGCCTTTAATGTCCATACATGCATTCGACACATGCATGAATTTGTAGAAACCTTACATCTAGCCGTACATGCACCAGCATTTAATACTTCTTCATTCATGAGTGTGGAATGCCCAAAAGAGATGTTTCTTCATCCATACATTGTAACGTCCAAAGGGATATACCTACATGAAATAAACAAGTCATTAAGATATCTCATGGACACTCATAAATTCTGCATGATGTGAACACATTAATGTCATGCATTAATTCAGCTATGTGAACATAATCAATTTATGTAATGACTATGGCATATTAATAACAAATATTAATATAAGACAAGTTTAATGCTTAAATAAATATGTGCAAATTTTTATTTAATGCATTAAAGACAAAACCGAGTTTAAACTAAAATGAGCTAAGCTTTAGGTCGTGAGCTAAAGTTGAGCTGAGGCTAAACTCCTAAGCTGAAGTTAAGCTAAGGTTTAGCTCGTGAGTTGAAAGTGAGCTAGGAGTGAGCTCGGTTTAGCTTAGGCAAGATGGATTGAGCTTGAATAAGCTAGATTTGAGCTGGACGGAGCTCGTGGAGCTGGAAACGAGCTTAGATCAGCTTGCCAACATGTCATTGCTCGGCTTGACAGACTTGCTCGATAAAGTTCGCAGGGCGTGCTCGTATCATTCCCCCCCTCTTTTAGGCGACTTGTCTTCAAGTAGAGATGTTTATCCATGGGAGAACTTTGACTCGTGCATGGTTTTCCTCGATCAAATGGGATGGAAGATGTCACACAAACCTGAAAAATTCTTACCACAGCCAGTAAAAAGATACTCAAAGGAGTCAGATTCAAATGTGTTTGATAGTTCATAAAAAATTCATTCAATCAAACATATGCCAAAAATCTCAATTGGACAAAGCAAGCATACATAAATTTATCAAAGAGTTTCGTTAGACCATCATTACAAACATGAAAACTAAGTTGGATCAAGGGATAATTGGTTGAAACTGATGGTAGGCACTTAAACACTTTATTCCTTATCCAAAACATTTTAATTTCTTTAATCGAATATAGTAACTCATTTGGTCCCTTGTCTTGCTCATGCAAGGTATGCCATGGCCAAAGGTATGCTAACTCTTCCTTTCGTTTTTGAACAACATAAGGGGAGTCTCCAAATTCCAACGTAATAATCACATCATCACAATGCCGAAAGGAAAAATCCATCACATCAAAGTGTAAATAATTTCCAAACAACCAATCAATGGAATTTTCAACTTCAATCGAATTGAGCAAAGATATTTGAAAATTTTCAGATGACTTACCTTGACGAATATGAAGAGAAGACAATTGAGGATTGGTTTTACCTTTCTCGGTCAAAATGAATCTTCTCTCTTTGGATAGATAACATAAGACAAACCTATTACTCTGATAAATTTGAATAGGTGGTGACGCACCATGACATGTCTTGCTCCTCGAGGGGTGGAATTCACAAAAATGAGAATGGTTAGTATTATCGAAAATTATGGACTTAAATGGAAAAGGAAAGTTACCATGGAAATTTGATTCAATTCCAAAAACATAGGTTGGCCTTACCTTCTCGAAATGAAATGAAAATTTCAGATGTGGCCAAACAAGGTGATTAATAAATGAATCAAAATTGAAACCCAAATCATTGAATTTCACCTTCTTATCAAAAGTTTGAACATCAAGCAAACATAATTTGAATGTAAATGATGTAAAATGCTTAATGTTTCCGTAAAATGAATTCATGTAGCAAATACGAGGCTTGAACACACGAGCTTGATCATTTGATTTAGCAGGCAACATGTTAAATAAGGAAAATATAATCAACTCATCGCATGATTCAAATTTCACTCGTTCAATTAGACTTGAAAAATTGGCACAACCAAGCATATTCATTTTATCACCAAAGAAACAATACAACATGTTATCATGCAAGTAAATCAAAGGAAACTTAAACATGCAAATACTCGAACAATTTTGCATCGTAATTTCTACTCGAACAGATAGATCAAAGCATGGAAATCTTGCACAAAATTTCAGAGATTTATCTTGAAGAACAAAGCCATACAGATCAATTACTTCAAGCAAAAATCTGTTAACGCATATATCGAGCAAAGAAGTTGTGTTCATGCAACCTTTCAGAAATTCAAAGCCATCACAAATCATTTGAATAGGCACGTTTAAACAGAAAGATGAATTCAAAGAATTTTTATAATCAAACAAATCAAAACGTGAAAAACTGCTATCACACACATTCACAATTTGCACAGGATGAACCAATCCAACAGAATCAACAGAATTGTCGTTATAAAACATGTCATAGGACGGAATCTTCATGACATCTTTTGAAAAAACATCGTTAACATTAGTATGTGAACAGTAATTAACCAAATCAAAAGATGAAAGATTTTCAAAAATAAGGCCATAAAAATCTATATGAGCAACTTTGTATTCGAACGGCCTCGAATCAATAAATAAGGAATCCTTACCTTTCTTACCTTCAATTGCAAGTGGGTTGCTGTCATTCGTGAACTTACCTTTTTTGAACAACCTAAAACACCTCTCGTTTGGAAGGTAATGTAGATGGAATTGGACGCACAAACTTCTAGGAACCTGAAAAGTTAACTCACAAGAAGATCGAACAGGTGGGTTAGTAGAAATAATCCTCACTTGCTCACTTGTTTTCTCACTCGATTCTTTTGTTTCAATTTCTTTTTCATCTTCTTTTTCACTCTCAAATTTCTTTTCGTTCTCTTTTTCAATCTCATTTTCTTTTTCATTTTCTTTTTGCTTTTCAAAGGCTTTTTCAAGTTCTCTCAAGATTCGCTCATTTTCTCTCTTACTTGCCTCTTACCTCTATTTTCTTTTTATTTCATTTTCATTTTCTTCTTTTGCTTTTGCTTTTGCTTTTCTTTTCTTTGTTTTCTCTTTACAAGAATGTACAAAAGAACGATGAGAATACAAATCTTGTTCAAAAGATGAAGAACTATTTGCGTATGATTCACAATCAAAACTTCGTGAAGAATACTCCGAGTAAGATTTCTTTAAAGATCTAGTAGGAGTATGTCTTTCTCTTCGAACGCCATCTTGAAACGAATCAAAATCGTAATCGGCTTCTCGTCTTCTCGAATTTCTTGATGAAAAGGACTTTCGATCGAAGTCACTTCTCGAATTCGCTGATGAATATGAGTCATAGTATGAATCTCTTTGTCTCGAAGTAGATGACGAAAAGGAATCATGATTGGAACTTTTTTTCAGGTAGTAGTCGGGGTATATCTCCGTGGGGTTCTTGGTTCCGTTTTACGACTTGAAGAAACTCTATCACTTTGGTCTCGTTTAGTCGCCATTCTTCGCATTTCTTGAACCAAGTATTGGTATTCCGATTCGGTGAACTCTTCGCGTGACATGATTTTTGTTGCTAAAAAGAAAATGTTAGATCACAAAACAAAATAAAAAAAATTAAGTACCTCACCACAAACCTCACAATTTCGCTCGGAAAGAAGAAGAAAAAAGGTGTCACTCCCGCTCGTGTTTACACTCGTTTGGCTTTTACCTCCACTCGAATGATCTCACTCGCTCTAGCCTTTTACCACTCAAGCTTACTCTCATAACCTCGTATTTTGTTTCTTTCGACTTGTCTTGGTGCCTTGGGGTCTGTTTCAAAATTGTTACAAAGGTTAGAATGTCACGGTGTACGGGTAGGCTAAAAGAAAAATAGTCTTTGGTGTAGTGTGGCGTTTTGGGGGGGGTAAAAGTTACAGGAAAGAAAGATTGAAGGTCGAAACAAAAATGTAAACAAAAGAATAGATCTTGATCACACACTTTCCTTCTTCTTTTTTTAATTTCGTATTTTTTTGTCTATTTTTTTAATACTTCACAATATCACTATTACAAGAGAGAGAACGAAAATTACAACTTGAATTTTTTTTTAATTCAAAATTTTTTTTAACTACGAACCTATTTGGATCTTGTTACGAACGTCGGCGCCTCTCGATTTACAAGCTCTGATACCAAATGATGGGATCCAGCTCGGGATGATGAGTCGAATTCACTTAGTTGCCCGATCGTCGTTCGAGAGAGTCATTCGTGCTTCAGGTTTTTGAACTAGAAGTAAATGAAAAGATACGGGTAAGCGGAAGGTTTTAAAGTAGGGTGAATTTAGTAATAGGTTCGATTTAGTAGCAAAGATGGATGATGGTTAAATGGCTCGGTTTGGAATAACAAGAAAATAATTTGAAGGATGGGAATGGAAAACGAACTTAATGTCAGGAATGATTCAACACTAAGAAGTGTCACCCCGATTCCTATATTGTTAAGGTGAAAAGATGGATAGATGGATAGGTGAACGCCACACCAAGATTGGTGATAAGTTCAAAAAGACGATTGACGCCACTAGCACAAGCCAGATAAGTCTTTCGAAACTTGAACGAGATATGAGAGGAAGCAACCTCACAAGAACAAATGTTCATTAACAATTTTGGCAAAAAGTCCCTTACAATTGAAAGAGTACAAATACTTATAGGCACATAGATGACCATTCAAATTCGGCATCTAGGTGTTCACACAATAATAAAAACGTTCACACTAATGTATTAAAATAGTTCATTTTTCATTAATTCGACAGATTCATGAACTAGTTGAATGGACACTTTCTTCCCCCTAAGTGTGTGCATGAATGCTTAATCATAAAGAAAGGCTTCAAGTGACTTGTATGTGCACCAAAGGATGCATTCATCTCCTTGGGACGTTCATGCACTTGTATGGAACATGTATCCTCATAATTAAACTCTTTAATAGCATGTAGGTTTATAAACGGCAGCATGAACCTAGTAAATTCGTTCTCCCCTTTGTGTATACACTTAATTCAATCAATGTGTTTAATTATTGAGTTAATTCCATCCTTTGGACGTTCTTGAACCCATCCATGCATGTGTAGTAGCTTATAGGTCAATTCAAAGTGTGAACAGCTACTTCTTGGCCGAATAAGTGCCTTGGAAAGTTAGGAGACAGCCACCATACATGCACTTAAGCCATTCATGCATTCTATCATCCCATGCATTTGATCCATTTATGGACCAGCCTTTAATGTCCATACATGCATTCGACACATGCATGAATTTGTAGAAACCTTGCATCTAGCCGTACATGTACCAGCATTTAATACTTCTTCATTCATGAGTGTGGAATGCCCAAAAGAGATGTTTCTTCATCCATACATTGTACCGTCCAAAGAGATGTACCTACATGAAATAAACAAGTCATTAAGATATCTCATGGACACTCATAAATTCGGCATGATGTGAACACATTAATGTCATGCATTAATTCAGCTATGTGAACATAATCAATTTATGTAATGATTATGGCATATTAATAACAAATATTAATATAAGACAAGTTTAATGCTTAAATAAATATGTGCAAATTTTTATTTAATGCATTAAAGACAAAACCGAGTTTAAACTAAAATGAGCTAAGCTTTAGGTCGTGAGCTAAAGTTGAGCTGAGGCTAAACTCCTAAGCTGAAGTTGAGCTAAGGTTTAGCTCGTGAGTTGAAACTGAGCTAGGAGTGAGCTCGGTTTAGCTCAGGCAAGATAGATTAAGCTCGAATAAGCTAGACTTGAGCTGGATGGAGCTCGTGGAGCTCGTGGAGCTGGAAACGAGCTTGGATCAGCTTGCCAACATGTCATTGCTGGGCTTGACAGACTTGCTCGATAAAGTTCGCGGGGCATGATCGTATCACATATGGATGTTACAAGTAAGTTACTTTCATCCTGTAAGTCATAATCTCATTTAAAAAAAAATTACTTAATTGAGATCAATAATAATAATGATAACATTACTTACATTTCTTTTTACACACGTTACATTTACGTCTTACCAATTTGTCCATTCAAGGAACGGCTTACGGATTTGAGTACATCGTGATTTGAAGCCCGAAGTCTAGCTGAAGCACATAAGTGCTAAACGGAAGCCCGAAGGCTAACTAAAGCACACAAGTGTTAAACGGAAGCCCGAAGGTTAACTGAAGCACACAAGTGCTGAACGGGAACCCGAAGGCTAACTGAAGCTCATCAGAGCTGAACTGAAACCCCAAAAGGTTTAACTGAAACTCATATGAGTTAACGGAAGCTCGTAAGAGCTAAACAGAAAGCAAACACGAGAATTCGCAACAAATACTGAATCTCGGTTTACTTGGGTAATTTACCATCAATTCATCTTTTTCACTGCACGATCGTACTCATTTCTTGCGTTCCGTTCCTCCGAAATACCCAATTTAATTTCGTAACTTTTGTATATAATTTACTTATTTTCAACAATTAACATACATAAATATTAATTACCATTCATAAAATGATATTGAAATTTAATAATTTAACCATACAAACTTACCTGGGAAAATTTGCAAAAGTCATACAAGTTCATGATTAATCGACTATTTTCCCTTTTCCACAATTCACTTTGGGTTCTTGATCTATAATTGTAAAATCATTCATTTATTAGCATTCATTTCAATTTTACTCTACTATACAGTTTATACCCTATAATTCTTGAAATTACACTTTTGCCCTAAATTTTATAATTTTTACAATTTAGTCCCTGCTCAATTAACCCATCAATTGAGCTAACGTTTCTCAATTAACACTTCATTTATTCATTCTAATCTACTACACAACCTTTGAAAATCAGAATTTCAATACCAAATCTTAATTCACTACTTTTTCACAATTAGGTCCTAAAATCAATTTCTATCAAAATCACTTAATAAAATCATCATATAATAAAATAAGAACTTCAATTCCATAATAATTCACCATAATCATACAGAACTTATTCATGGTAACTTTTAAAGTCACCCATAAAATCAAAAACTAATGAATTAGATAATTGGACCTAATTGTAAAAGTCATAAAAACATAAAAATTACTAAGAAAAAGGAAAAATTGAACTCACATATGTCAAAATATGAAAAACCAGCAACTTCCAGACCTCCCATGGCATTTTTGCTAAAGAAAAATGATGATATCTTTAGATTTTTCAATTTTATCTTTATTTTATATGTTTAATTTGCAAAATTGGATATTTCTCCTTGTCTTTTTGCTGATTTTCTTAGCCAAACCGTCCAGCCCATATAATTTTGGTCTAATTTCCTTTTAAATCCCTTCTTATTAGTCATTTAAGCTATTTAATCACTTTACCAAATTTTGCACTATTTTCAAATTTAGTTCTTTTTAATTAATTGACTAACCAAACGTTAAAATTGTCTAACGAAACTTTAATACTAACTCAATAACACACCACAAATATTTATAAAAATATTTATAACTCGGTTTATGAATCCGAGGTCTCAATACCTTGTTTTCAACCCGATTTACCTAATTAATTCTTTTAAATCACAAAATTCACTAATTACAAAAAAAATACTTTTATAATCACACTTGACTCATAGGTATTAATTTATTAAATTTTTCAACTCACTCGTCGAATTTAGTGATCTTGAATCACTGTTTCCGACACCATTAAAAAATGGATTGTTACAACTCTCCCCCCTTTAATAAATTTCGTCCTCGAAATTTCTCACCTAATAAAAGTCATCAAATATAAATCCATCATAACTCATTTCGATTCAGAACTCGTATCAGAAGTCATATCAGAACCTGATATTATACCAAATTTAGCTGAACGACCATGACATCCTCATGTCACAACTTTATCATTAACAGTACAACTATCAAAAACAAAAATATTCCCAGTAATCTTCTATCGAATCATAATCAAGAAATCCAGATTATCAACTATCGAATAATAATATATCAAGGTACTCTTTTCTTCATGCTGAGAAAACAGCTCAAACTCACAATCTTTCAAAATTCTCTTAACATGCTAATCAAAAATATTTTCAACCGTATTAGTTCGATGAAACAAATATCCTGCTTGAACTCTTTGACTTTATTCAAACTTACCTGAGGAAAGAAAACTACTATGCAATTTAGGCTTGTACTCTCAACATTTATACCCTTAATGATGTTAATTTCTTCCACGAAAATTAGAGAAATCCTGATACCAGGATCACCACATTCCTATTATCGAATCCATAAATATAATCATAATAAACATAGCCATCACATACCAAAGAACATACTTTAAAGATGAGCCATGTCCGGTAATTTGCACAATAAGGATGATAAGAAAACCCAAATACAATACCATACCGGAAGTCTGATAACATAACTCACAAGAAGATAATAAAGATCATGATAATTCCTCAAAGAAAGCCAGAAGAAGAATACTGCTTACCTACCCTGGACTTCCATCATAACAGAAATAAAATATTTCCCACATGTATAAAACAAAACCATGATCAATAGAAACATAAGAATAGTCTCACATAATTTTTTACCATTGACTTCATTTCCAACATATTAGAATGGAATTCCAAAGAGATAAAGAAATATCGATCATAAACCAGCCAGACCAATAGGGCTTTTGTCTAACATCATAGTTAGCTAGCATTCTCACAACATCAGAACTCCATTAGAAACTGAACAACCACACACATATCTCTGAGGATAAAAGAATATATAGAATACCCAGAAAAGATCATCTTATTAATTTCAATTGTAACTGTCACACACAGACATCTTTGTTATTTAATTATCATTTTTCTGACTAATTTTGTCATCATGAACCACACATCATTCCATTCACTAGAGAAAACCAATTCAAGAAAAACTTCAGCAAACACATACTTCAGACATCATATCTGAATAAGTCGACTAGCCGAGGTTAACTTTTTCTTTAACCGTAACATTGCATAATCTAAATGATCTTTAGAGTAATCTGATATCTTTTTTTCAAAATTGTATTCACTTGTTAAACTATTTTCAAATCCGTCTGCATTACTAATTATTCCACCACTGTACTCTTTAGTTTCACACTTGTGAACTTATTCAACATAATTGTCGTGAATTTTCGTTATAAAATACCACATTGGTAAGGGGGTGAGGTCGTAAAGCTTCTAACTGAACTATCATAAATACACATATATGACTTAGCATTCATCATCAACATCATATCATCACAATTACATAATTCACTTCAAGCAAATTAACATACATAATTATGTTACACGAACATTTCAATTATCCTTTTCAAACAGTATACTTAAACATACATTCCATGAATTTTGAGTAAGTTTACTCATAGCATTTACTGAACCAAACAAGTCAGGCACCTAACATCATATGAATGCCACACAAACATAGATAAGCTTTTCACAATATAAACTTTCATTTCATTCACGTTTCCACATTTCTCAACTTATGGTTATCTCATTTCGTACATTATCACATACATATCACGAACTTCTATTCATACCTTTCTACATTCCGTCTCATCATAAACACATTTCAAATATCTCAATATCATTTTTAGCACTATTAAAAATAGCTCGGTTGGAAAGCATCTCTGCCTATAAGTAAAACAAATATTAGATCGAATCATACACATCACACTATCACAGATCTATATAGCATGTATTTCTAGACACTTTACACATCTCAATTGTTCTGAGAATCGGCTAAACCGAAGCTCTGGTACCAATAAATGTAACACCCCTAACCCATATTCATCGCCAGAACAGAGTTACAGGATGTTACCAGAGCTTACAGAATAATTGCACATAATTCCACTATTTGCTCATATTCCAGTCAAGCTGTCTTCTCGAGTCATAGTTACTAAATTATTTATATCTGGAGCTACGAAACACAAAATTAAGATTTGCTAATTTTCCCTGAAACTAGACTCACATATTTATTTTCTTACTATAAAATTTCTAGAATTTTTGGATTAGCCAATAAGTACAGTTTATTCTTCAAAGTTACCCCTGTTCTACTATTTAACAGCTTCGACCTTTCTCTATTAAAAATTAATTATCTCCGCATACAGAATTTGGATGACATTTTCATTTGTTTCTTTTGAAAAAACTCATTAAGAATTTTAAGAATATAAAGTGCAACCCATAATTATTTTTATATCATTTTTAATGATTTTCCCAAATCAAAACAGGGAATTTCAAAATCATTCTGACTCTGTCTTGCAAAAATTTAAATATCTTATAAAATAAGATTCTTTTGCTTACACTGTTTCTTCTATGTAAAACTAGACTCAATAGGCTTTAATTTCATATTCTATTCAACCTCTAAGTCAATTTCCACAATTTTTGGTGATTTTTCAAAGTTGGACTACTACTACTGTCCAAAAACTATTTTAATGAAAAATGTTGATAACTAAGTTTATAACACATTCACTTCCTTTCAATTAAACCCTATACATGCCATATAAACCTTAAAATGCACAATAAAATTTACCAAAGTAATCTGGATAGTGTGCCCTGATGTGTCAATCTACAAAGAACATTTAACACACAAGAGTAAGCTTATGAAAGCTTAGTAAGCTCATAGGCATAGAAAAATAAATCCTCTGAATATTAGTTTTCCAAAATTCAA
This sequence comes from Gossypium hirsutum, assembly GCF_007990345.1. Taxonomy (NCBI): domain Eukaryota; kingdom Viridiplantae; phylum Streptophyta; class Magnoliopsida; order Malvales; family Malvaceae; genus Gossypium; species Gossypium hirsutum. Next base: position 54,850,607 of record NC_053431.1, read on the forward strand.
ATCATATGGACATTTCAAGTAAGTTACTTTCATCTTGTAAGCCATAATCTCATTTAAAAAAGATTACTTAATTGAGCTCAATAATAATAATGATAACATTACTTACATTTCTTTTTCCACACGTTACATTTACGACTTACCAATTTTACCATTTAAGGAACAACTTACGGATTTGAGTACATTGTGATTTGAAGCCCGAAGTCTAGCTGAAGCACATAAGTGCTAAATGGAAGCAAGAAGGCTAACTAAAGCACACAAGTGTTAAACGGAAGCTCGAAGGCTAACTGAAGCACACAAGTGCTAAATGGAAGCCCGAAGGCTAAGTGAAGCTCATCAGAGCTGAACTGAAAAGGGTTAACTGAAACTCATATGTGTTAACGGAAGCTCGTAAGAGCTAAATCGAAAGAAAACACGAGAATTTAAAACAAATGATGAATCTCGCTTTACTTGGGTAATTTACCATCAGTTCATCTTTTTCACTGCACAATCGTACTCATTTCCTGCGTTCTGTTCCTCCGAAATACTTAATTCAATTTCGTAACTTTTGTACATAATTTACTTATTTTCAACAATTAACATACATAAATATTAATCACCATTCATAAAATGATATTGAAATTTAATAATTTAACCGTACGAACTTACCTGGGAAAATTCGCAAAAGTCATACAAGTTAGGGACTAATCGACTATTTTCCCTTTTCCACAATTCACTTCAGGTTCTTGAACTATAATTGTAAAATCATTCATTTGTTAGCATTCATTTCAATTTTACTCTACTTTACAGTTTATACCCTTTAATTCCTAAAATTACACTTTTCCCTAATTTTATAATTTTTACAATTTAGTCCCTGCTCAATTAACCCATCAATTGAGCTAACTTTTCTTAATTAACACTTTATTTATTCATTCTAATCTACTACACAACCTTTGAAAATCAGAATTTCAATACCAAATCTTAATTCATAACTTTTTTACAATTAGGTCCTAAAATCAATTTCTATTAAAATCACTTAATAAAATCATCATATAATAAAATAAGAACTTAAAATCCATAATAATTCACCATAATCATACAGAACATATTCATGGTAACTTTTAAAGTCACCCATAAAATCAAAAACTAATGGATTAGATAATTGGACCTAATTGTAAAAGTCACAAAAACATAAAAATTACTAAGAAAAAGTAAAAATTGAACTCACATATGTAAAAATATGAAAAGCTAGCAACTTCCAGACCTCCCATGGCATTTTTGGTGAAGAAAAATGATGATATCTCTAGATTTTTTAATTTTGTCTTTATTTTATATGCTTAATTTGTAAAATTTCCAATTTTTGCCCTTATTTCTCCTTGTCTTTTTGCTGATTTTCTTGGCCAAACCGTCCAGCCCATATAATTTTGGTCTAATTTCCTTTTAAATCCCTCTTAAGCTATTTAATCACTTTACCAAATTTTGCACTATTTTCAATTTAGTCCTTTTTAATTAATTGACTAAACAAATGTTAAAATTTTCTAACGAAACTTTATTACTAACTCAATAACACTCCATAAATATTTATAAAAATATTTATGGCTCAGTTTATGAATTCGAGGTCTCGATACCTCGTTTTCAACCCGATTTACCTAATTAGTTCTTTTAAATCACAAAATTCACTAATTACAAAAAAATACTTCTATAATCACATTTGACTCATAGGTATTAATTTATTAAATTTTCAACTCACTTTTCGAATTTAGTGATCTTGAATCACTGTTTCTGACACCACTAAAAATTGGGTTGTTACATAGGATGTTGGCATTGTACGATATATGTGATTATTCGAGTGTCCTATCCAATTCTGAATGGTTCATCGGGCATCGATAAGTTATGATTGAATGTGCAAAATGAGCTAAAGTGATCAGGTATGAATTGGTTTATTATCTGCTTGAAATAATGTAAGTAAGTTACTTAATATTGATGCAAATCATGTATGTAGCAAAGGAAGAATGTATGTAAAAGTGAAAAGTGTATTCGGCCTTGTGAATAATTAATAAGAAAATTATTGATATGATTTTTTTATATGTGTATATGTGATCATGTACATTCAGCTATATGTTAAGTGTATGTATATGATGTTGTATTTTGATTCATGAGCATGTGTATGTGAGTATAATTTTCACTTGATTATATAATGACATTTTGGCTTTGAAAGTTGAATGATAATTTGTTAATTTAACAGTATGAGCATTCAGCCAAGGCAACATCTATGTATGAAAATATATATTACTTATGAAATTGTAAGTTTGAGACTAAATGTGATAATTATATTATAATTTGGTTTAGTCTAAATTGAGTTGTTTATTTGCTTATGACTTAATAAGCTATAAAAGCTTACTCAATGTGTAAATTTCTTTCTGTTTTATAGATTTTGGATTTAAGTTACGAGCTCGGGGATCGTTAGCAAAGTTCATCAAACTATCTACTATTTCAGTACTTAATAAGTTAAACTCGAATTATGGCATGTATAAGCTAGCCTTGGAGTTAGTTTATTTTGAAAGTGTATGTATATAAGCCTTGCAAAAATGGCTTAACTTCTTTGCTTGAAATTGGTTATGTTTGATTATGGTTTGAGTTCATATTGGTTATAATGTCATTAGTTTATTTTGAAAGTGTATGTATATAAGCCTTGCCAAAATGGCTTAACTTTTTTGCTTGAAACCGGTTATGTTTGATTATGGTTTGGTTATAATGTCATGTGCCATGGATGAGTGATGTATGTGATATGTGTTTTGTGCATTGAAATTGATTAATGACTTTGGATATGGTATGGATGTATTGGCCATAATATATACATAGGTATGTTTGGTTGATTTGAATGTGGTTCATACTAAGATATAGTATATATGTGAAATTGGTTATTAGATTGCTTAAGGTGTTGTTATGTGAATTTGGATAAGAATGGTTTATCTTGGTTGTTAAGTATACTCGGTTATGTGTTGATCTTTAGATAAGGTTAATACTTGACTTGTGATTCGGTACTTGCTCATATTAATATTTTTTGGTACATTATGTAGTAATGATATATGCAAGTACGTGTTCTGTAACACCCCTTACCCGTATCCAAGGCCGGAATAGAGTACGAGGATTACCAGACTTAACAATACACATAGACGAAAATCGGGCCATAAAATTTCATTTAATTCAAAACTTTTCGAACACATGCATAACGAAAAAAGCGAACTATATCATCACATCAAAACATAGGACATGGCATGATTAATTAAACTTATAAACCATAATGGATAAGGACCACATCTCATGATTTTATACGATAACTCAATGCAGACTGATACGTATGGTCAAAATCATAATAAAAATACATATCACAAACCAACTTCCTATACATGCCACTCACTTGATATTTCTAATATTTGAATTAATTTTCCCAAAAAATGATAGTTTGATAGTGTGATTTTGCCTCCGACGATCTCCAACCCCGAGCCAACCTGCCAATACTAAAGAAATGGAGAGGATGGGTAAGCTTTACGCTTAGTAAGTTCATATGAAAATAATAAGCAAATTCTACCATGCTTTTCAAGATAAAACACTATAATTTTACAATTACACATATTTAGGATAGACTATTTTCTGGAGTCCTGGTGTTAAAAAAATCATATCTCGAGTTACAAAACTCAAAATCCAAATCCGTAAATTTTTTTTGAAACTACACTCATATTCTACTTACTAATTTTTTTCTAGAATTTTTAGTCGGGCCATTTAGTACAGTTTATTAGTTAAAGTCTCCCCTGTTTCAGGGAATGACTACTCTGACCCCTGTGCACTACGAACCAAATTTCTCCCTGTACAGAATTCCAACAACCATGCTGTTTGTTTCCCTTAAAATTAGATTCAATAAGGAATCCATGAATTTAAGATATGACTCTCAATAATTTTTTTACAATTTATGGTGAATTTCTAAAGTTAGAACAGGGGATCTTGAATTCATTCAGACCCTGTTTCACAAGAATTCAAATATCACACAATATAGAATTCTTTTGCTTCCCCTATTCCTTTCATGTGAAAATAGACTCATTAATATTTATTTACATAATTTTTTTTAAATTTAATTCAACTTACACAATTTTTGGTGAATTTTCAAAGTCATGCACTACTGCTGTCTAATACTGTTTTACTACTAAAGTTCACTTTTACACAATTTCACTTAATCCATTCCATTTTACCGAGGTTCGCTCAAATATTGAGCATATTGTTCATAAATTCAAATAAACATATACTTGCACTTGTTCATCACATAATCACTTTCACATGTATTTTCATTTAATCGATTTCTCGTTGAACTCATCGGAATAATAACAGATACACAATTGCCTGCACATTTTCCCATTTCCACACTTGTAGTCGAAGCTATCTGGTACGCATAGTAGCCTGCACTTAGTACTACACATGCGACCAACAGTCTGGTACACATAGTAGCCTGCACTTAGTGCTACACACGTGACCTCACCATCTAATACACGTAGTAGCCTGCAGTTAGTACTACACACGTGATCACAGTTTTCGGGTACGCATAGTAGCCTGCACTTAGTACTACACATGCGACCTCACAATAGATCATTCATATCGTTTTTATTCCGAAGGTTCAATCGGGAAATTCCTCACTTTTCAACATTTTACTAAATTGTCCGTAATCAATTTAAATTCATAATTTACATCAAATAACCATTTGATAGGCAGCGACATTTCATGTGATATCAAAATATACTAACATAAAAAGAATCGATAGATTATTTATGTACGAATTTACTCGAAGTGTCGATCTCACTATCCATAGTACCAATTGTCCATTCATAGTATAATAAGACACAACTCAAATATCAAATCAGCTTTTAAGAATTTACATAACATATATCACATATTTCATATATCACTTGTCATGTATCTTTATTTTCTTGCATTTCATGTAACATTATTTCATGTCATATTTCCACATCATAAACACCATTCCATCAACTTTTCCAATATATTAAATCATAAAATATATGCAATAATAGTAAGAAATATAATTCAAACATAACATTGGATTATTATTATCATACGAACTTACCTCGATCCAGAAACAACAATTTTACCATTTTAGTCCATAACCTTGTATTTTCCCGATTTAAGCCCGAATCTCGATTTCCTTCATAATCGAGCTTGGAAGCTTGGAAACCCTAGCCATGGAGTCGCCCTTGGTATACACGTCCATGGTGAAGAAGATGAGCAAAATTGGCTTTTAATTTTGTATTTTAATTCATTTTACCCCTAAATGACCAAAATGCCCTTACTACTAAACTTTCCAAAAATTCCATTCATGTCCAATATTTGTCCATAAACTTTGAAATTGGTCAAATTGCTATTTAAGACCTCCTAATTAATATTTCAAAGCAATTTCATACTAGAAACTTCTAGAATGCAAGTTTTGCAACTTATTCAATTTAGTCCCTAACTTCAAATTAAGCACTTTATGCATAGAATTTCTTCACGAAATTTTCAGACAATCATGCAATCATATCATAGACCTCAAAATAATCATAAAATAATTATTTCTATCTCGGATTTGTGGTCACAAAACCACTATTCCGATTAGGCCCTAATTCGAGATATTACATGTTCTTAAGGTATATACATATGTATGATAGTGTTTAATCATGTGTTTCGGTTAAGGAGTAATAGATGGATATGTATGGTGTTTTAACATATAATGCATTAGTAAATTAAAAATGCATGTCATTTATTTGAGGCGTAATTGGTATATGCATATTATATAAAGTAAAAATATGTATGGCTATGTGGGCTTGATAGCTATTCAAAAATCAATAAATATGTATAGGTAAATTTTGTTAGCTGAATAAATAAAAGACTAATATGGTTTTTATAACAGTCTCTAATGGTACATCATTTGTAAAATTTTGATTAGTTTATTTGAGTAGTTTAGATGGTTAAGTTGGTGATATATATATACACACATAATTATTTATTCATGGTAAATAAATGTTGTAATTAGGCAAACAAATTCTATTATGGAATGTTTCACTTATATAAAATGAAATGATGTGTGTTTGCTTGTATAAAGTATGCGCATAACATTTGTATGATAATAAGATATTTTGCAATTAAATTATTCAAATGTCATAAAAGTTAAAGTACACACATTTTATAAGTATGTGAAATGAAATGCACTTGGTTATGAGTTTAACATTTAATTTTCATGTTTTCTTATTATCACTGTTTGATTATAAATCAAAGTATGATAGTTGGGTTTAAAATTTTACTACATAATTAATAATGGAAGTTTGATTTGAGTTATATTTTGATAGGTAATGCCTCGAAACCCTATTTCGGAGACGGATACGAGTTAGGGTTGTTACAATTTCAATAAACCCAAGCTTGGCCGAATTATTTATAGGTCCCTAGCAGCCCAAAACTTTCATTTATTTCACATTTCAACCACACAATTTGCACATTTCACAATTTAATATCTATTATGCATTTTCATCAAAAATCACTTTACAAAACATAAAAATCTATCATCAAAAATTCACATTTCATCTTCAAACACCAAAAAACACATAGATTCAATCATGGAAACTTTCAAAATCTTTAACAGATTCGAAATTAAAGGTAGGGCTAGTTGGATTGAGCTGCAATGATTACAAAAACATAGAAATCATCAAAAATTGAGCTAAAATCGTACCTTAATCAAGCTAGGAGTGTGTCGAATGCTTTAAAACCTAGGAATGGTTTTCTTCCTTTGATTAAGCTACAACAACTCTAAAAACATAGAAATCATTAAAAATGGGACGAAAAATCATACCATGCAATCAAAACTCCATGGTCGAATGTTAAGGCTTCTCCAATGGTTATTCTTGCCCTAAATTTCGATTGAAGAAGATGAGTGGGGGAAAATTTTGATTTTGTTTTACTTAATTTAGATTTTATTTACTAAATTACCTATATAACCTTTATTATTAACCTTTATTATTTACTAAATTACCTATATAAAGTGTCCATATTTTTCCACTCAACATGTTAATGGTTTAACTACAACATAATCCCTCCAATCATTTAATTTCATAGCTATTAAATCCCTTTAGCTTATAGAACTCCAGTTTTGTACTTTACGCGATTTAGTCTTTTTTATCGAATTGAGCATGCAAACGATTAAATTTCTTAATGAAATTTTTATACAATCATACTATCATACTGTTGACCTTAAAATAATAATAAAATAATTATTTCAACTTCGGATTTGTGGTCCTGAAAGCACTGTTTTAATTTCAATGAAAATAAGCTGATATAACTCTCCCCCCAGGAATTTTTGTCCCTGAAAATCTTACCAGAAAATAGGTTAGGGTACTGTTTCCTCATAGCTTCCTCGGGTTCCCACATAGCTTCTTCGATATTGTGACGTGGCCAAAGAACCTTTTCTAGAGCTATGCTTTTGTTTCTTAACTCTTTAATCTCTCAGGCCAAAACTCTGTTCAGTTCTTTATTATACGACATATCGGGCCGAATTTCACCCTCTACCGAAAAAATTATATGCGATGGGTCCGATCAGTACCGTCGTAACATTGACACATGAAACACATTATGAATCTTTTTGAGCTTTGACGGTAACTCAAGTCAATAAGCTACTTGCCCAATTCTCTCGATAACCTCATACGGTCCGATAAATTATGGACTCAGCTTTCCTTTGCGACCAAAATGAAGAATTTTCTTTCATAGCGATACTTTCAAAAACACTCTGTCGACAATTTGAAATTCAATATCTTTATGTTTCAAATCAGCATATGATTTTTGTCAATCTGAAGCTTTTTTGAAACCATCATGAATTACTTTCACTTTCTCTTCAGTCTCTCTGATTAAATCAACCTCGTTAATCTTTCTCTCACTAAGCTCAGTCTAGTATAACAAAGTTCGACATCTACGACCATATAATTCTTTACACGGTGTCATCTTTATGCTCAATTGAAAGCTATTATTATATGAAAACTCAACCAACAGTAAATATTTTTCCTAGTTGCCCTCAAACTTTAAAACGCAGCAACGAAGCATATCTTCAAGAATCTGAATTACTATCTTAGGTTGACCATCAGTTTGAGGATGAAATGCAGTATTAAAATGCAACCGTGTACCCAAAGCTTCTTGCAATTTCTTCCAAAATCATCACGTAAACTGCAGATCTCTATTCAAAATGATGGAGATCGGCACTTTATATAATCTGTCAATCTCTGAAATGTACAATTTAGCTAATCTATCAAGTGAAAAGTCTATACGTACTGGAATGAAATGTGCAAATTTCGTTAAATAATCAACAGCAACCCAAATAGCATATTTCTTTTTTGGAGATAAGGGTAATCTCGATATGAAATCCATCGTAAATCTATCCCATTTCGACTCAGGTATCATTACTGTATGTAGTAGTCCTGAAGGTACTTGATGTTCAGCTTTAACCTATTGACAAACCAAGCATCTCAGTACAATGTGTTTCATGTGTCGATGTTATGACGGTATCGATCAGATGCATCGCATATCATTTCTCTGACTGAGATTGAAATTTAACCTGATATTACTTATAACAAAGAACCGATTAGAATTGTAACACCCCAAACCCGGCCGAAACATTACGGCCGAATCCGATGTGTCACATTGAAGCGTTACTGTATAGGTCATGTCTTATCTAAAATATTTCTTAGTGATTTAAGGGTATTTTCATTATAGATTAAAGTAAATGGAAGATGTGCACCAGGTAGGATGCTAGAAAAAGAGGAGGTGAGTCTATTAGACTGTTTAAGTACCAAGCTCTCCACGGATCCACTCCTAGACATGCACACAACCATTGCCACACTTTAACTGAATGGTTGTTTAGGAAAAACCATTTCATTTTAGGCCTTTGAAAGCACTTATTAATTTTTGAAAATGTTTTCATTTCGGAAGCTTTGTCTTGTTTTACAATATTTTGAAATCAGGTAATCTCTTTTAAAAACGTGCCCTAGAGCTATTCAATTTCAAACATTTAAATCCATATCATGCCTAAGCTAATAATCATACTAAAGTAATTAAAAATAATTAAAGCGGCCTTATTACAACTTAAAACCTAAAGCAATTGAAGTAAATGAAACTAATCAAGTCATAAGAAGAAAATTGAGCTTGTAAAACATGTGGCCACTCTGAATCCCTCTCAGCTCCAAGTCCACTATGGTTGGGGGTTACCTGCACGGATAAAATTAAGGGGTGAGTTTGGAAAACTCAGTGTGTAAAATAACCCAACCATAGTCTAGATCAGCTCAAACCACAGAAACAGATTAAGTTGGGCCTTAGCCCTATACAGAATTCAGAATGAAACCCATAGGCCCATAACAGAAACAAAATAGATATATCTTGTATGCAGAAAACCCAACCCATATCCATCTGTATACACCCCATGCCAACCTTACACCACGTGGGGAGACTACTCAACCCACCCATCCGCTACACGTCACAAAATTTGCATCATGGCTGCCAGAATAGATATTGTGACAAAGTCACCAGAGAAATAGATATTTGTGGCAGAGCCACCTGATCAGATATTTGTGGCAGAGCCACCAGAACACTTCCTCCATCAATATAACACATATCCCATGCAACAGATATACATGTCATGGCATACAACAAATAGAATCAAAATATCATGCATTTCAATCAAAATTAACCCTAGGGGTATAATCGTAATTTTGCATCTAAAGGTATAATGGTAATTTTCATACTTAGGGGTATTTTAGTAAATTTAACTATTTTAGGGTTTACACTCATATTACAGCCATTAACACATTAATAGAAACACTTACCGAGCGTTTTTACCGAATTGGGCCTGCTGGCCCATTAACCCGATTTCGGCCCATTAAGCCTAAATATACTGAAGTGTATGAAATTGCACACTCTACAATCATATCGCTTTTGATTGTCAAAATTAACAACCAAACCATCTCACGAGCGCTCGCACGCTCGCAAGTTCATAAAATGCCTGCTTTTCGGCATTTTGGCTTTTCGGATTTTGTCGATCTAGTCTATGAGTGGGTGTCGTTTACACACCTGATTTGTGACAACTGCTACCAAAATCTCCCACGATATCCTACAATCTTCACTAGACATATCAGATCCAAAATACAATGGCAACCATCATAAACTTACTTACCATAATCGACCATCAATACCTATGGCCCTTGAGATCCTACCTTTGCCAAAACTAGAGACTAGATCTAGATTTAGTCGTTCCACTTGTCCAAGCCTTCGATCAGCAGCCTCTGGGTCACACTAACACCAAAACAAATCAATTGTTACAACCCTTACAACCTTAAGCTCCAATCGACAGCCTCCCTATGCCTTTAGGGATTTCGACTTTTCTAAAACTCGAAATAAAGAATAGATTTGAGTACCTACCTCAGGTTCTTTCAACCAAAACAATTCCACTTCAGTTTCTACTCAGATCTGATGCAGATCCAGCCATTAAACACTAGCAGAAATCGAATCTTAGAGATCTAAAGATTCGGCTATACATCCCTAAAAACTATGGTGTTTTTGGCTTTTGGAACTGTGAAGAGGAAGATGATTTGGTATGGTGGTTTTTGCAGTGGTATTGCCGACATGGGTTGAGGTTTAGAGGATGTGAAAATCGGCCAAAAGAGATGAAGAAAATAGGAGGATTTTGACTAGAAGAAATCGGCACAAGAAACAACTTTTGGGATTTTGGCTTTTTTGGCAATCGGCTATAGAGGTTTAGAAAAGAATGGGAATGAAAGAGGAGATGAGTAGAATGGTAGGAATTTTTCAGCCAGAGAAGAAAAGAAGGAGAAAAAGAAAATAGAAGAAGAGAAGAAGAGAAGAGAAGAGAAGGAAGAATTCGGCACTCAGGAGATCTAACTTTGCGTTTTTTGGCTTTTTGCAACACTAAGAAGAGAATAGAATGAAAGTGAAGGCTCTAGGTGGCTAACCCTAATTTGGCAAAACAAAAATAAAATAAAGCTTGCCCTAATGGCCATTTAGACCCACGGCCGAACCTTCCTAAAGCCCTATCCGAATTTCCACTTAAGCTCTATCACATGCCCGGCACATGCACACAAAAATAAAAGTAACAACACGCTTACCTTGTGACTTGAACTCTGGCTCCCCTTAATCATCCACACGTCACTCCCCAAACACCTAGGTGGCGCCACATGCCACTTTACCACAGATCTTTTTGTGTCCTATTTTACCACCTCAATTTTAAAAGCCCAATTCGCCAGCACCCTCTCTCCCCAAAATTAAAAATTTAGGAATTGCCTCGAATTCAATTTACTCTTGGGCCTTTTAAAGGCCCACCAACATACTCAGACCCAAATTATTAATAAGGCCTACTGCCCAGATTCCCTTAAGAGGCAAAATTTAAGAATTTTGCTAAAGCTATGGGTCGAGCCCTGGACCTTTTTCCCACACCATAAACCCTTCGTAATTTATTTAATTACTACACTAAACATACGAAATAATAATAAAAAAATAATAATAATGATAACATCCAAATTATTCGGGCCGTCTTCGACCCGAACCCAGACTCAAGGCCCAATACTTTTAGGCCCAAAAATCGAGGCGTTACAAGAATTTTAGCTCGAGAGGTTAAATAATTGAGAAATAAATGCATAGCTTTAGTGAAAGTGTTGTGGCAACGTCATGGGGTCGAAGAAGCCACGTGGGAACCTGAGGTAGCTATGAGAAAATAGTACCCTAATCTCTTTTCTAGTAAGACTTTCGGGGACGAAAATCCCTAAGGGGGGAGAGTTGTAACAGCCTATTTTTGGTCAAATCAAAACTGTAGTCTTGGAACCACAAATCTGAGGTCAAAATAATTATTTTATTATTATTTTAATATTTATAGCATGATATTGTGATTTGTGAAATTTTCGTTAAGAAATTTTATTGTTTAAGTGTTTTAATTCGATAAAAAGGACTAAATCGTGTAAAGTGCAAAAGTGCTATTATATTAGTTAAAAGTACTTAATGACTATTAAATTAAATAGCGGAGATCCTTATGTTGTAATTAGACCATGTGAAATATAAGTGGACAATTGTGGACATGCATTAAGTGATTTTTATGTTATATAACTAAGGTTAATTAAGTAAATATGTAAATAAACATAAAATAAAATAAAAATCATAATTTGGTGTCCATCTTCTTCATTACCAAAAATTAAAGGAAAAAAAAACCAATTTTGTGCTTTTTAAGGTTAGTCATGGTACCTTAAGCATGTAAATGATTTTTGACTTGATTTTTAATGATTTTTATGTTTTTGTGATCATTACAGCTTAGTCTAGCTAGCCCAGGAACTAATTTGGAAAGTTTTTAAAGGTTTATAATGTTGGCATTGATGAATATGTATTAGCTTTAATGATTGATGATAGATTATGAATGTTTGATGATAGTTACACAAGTTTTGTTAAATGATTTTTAGTGAAAATGCAAATTAAGGATTAAATTGTGAAATGTATAAATTTTGTGGTTAAAATGTGAAATAAATGAAAGATATGGACTGCTAGGGACCTAATTGAAATTCAACTAGCATGGATTGTGATTATTGCATGAATTTGTTATTTTATGAAATAAGGACTAAAATGTAAAAATGTCCCCAAATGTGTAAAAGTGCTTTAAAGTGTGTTATGGACTAAATTGAATAGAGAGGGTATTAAATAAGCTAAATTTGGTATTATTTAGATCAAGAAAAATGAAATACACACTTAGATCGGGGGAAGAACAAAGTTTTGGATTAATCGACTTATTTCACCGTTTTTGCATCCGAAGTAAGTTCGTATGTAATAAGCTTTGTTTTAATTGTATTTTAAATACCTTAATATTTCCTAAATTGTGAATTATGACCTAGTGGACACATTTGATGAAGATTCAACATTAGAAATCCTGGTTGAACCTTAGGAATATAGTAGGATACAAATGACATGTCATTAGAGGTTACATTGAGTTGGCTTCAAGCCATGATATTGACACTTCGGGTGTGAGATTCATTGAGTTGGATTCAGGCCATGATATTGGCACTTAGGGTGTGAGACTTCCGAGTATCTGACTTATATTCCAAATGGTTCAAAGGGTATATTAAAGATATAAAATGGTGAGAAGAGATTCGTAACAGTACAGGTATGTATGGAAACTATGTGAGCATCGAATTTATGGAAGTTATAAGTTTAAGGTTATAGTTGTGATTGAATACAAGTTAACATTTTGATTTGAATGTTTTGTAGGATATTATGTTTATATTATTTGATTGTGAATAAATGGTGACTTTGCTTATTAATTCATACGAGCTTACTAAGCTATATAGCTTACTTTGTTTATTTTTTGTGTTTTATAGTGAAATCAAAGCTAGCTCAGGTTCGAGATTGTCGGAGACTTCATAACACTATCCTACTATCACTTTGGTACTTTTGAACTTAAGTATTTTAAGTATATGGCATGTATAGGAGATTGGTCATTTTCTACATATATGTTAACTATGAATTTAGCCATTTGAGTTGTCTTGTAAATGTTAATATTTGGTTTTGTATATAGCTATGTAAGTTGGCTTAATTTGCTTGGCTTGGTTGTGTCTTTAATTGTGCATATGTCTTGTGTGTGAACTTGATGATGGATATATGTGATACTTGTTGATAATAGTTATTGTGGATGTCAATTGATTGATGAATTAAGAATAAGTATACTAGTGAGTTTAGACAAATTGATACATGTTTGAAAGTGGATATGTAGTTGAATTGGGAATGTGAATTTGGTATAAAATGCAATAGCATTTTGTGACACATGTGAGACTTGTTGTTGTTGGTATTGAAATTGTATATTTTATGCTTGGTTGAGATTGGTGTAACTCTTGGGTTTGTGCAAGTGTACACAGTCGTTATCAAGTAATAAGTAAGTATCAAGTTATCATCTCCATAGGGATTGTATTTGTGCTAAGTCACTTAATTTGTAAAATTATATTAACGATATGATAAATAAAAACAATATAATTGAGAAGTGATGAAAAATTAAGTATATGAAACTAAATGAAAAATTAAGTATATGAAACTAAATGCAATGATCCCTAATGCAATTTATCCTAAGTATGTAGACTATATGAAGGAAATAGCTTTTACCAAAATTAACACAATAAGCAACAATTATAACACAAATAAGCTAGGACAATTGCTTTAATTAAACTCAAATTATTATCAACATGCTCATCAATATTCGAAAAAACATTCCATGGCATCTCGATCTTTCATGAGTTTGGAAACCACATTAGGTCCTTTCGGAATCCTTTACTTAGTAAATATGCATTTTGCTGATCCTTATTTACTAAAGGTTTCTTAGTATTTGTGCGAGGTAATAGGGACATGTTAGGTTTGAAATAGTTTAATCACAAAATCTAAAAACTATGCAACTTGCAATTTAATTGGGTTAGGATCTAAATTGAGCATGCACATTTCAATTATGTGTCCATTAGCCGTCGTCTGGTTAGGATCGCTCAACTAATTCATGTGCATTTCAATCACATATGAATGAAACACAGACTTGATTTTAATTGAAAACATGATCGATTGAGGCACAAACATTATAAGCATGAATCAGATAATTATTACTAAATCGAAGCAATCATTCTAGCTTAAATAAAATTAAGCTAACATTGTTGTAAACAAGAACAAAGAACACATATCAAACATCTTTAATTTAAATTAAAGAAAAGAAAGATTAAACCCAATTCAGAGTGGTTGTCACCCAAGAATCTGACTAATGAGGCTCCTTCATTCCTTTACTTTGCTCCTTTGCTGATGGCTCTTCGAGAAGGCTAACCAAGGGCTCTTTAAGAGTCTAATTTTCTAAAAATCCTTATGCAAAGATGATGATAGGCGTAAGGGGGAAAGAAAGATAAGAGGGTTGAGAGAGGATAGAATGATGAATGAGTGAGGGATGATGGATAAGTGAGAAATGGGGGTCTTATTTATAGGTGAGGCAAGGGAGCTAGTTTGCTAAAAATAAGAGTGTCCATCATTTGAAACTTCATCCAAGGCTGGCCGACCATGATTTGTGGAAATGTGGCTGATTTTTGCTTGATTTAAGTGCCACAACATCACAAGGATCAGGACTCAGTCGATTGCAAATCTCCGGGTAAATCTCTGATTTCTTCAACTCTTCAAGGACCTTGTGTAATTAAACCAAAATTTGATTTATGAACATCCACATTCAGCCGAATTTTGGGTTGACTTGGTCCTCCATTTGGGTGGTTTTGTAATCAACATAAAGCTTTCAGACTTATCCAACAATATTAAATAATTTAGAGGACCAAAGAGTATAATTTAACCACTTTAATTAATCAATTTAATTTATTAATTAAAACCCAATTTATTAATGAAATATATTAAAATAAATTATTTAATATAAATTTTTATTTTATTATTTAATTTAATCATGCATGGTGTAACACCCTTTACCCATGTCCGACGATAGAACAGGGTACGAGGCATTACCGAACTTAAACATACACATTGATGCAAAAATCGGACCATAAAATCTCTTTTAATTCAAAACCTTTCAAACACATGCATGTCGTCCCTTATTTGGGTCTACGAAGCCCAAAACATTCATCGGAATCGATTCGGGACTAAATCGAGAACTTTGAGAAGTTTCAAGAAAACTTAGAAAGTTTTCCCATGAAACAGGGTCACACACCTGTGTGGACATAAGGACACTCCCGTGTGCCTTTGGCACACCCGTGTCCTCAGGTCATGTAACTCTCTGTTTATGACATCAGCATGCACATCGAACCACACGGTCGGGCCACACGCCCATGTCTTTAGGCCGTGTCCTCCACACGGTTGAGAGACACGATCGTGTCTCAGCCCGTGTGGCCAACACTTAGGCTATTTTCCAAGACTTCATGTTACCCATAATCTCTTACAACCTTATGCACATCAAAATCGCAAATCATGGCATCATTTTAGTGATTAAAAACTCTTTATTAAAACATATCCTTAACATTAACTTGTCCTCTTACAAGTAATGCATCTACTTGCAACACCCCTTACCCATATCCGATGCCGGGACAGGGTTTGAGGCGTTACCAGACTTAAACATACACCATTCGATAAAATCGAGCCATAAAATTTCATTTAAGATAGAAACATTCAATAACATGCATAATGTCCCTTACACGAGCTATTGAGGCTCTAAACATACATTAAAGGCGATTTGGGACTAAACCAAAAACTTTGGAAAGTTCAAGAAAATTTATAAATTTTTTTTCCATGAAGCAGAGTCACACGCCCGTGTGGACACAGGGACACGCCCGTGTGTCTTGAACACGCGCGTGTCCTTAGGCCGTGTAACTCTCTGACTATGACATAATCTTGAAAAATGAACCACACGACCAAGCCACACGGTTAAGCCACACGCCCGTGTGCTAGGCCGTATCCTCCACACGGATGAGACACATGGCTGTGTCTCTGCCCGTGTGGCCAACACTTAGGCTATTTTCTAAGCCTTTTGTATTCTTTAATTCTCTCCCATACTTAAACACGTCATAGGCACAAATTACAACATCAATTTAATGGTTAATCATCCTTTAGTAACATTCAATTAAAGCATTTGCATGTTGTCATACATGTGTTTATCACATATACTCATGTTACACCAAGTTAGGCTTACCAGTTCACACTCAATAGTCTTATCATACTGATGACCATTTTTACCAATTAACCATAATATTTTACCTAACACTTAATCCCTACTTAATCAACAATGTTCATGTTCAATCATTATCAACTTATTACCATGCCACACATTTATTCCATGGCCATGACCACCTCGAATGGTCCTAGGGCATTCATCATGTGCATATGCCTTATACTACCCATTCATAGTAATAAGCATAATCACATCACAAGGTATTAACACATAGCATGGATAAATAAGCTTATGAGCCATAACCATTATAAGCCACATCTCATGGCTATATACAATAAAATAATATATACCAATACATTTGGCTAATCATAATAACATCTATCATAAAAACTAAGTCCCTATACATGTCGTTCACTTGTGTACACTTAACTTATACATGTTAACACTTCAAAGGTGATGGCTTGATAGTGTGATGCTGCCTCCGACGATCTCCAACCCCGAGCTGACCTGACAACACTAAAAGAAATAGAAAGGAGGGAGTAAGCTTTACGCTTAGTAAGCTCGCATGAAAATAATAAGTAAGGAATTAATATGCTATTTCAATTTCTCTCTATTTATTCAAAATCCAGTCAAGCTATTTACTTGAGTCATAGTCACTAAGTTATTTATATTTGGAGCTACAAAAATCCAAATTAAGATCTTCTAATTTTCCTTGAAACTATACTCACATATCTTCTTACAAAAAAAATTCAGAATTTTTGGTCTAGCCAATAATTACAGTTTATTCTTCAATTTTACTGTTGTTTTATTTATTTATGTCTGGCTGTTCCGACCTCTCTTCAGTATGAATTAATTATCTCATAGTAGGGGAATCAGATGACACTTTTATCTATTTTACATGAAAATATACTCATTAATGATTTTAAGCATATAAATTATAATCCATAATCATTTTTGTACAATTTTAATGATTTTTCAAAGTTAAGACAGGGGAGTCCGAGATCACTCTGACCCTATTTCACATAAATTCGAATATCTCATCATATGAGATTCCTTTGCTTACACTGTTTCATTTATCTGAAACTAAATTCGATAAGATTTAATTTTATATTTTACTCAGCCTCTAACTCAATTTCCACAATTTTTGGTGGATTTTCAAATTTGGACTATTACTGCTGTCCAAACAGTTTTAGAGAAATAAAATGATAATCATCATAAGATTGCCATGAAAATTATTCACACATGAATCACTCATTCATTTGCATTCTTACCACAAATACATTTCATTTCACATGTCAAACACATTTTTGTGAGTTTCGAGTATGTACCTGTGCTATCTCTTAGCACAACTACTCGTCCAAACATGGCAATCTTATCTATATAGTAAGAACTTTTAATTCATTTCTCGTATTAATCCTGTTGAATTTTCTCACAAATTTCGATGGATATCCCATGTATCGTCAAGTCGTACAAGTGATCATTTCAAGTATGCACTCACAAAAACCTCACTCATTACGGCGGGATTACCAGTCTAGGATAAACCCCCGTATCATAACTTACAGAGTGTTGTCAGGATTACCAGTCCAGGCTAAATCCCTTACAATGACATACACTCTCATAAACTCAGCTCTGAATCACCAGTCCATTCTAAATTCAGTCCTTAATCGGATTACCCGTCCAGGCTAAATCCTTAATACACCCATATTCTTCGGGAGGTTCGATCAATTAAGGAACACCCATCCGGGCTAGATCCTTTCTATATTGAGATCAATGGATTACTCGTCCAGGCTAAATCCTTTTTTGCAACACATGTGGGATCTCATGTCATGTAAACAATGATTTATCCATTGGATATCCCTTTTTATTCAACCGATAATTTTCTCTTTTCATCAAGTATATCGATATGCATAGATAATCATGCAATGTACATTCAATTCAACACATTTTCATGTTTATTTGGGCTTTAGTCCATACAATAAAAATGACATATCACCTAGTTTTCATACAAACTTATTCATTTCATTTAAAATATCATATTCCATCAAATTTCCATTAACATCAAATTCAATACAATCATAGCAAGATATATTCCATGTATAACAATAATAACATGAATAATAGGCTTATTAAATCACGCGAGCTTACCTCAAATACGGAAACAACAAAGTTACCATTTTAATCCATAACCTTGTATTTTCCCAATTTAAGCCCGAATCTCGATTTCATTGATCTATCATTTCAAATATAGCCTATTTAGGATCACATTGTTCAAATTGACCTAAAAATCATATTTTGAAAAATTATGTTTTTGCCCCTAAACTTTGTCAAAATTACACTTTTGCCCCTAGGCTTGTAAAATGATTTTTATTCAATTTTCTCGCTCTATAGTCCTAGCTGAACCATTTTTATAACTATAGAAAACTACAATTCTCATCAAAACACCCTTTTATACCATTTTTACAACTTTTACAAATTGGTCCTTCTGGACGTTTTCGTCGAAGATCGCTTAGTAAAAGTCGTTTATTTAACACCCAACACTCATTTTCTACCATTAGACATCAAAATGCATGCATGTCACACATGGGTCAATTTTTAAACATGAACCCTAGCTCAAATTAATGGTAGAAATAGACAAATCTTGTTACGGGGATTGCAAAAACATAAAAATCATTAAAAACAGGGTTAGAACGAACTTACAATCAAGCTTGGAAGCTTGAAAAACCCTAGCCATGGTTTCTCCATGCAAGTTCCGACCAAGAGGTTGAAGATGGACAAAAATTGGCTTTTAATTTTGTTTTTAATTCATTTTAATAACTAAGTGACCAAAATGCCCTTAATGAAAAACTTTGGAAACATGCCTAACCATGTCCATTTTTGTCCACCAACTTAACCAATGGTTTAATTTCCATATAATAACCTCCAATTTAAAATTTCATAACAATTGGACACCTCTAGCATGTAAAACTCAATTTTTGCACTTTCTACGATTTAGTCCTTTTGACTAAATTGAGTACCCAAACGTCAAAATTTTCAAAGAAATTTTCACGAAATCATTCCGTGAAATTGTAGACCATAAAAATATAATAAAATTAAAATTTTCCTCATTGAATTTTGGGTCCCGAAACCACTGTTTCAACTAGGCCCAAAATTAGGATGTTACACTACTCACGCAATACCAAGTCTAGATTCCTTATTTCACATTCATAAGACTTGTCGTTTTGATGACCACTTTTACCATTATACTACGGTTACCAACTTATCCATCAAGCACTCAAGTTCAGTCATTATCACGTTGTGCTTATAACATGCGATTACTACATGGCTATGACCACATCCAACACACATGTCATATTACTAACCATGCATGGCAAACAAACATAATCATCTTATAAACATTAGGCACGACATGAATAGCTAGGCTTACAAGCCAAAATCAATATGAGCCACATCTCATGGCCATATACATATAACTCAATATAAGTTGACACATTTGGCCAAAGCAAAATAATACAAGTCAATCAACTAGATCCCTATACATGTAACACCCCTAACCTGTAACCGACATCGGATTAGGGTTACAAGGCATTACCAGACAGACAGAAAATTTCGGATCAATTTAGAATCACAGATATCATATATCAGTAATACAGAAGCATTCAACACCAATTCATTCATCAAAGGAAAGGCCAAAACTAAACCGAACCTATTCAGAATTTTTAGAACTTAACCATTTCTTCCAAACTATTAAAGTCACACACCCGTGTGAGTAGGCCATGTGGCACACACGGGCACTAGACACGCCAATATAAGCCAACCGTGCCAAAATAGATCCTATACTGACTTTTCCACACGGCCAATAGGCACGGCCGTGTACTACGGCCGTGTGATACTTAGCTAGCTACTGACTTTAGCCCACGGCCATATGACACGCCCGTGTGTCAAGACTGTGTGATTTTTAGGGGAATATTGTTTTTCTTACACAGCCACAAGGCACGCCTGTGTCCCCTGACCATGTGGCACCAAGCAGGCTTGGTTTAAGCCAAATTTGCCACCCCTTGTTGGGTCCAATCCTACAAGCAATATTATACAACATTCATACAAAAATTTCCAACCAATTTCATGCTCAAAACATGCTTCATTATAACTATTTCATCATCATTCAACAGCTCATTCAAACCATACCAAAACTTAACACAAACATACCATTTGATAGCCAACTTTCATTACATAACCTATATTTACAATTCAAAAATTAATATATAAACCTTCTAGCCTATACATGCCATACTTTAAAATATGAACACTTTCAAAAGTACCAAAATGAGATCGATAGTGTGGTGACGATCCTCTACTATCCCTGAGCCTTCACTAGCTACGATAACTATAAAACAGATAGTAAACACATAGAGTAAGCTACAAAGAGCTTAGTAAGCCAAATACAATTTTTCTAACTACTAAAGTATATAAATAAAGTTCACCCATATAGATTCATAACCATGTCATAGAATAATTCATAAACTTAACCATAC
Source organism: Gossypium hirsutum (assembly GCF_007990345.1). NCBI lineage: Eukaryota > Viridiplantae > Streptophyta > Magnoliopsida > Malvales > Malvaceae > Gossypium > Gossypium hirsutum. The sequence goes on from NC_053431.1 coordinate 54,871,853, forward strand.
TCCTTTGTTTGCATATATGTCATGCTTCATTTCCATACATATTTCACAGAGACAGAGTTTTTCATATTCAGAAATTTAGTACGATACAAACGTACCTGCATAGGTTATACATTTCATATACTCAATCTCAGATTTCGTACATTATCATCAGGCGGGTCAGAAATGATACAGATGTTCATAGACAAGTACAATGCCAACGTCCCGGACGTGGTCTTGCATGTAATTCAATATCGATGCCTCTATCCCAAACAAGGTCTTACATGAAATCAGATATGAAGCCAATGTCCCAGACATGGTCTTATACGTAAATCTCAATCGAGGCCTGTGTCCCAGACACGGTCTTACACGATGTCACAGACAGATGTCAACTTTGCTTAGGAACATACAGAGTTTTTTAGATATTAACTTATTATCATACTTTACTCCACAGATATACATCAGGCACTCAAGGCCATCCAATACAGATTACAGTTTATATGTGCAGAATTTGTTTTAATTAACACGTAATTGTAATTTGACTTACCTCGGACGAATTTCAGATAAAACGAGTCGACTATTCAACTATTTTGGACTTCCCCCAATCTAAGTCTGATTTTCTTTGTTCTTGATCTAATACAATACAAATTCAACCATTCAATAATTTATTTCATTCAATTTAATCCATATACACATATTTAGGGCATTTTACATTTTAGCCCTTACATTTTCACACTTTGACAGTATAGTCCATTTTCCAAAAAATCACAATTACATAAAATTTGCTTGTACACAAGCTTAGCTGAATTTTTATGACTCTCATACAAGTCCATACAACATGTTTAATTCACAGTTTAGTCCTTCAAGACCTCATTTTCACAATTTAGCTCAATTTGCTCTATTTCATCAAAATTCAAAGACAAAGCTTGATAATCTCACACATATCTTTCATAATCCATATAAAAACACCACAAAGCTCATATAATCATCAATGGCACATTTCATAATCTTCAACAAAAACAAAAATTCAGACATGGGTTTTGAAGAACACGAAGCAACGATCACAGAAACGTAGAAATTATAAAAAACAGAACAAAAATTCTAACCTTAATCAAGCTTGGACAAGGCCGAACCTAGCTTGTTCTTTTCTTTCTTTCTCCTTTGAATTTTAGGCCAAAGATGACCTAATATGCATGGACATTTCATGTTTATTTTATTAAAATATACATTAATATGCATTTTCCAATTTTTCCCTTTAATTAACAATTAAAAATTCCATCCACTAGTGTCTTTACTTGTCCATGCATTAGTATATTGGTCCAATTGACGTGCAAGGACCTTTATTTTAAAAGCCAAGCAAAACAGGTGCTTTAGCATCTAGCATTCAACTTTTATGCTTTACGCAATTTAATCCTTTTTCATAATTAAGCACAGAAACAGACAAATTAAATCACAGAAATTTCACAGATGTAAATTCACATATCACAGACACAAAAAATAATATTAAAATATTTTTCAGACTCGGATTTGTGGTCCCAAAACCACTATTTTGACTAGGGTCAAAACTGGTCTGTTACAATTCTCCCCCCTTAGGGATTTTCGTCCCCGAAAATCTTCCTGTTAAACAGATTTAGATATTGTTGTCTCATTTCATCCTCAGGCTCCCATGTAACCTCTTCTACTCCGTGTCTATGCCACAACAACTTGACTAACAGAATTTCCTTGTTACGTAATTCTTTGATCTCATGAGACAGAATACGGATCGGATTTTCTTTATAAGTCATATCAGTATGGATTTCAATATCAGACGGAGAAATTACATGCGAAGGATCAGATCTGTATCGTCGAAGCATCGATACGTGAAACACATTATGTATCTTTTCCAACTCAGTTGGTAATCTCAATCTATAGGCAACTGGTCCAACTCGCTCGATGATTTCATACGGTCTAATGAACTTCAGACTCAACTTGCCCTTTATGCCAAATCGAGATAGTTTCTTCCACAGAGATACTTTCAAAAACACTTTATCACCGATCTCAAATTCAATATCTTTTCTTTTTAAATCTGCATATGATTTCTGATGATTAGAGGCAGCTTTCAGACTATCTCGGATTACTTTCACTTTCTGTTCCATTTCTTTTATCAAATCAATACCATAAATCTTATTCTCACTGAGCTCAGACCAGTATAACGGAGTTCTACACATTCTACCATGTAAGGCTTCGTATGGTGCCATTTTGATGCTCGATTGAAAGCTATTATTATAAGTGAATTCAATTAGGGGTAGATACTATTCCCACGTACCTTCAAACTCGAGAATGAAACATCTCAACATATCCTCAAGTATCTGAATAATCCGTTCAGTTCAACCATCTGTTTACGGATGAAAAGTGGTGCTAAAATGCAATTTAGTACCCAGAGCATCTTGCAATTTCTTCCAGAATCATGATGTAAATCTCGGGTCTCTATCGGACACTATTGACAATGGCACACCATGCATTCTCACAATATTAGAAATATACAACTCAGCTAGCTTATCAAGCGAATAATCAAACCAAATCAGAATAAAATGAGCTGATTTCGTCAAACGATCAACTACAACTCAAATTGCGTCTTTCTTTTTCGAAGACAGAGGCAAACTTGAAACAAAATCCATGGTCACTCAATCCCATTTGCACTCCGGAGTCATAATCGGTTGTAATAACCCAGATGGCACATGATGCTCAGCTTTAACTTGCGGACAGATTAAACATCTCAAAACAATGTCAGAAACATCTCTTTTCATTCCTGGACACTAATATAGTTGTTTCAAATCGTTATACATTTTTGTACTCCCCGGATGTACAGAAAATCTACTACTGTGAGCTTCACTCAAAATCATCCGAATCAACTCTGGATTTCTCGGAACATAAAGTCTATTTCTGAACCTTAGACAGTCATCAATATCTATCCGAAATTCAGAATTAGAATCAAAATTACACTGAGTTTGTTTAGCCATAATCTCATTATCAACCTTCTAAGCTTCGATAATCTGTTGTAAAAATAAGGGTTTTGCTTTCAATTTTGTACAAACCAAGGTATCATCAAACAGTGCTAAAAGAGCATTCATAGCATGCAATGCAGACAATGATTACCTACTCAGAGCATCAGCAACAACATTAGCTTTGCCCGGATGATAATCAATCACAAGTTCGTAGTCTTTTAGCAGTTCTAACCATCTTCTCTGTCGCAAATTCAAATCTTTTTGCGTCATTTAATACTTCAGACTTTTATGATCAGAAAACACGTGACATTTCTCACCAAACAGATAGTGACGCCAGATCTTCAAAGCAAATACAATGGCAACCAACTCAAGGTTGTGTGTTGGATAGTTCTTCTCATGCGGCTTCAACTATCTCGAAGCATAAGCAACAAACTTTCCTTCTTGTAGTAAAACACAACCTAGTCCATTCAATGAAGCATCACTGTAAACAACGAATTCTTTACCTGACTCAGGTTGTACCAACACCGGAGCTTCAGTTAACAGAGCTTTTAACTGCTCAAAACTTTTCTGACATTTCTCAGACCATTCAAACTTCACATCTTTCTGAAGCAATTTTGTCAACGGAGTTGCTATCACAGAGAAATATTTTACAAATCGTCTGTAGTAACCAGCAAGTCCCAGAAAATTATAGACTTTAGATACATTCCCCGGAGGCTTCCAATCCAGAATAGCTGAAATCTTACTCGGATCAACCCGTATACTAGAAGCTGATACAATATGACCCAGAAAACCAACTTCTCACAACCAGAATTCACATTTACTAAACTTTGCATATAACTGTTTATCTCACAGAGTCTGTAGCACCATTCTCAAATGCTTGGCATGTTCAGATTCATCTTGTGAATAAATCAATATGTCATCAAGGAATATGTAATATCCTGAATTAGGGCTTAATCGGAATAGTGGTTTCTGACCACAAATCTGAGATAGAAATAATTGTTTTATATTTATTTTGATGATTATGATATGATTGCATGATTGTGTGAAAATTTCATGATGAAATTCTATGCCTAAAGTGCTTAAATTGAAAGTAGGGACTAAATCGAATAAGTTGCAAAATTTGCATTCTAGAAGTTTTTAGTATGAAATTGCATTGAAATATTAATTAGGAGATCTTAAATAGCAATTTGACCAATTTTAAGTTCATGGACAAAATTAGGACATGGAAGGAATTTTGAAAGTTTAGTAAGGAGGGGCATTTTGGTCATTTGGATATTAAATGAAATAAAATGGGAAAAATAACACAAAATTGGCCATCATCCTCCTTAGTTGCTGCCGAATTCTCCCTCTCTCCATAGCTAGGGTTTCTTCAACTTTCAAGCTCCATAGTAAGTGATTCCAAGCCCCGTTTTAATGTTCTTTACGTTTTTAGAATCCCGGAAGCTCGATTAAGCTTATGCTAGCAATAATTCAACCTAGGGTTTATATTTGGAAAAATACCCATAGGTAAAATTTGTGTATTTTGATGTTTTATGATAGAATATGGGGTTTTAAATTATGTTAGACAACTTGTGCTACTCGGTTTTGAGTGAAAACGAGTAAAAGGGCTTAATCGGCAAAAATACCTAATAGTCACAAGTATATGTTAGAGTGAGAATTTGATGTTGCCATAGAAGGGAAAAGTGATCAGCATCTTATAAAACATAAGAATAAGGAATAAAGTTTAATTCCCGAGCCAAGGGGCAAAGTGTAATTATGCAAAAGTTTAGGGGCAAAAGTGTAATTTTTTCAAAGTTCGTATTAAATGCTGTTTTGATGAATGTATGTATTAAATAAGATTAATTTGGTATTATAGATCAAGAGAAACGAGATTCAAGTAGCGATCGAGGAAAAGAAAAGATTGTGGACTAAATTGCAAAATCTTTATATTTTGGTACCAAGGTAAGTTCATGTGTAAATAATGTAGCATAATTGTTATTTTTAAGTTATTGATGTTAATTATATGATATGCTGATTTTTAATCTTGAAATATTATGCTTTGTGGTTAATGTTGAGTAATATGCAAATTATGTTTACTACTTGATAAATCTGAATTGCTACCGAGTATCGGTTCCGATATTCCATGGAAGACGACAAATGTGAGATCGAGGGAAAAAGCCCGTTTGAACCTTAGGAATAGATTAGGATACAAGTGACATGTCACTAGGATGGTTGAGCATCCGAACTCGTCGAGTTGAGTCTGAGTTCACTTATGGATGCGAATGTCCGAACTCATTGAGTTGAGTCCGAGTTCGTGAGATGTAACTAGGCATCCGAACTCGTTGAGTTGAGTCCGAGTTCACTTATGGATGCGAACGCCCGAGCTCGTTGAGTTGAGTCCGAGTTCACTTAGGGGCGGGTTACATGATTTCTTGATTACATATGAGGCACTTATGTGCAAATTATCCATGTATCCGAGTTGTATTCCGATGTGTTCAATGGGTGAAATTTCTAATGAAATGAAAGAACACTTAAGATGCAAGCGACGTATTGGTAAGTGTTGTGAAATGGACACTTTGGACAGGTATGTTCTTAACCCTCGGGTTGATAATAGATACAACAACGATAAGGTGGTAAGATGATGAATGATGTTTAGAAATATGATATATGTTTTGGTGATACCGTGCTAAAGTTGTTTGGTATATTTGTATTGCTATGTTACTTGTTATTTACATATGAACTTACTAAGCATTTATGCTTACTCCCTCCTCTTTATTTACTGTAGTTTTGAACAAGCCAGCTCAGGAATCGGGACGGGTCGAAGGTTCGATCACACTATCCAAAGGACTTTCATCTGGGTAAATGGCTTGTAAAACTTAAGTATGGCATGTATAGCAATATACTTATTTTGTGTAAATAATTTTATGATATAGCCATGATTGGTTGAGAAAATTTTTGATATTGATGAGTCATGGTGATGGCTAATTTAGATCATGTTTGATATCATGGAAGTTTAATAGGTTATCTAGTTCATAAAAATTCATGGAAAGATGAAACTTGCCTTAAAACAGAATATTGCTGCAGCAATGACATGAATTTGAAAAATCACTAAAAATAGTATAAATGGAACTAAATGATGAGTAAGTTATGAAATTGAAGCTTAATGAGTCTATTTTCATGTGGATTGAACAAAACAGGCATATAAATTATATTTTATTAGATATTTAAACTTTTGTGAAACAGGGCCAGAGTGATTTCTGGATCCCCTGTTCTGACTTTAAAAATTCCTTATTGAGTCTGTTTTTCTTTAAAACGAGTCGACTATACAACTATTTTGGACTTCCCCCAATCTAAGTCTGATTTTCTTTGTTCTTGATCTAATACAATACAAATTCATCCATTCAATCATTCATTTCATTCAATTTAATCCATATACACATATTTAGGGCATTTTACATTTTAGCCCTTACATTTTCACACTTTGACAATTTAGTCCATTTTCCACAAAATCACAATTACATAAAATTTTCTTATACACAAGCTTAGTCGAATTTTCATGACTCTCATACAAGTCCATACAACATGTTTAATTCACAATTTAGTTCTTCAAAACCTCATTTTCAGAATTTAGCTCAATTAGCTCTATTTCATCAAAATTCAAAGACAAAGCTTGATAATCTCACTCATATCTTTCATAATCCATATAAAAACATCACAAAGCTCATATAATCATCAATGGAACATTTCATAATCTTCAACAAAAACAAAAATTCAGACATGGGTTTTGAAGAACACGAAGCAACGATCACAGAAATGTAGAAATTATCAAAAACAGAACAAAAATTCTAAACTTAATCAAGCTTGGACAAGGCCGAACCTAGCTTGTTCTTTTTCTTTCTTTTTCCTTTGAATTTTCGGGCAAAGATGAACTAATATGCGTGGACATTTCATGTTTATTTTATTAAAATATACATTAATATGCATTTTCCAATTTTTCCCTTTAATTAACAATTAAAAATTCCATCCAATAGTGTCCTTACTTGTTTATAATGGTCCAATTGACATGCAAGGACCTTTGTTTTAAAAGCCAAGCCAAACAGGTGCTTTAGCATCTAGCATTCAACATTTATACTTTACGCAATTTAATCCTTTTTCATAATTAAGCACAGAAACAGACAAATTAAATCACAGAAATTTCACAGATGTAAATTCACATATCACAGACACAGAAAATAATATTAATATATTTTTTAGACTCGAATTTGTGGTCCTGAAACAACTATTCCGACTAGGGTCAAAACCGGACTATTACAATACATGCCACTCACTTGAAATTTCTAATATATGCTTCATTATTCCAAAGGTAGCGACTTGATAGTGTGATGCTGTCTCCGACGATCTCTAACCCTGAGCTAACCTAAAAAGAACTAAAGGAAAGGAAGGTGATACGAGCTATATTCTTGCTAAGTCTGAGCTCGGGAGCTAAAGTTGAGCTGAGAACAAGCTCATGTGCTGAAGTTGAGCTGGATGTGAACTTGTTGAGCTGGAACTAAGCTTGCTAAGCTGGTTGTGAGCTGGACGAGCTAGGAATAAGTTACGAGGATGACTCGGTGAACTAGTCCATGAACTCTTGAGTAAGCTGGTGATGGATTCAGCCTAAGCTTGATCAACTAGAGCTGAGATTGTGTCTTTGAACCTCTTGTCTCGGGCTCAGGTAATCGGTCCTACGGGTAACTCGAAAGGATTTACATTGGCAGCTGGTAGATCAGGAGGTGTGGCCGTATCATTTCCCCTCTTTTCGAGGCAATTTGCCCCTAAATCGTCATCTATATCATAGAAAGAAAGATCAGCTACATTAAAGGTAGCACTTACATTGCACTCACTTGGGAGGACAAGCTTATAGGAATTATCATTTACTCGTTCCAAAACTTGAAACGGGCCATCTCCTCTCGGTAATATCTTTGACTTTCGCTGAGCTAAAAATCTTTCTTTTCGCATATGAACCCACACCCAATCTCTGGGTTCAACTATGACTTGTTTTAGCCCTTTGTTGGCCTTACGCACATATTGCTCCGTCCTAGCCTCGATATTAGCTTTAATCTTTTGATGCAATTGTTTCACATAGTCCGCTTTCCTCTTGGCATCTACATTAACAACTTGATCGTTAGGTAATGGAATTAAGTCAAGAGGAGATAAAGGATTAAAATCGTAACTATTTCAAATGGAGAGAATTTAGTAGCAGAGTGAATGGTTCGGTTATAAGCAAACTCTATGTGAGGTAGACACTCCTCCCATGACTTGAGATTTTTGCGGATAATGGCCCGTAGTAGAGTGGATATTACGCGGTTCACCAACTCAATTTTTCCATCCGTTTAGGGATGACATGTCGTGGAGAATAAGAGCTTTGTGCCTAACTTACTCCAAAGTGTCCTCCAAAAATGGCTAAGAAATTTTGCATTGCGGTCGGACACTATCGTCTTCGGAATTCCATTGAACCTGACAACTTCTTTAAAGAAGAGGTTAGCAATATTAACAGCATCATCAGTTTTTGAACACGTAATAAAATGTGACATTTTTGAAAACCGATCTACTACGACAAAAATGGAATCTTTCCTGGTTCGAGTTTGCAGTAGACCTAAGATAAAATCCATTGAAAGATCAACCCAAAGCCCTTCGGGTATAGGCAAAGGCGTGTACAGCCCATGTGGGTTAACCTTCGATTTTGCCTTCTTACAACCCAAGCATCGCGAACATATTTTCTCGACATCCCATTTCATCTGTGGCCAAAAGAAGTGTTCTTGCAGCACAGCCAAGGTCTTTGCAATGCCAAAATGGCCCATGAGGCCACCACCATATGCCTCGAGTACAAGCAACTCTCGCACGAAATGTTACGCGATACAAAGCTTACCTTTTCGAAAAAGGAAGCCATCAAACCTGAAAAACTTATCAACAGTAGCATGTTCACACTATTTATATACATCCCTAAAATCAGCATCAGAGTTATACAAATCTTTCAAAAACGCAAAACCAAGCAGTTTTGAATCCAAATGATTTAACAAAGTATAACAACGAGATAATGCATCAGCCACAATATTTTCCTTACCTTTTTTATACTGTATAAAATAAGGGAAGGATTCAAGAAATTCTACCCATTTTGTGTGCCTTTTGTTGAGCTTGTGCTGGCCTTTGATGTGCTTGAGCGATTCACTGTTCGAATGGATGACAAACTCCTTCGGCCACAAATAATGTTGCTACGTTTCCAATGCCTGGATTAAAGCGTACATTTCCTTATTGTATGTTGGGTAATTCAATGGTGCGCCACTTAGCTTTTCACTAAAATGCGCCAAGGGCTTCCCTTCTTGGGTCAACACAGCACCAATCCCGATACCTGAGTCATCATATTCAATTTCAAACGTTTTGTCAAAATCAGGTAATACGAGTAATGGGGCGTTAGTTAAATGTTCTTTAAGTCAAATAAAAGATTTTTCTTGCTCCTCGCTCCAAAAGAGGGCAAAATTCTTTTTGATCACGCTAGTGAGAAGGGCAACCAATGTGCTGAAATTTGGGATGAAACGACGGTAGAAACTCGCCAAGCCATGGAAATTTCGTACTTGGCTTATGCTGGTCGGTCTAGGTCACTCTCAGATGGCTTTCACCTTTTCTTGATCGACTTTGAGTCCTTGCAAGCTGACAAAAAATCCTAAGAAAACGACTTTGTTAGAACAAAATGTGCATTTCTTAAGATTGGCATATAAAGTTTCCTTTCGCAATACATCAAGAACAGCTCGTAAATGACTCAAATGATCATCTAAAGACCTACTATAAACAAGAGTGTCATCAAAGTAAACCACGCAAAATTTACCAATGTAAGCACGAAGAACATGGTTCATTAAATGCATAAAGGTACTAGGAGCGTTAGTAAGACCGAATGGCATTACCAACCACTCGTACAAACTGTGTTTAGTTTTAAATGTTGTTTTCCACTCATCTCCCTCACGCATCCATATTTGATGGTAACCGCTTTCGAGGTCAATTTTGGAGAACAACTAAGCACCACTTAGTTCATCGAGCATATCACCAGAGTAGCCCTATGCTTAACAAGCCAATCCATTCCCAAAATGAGATCGAATTCTCCGAAAGGTAGCTCCATCAGATCTCCAGCGAAAACTTTTCCTTGAGTTTTTATAGGCACATCTCTATATAGTTATCTACCCTAACCGAGTGACCCGAAGGACTTAGTACAGATGCCCCACTCACGGTCTCCTCAGAGCGCACACCCAGCGACCCAGATATAGCACATGCAACATATGAATGGGTAGATCCAACATCTATCAACACAGTGTATGACATACTGGAAATTAGAAATGTACCAGTTATGACGTCAGGTGCATCACCCTCCTCTCGGCGACGAGATACATACACCAACGCCGGCTAACGAGCCTCAGTAAATCTAGCACCCCTGTCAGGCGCTTCTCTTCCTCAACAGTTTCCATTACCACCTCTACCTTGTCGATGTCCTCTCGAAAACTGTGGTCCACCCCTCACTAGTTTAGCGACCCTCTGCTCTAAAACTTGAACCTGATCTGGTTCCTGGGGACAATTCTTAACCCTATGCTCTATAGATCCGCATCAGAAACAAGCACCAGAACATTTCCGACACACGCCCATATACATCTTCCCACAATTCCTACAACCCTACGGTCTAACAGCATTCATCGATACTGCTCGAACTGGCTTCAATACCCTTACTCTCTTAACATTCCTATTCATACCACCTGAAAGTCCTGAATCTCTCCTAAAATGGTTCCGATCTTTCTCACAATTCTGTCTTTCTATATGCTTCACTTCCTCAACTATCTTAGCTTTCTCCACTAAAGCAGCGAAGTTACGCTCCCTCTGCGGCTCAATCAGCACCCTAAGTTCATCTCTCAGACCATCCTCGAAACGTACGCTACGCTTATACTCTGTAGCGACAATCCCAAAAGCATACCAGCTCAGTCTCAGAAACTCAGAATACTCAGCCACTGACCTACTCCCTTCGACTAGGTTCAAAAATTCTTTCCGGCGAGCGTCCACGTAACTAGCCCCAACATACTTTCCTTTGAAGGCCGTCTTAAATAGCTCCCAAGTGACACTATCAACAGGAGTTCCATCTCTCACCGTGAGCCACCACTGATAAGCCTCATCCCTGAGTAACGATATGGATCCCTTCAGCTTCTGCTCCATAGAGCACTCCAGATCATCCATAATCCACTCTGTGGCTTCTAACCAATACTCAGCCACATTCGGAGCTACACCAGATACGCCCCTAAATATCTCTGCTCCATTGGCCCGAAGCCGCTCAGAAATAGACCCCCGAATTTCATTTCCCATACTTGCCCTAGGAACCCTTTCCAAAACTCAGAGCATTGCCTGGGACAGAGCATCGTCCTCGGCACCTCGATCATGAGACTCTACCTCCGTTACGGGTGATACCAGTGCATTTGTTGCCGGTACGTGTCCTGAAGATGAAGATTCAGCCTGAGCATTACCTCAGCCACGTCCACGGCCTCTTCCATGAGCTGCTCGTGTACTCATTTCGTATTATCTGATTAAGAATTTTATGAATCAATTTAATATTTCAGTGTTTATTACAGATGTCTTATGAATAACAGTAATTCAGAGTTTGAGTTTGTTTCCTTTTGCGGTAGCCTAGCTACAGTCTCAGCCTACTTATCAGAGTTTCTATAGTTCCAGTGTTACCCTAACTAAAGTACCATGATAAGGTTTTGTACAAGCATATAACAGATATTTTAGAAACAATCAGAAAGGCTCAGAAAACTTACAGACTTGGACTGGAGATTTGGTGTGCCACATTCTAAAAAAACCTAATTTTAGAAAACTGATTTAATCTTTAAAATCATCTATTTGTAAAGAGAAAATATTGGAAACATTCTCGAAAACAATTTATAATCAAGTTCCAAAAAAAAATGATTTTCGAAAACCTTTATTCAGTGTTTCTTTATAAACTCCCTTTTTAGACCCGTTCCACAGTTGAGTTGTTGCAACTTGACTCTGATACCACTAAATGTAACACCCCAAACTCGGCCCAGACGTTATGGCCAGATCTGACGTGTCACATGGACTTATGACTTAGTATGCATTCGCTGGTTTAAGTGATTGGGGTGGTCTTTGTAAAAACAGCGGTTGAATGAAAAGCCGATTTATCAATCTTTAGGCTATCCATTTATTGTGCTTGTTGAGTCTTGAAAACGTTCATTAATTTTGAAAACCCGCCCAGCCTAACACTAGCAGTTTTGTCATAGTATAAATATAATTAGAAAATAAAACCATAGCGGAAAAAAGAAATTTAAATAGCGGCTTTATTACAACTTAAAACCCAAAATTAAATCAGAATATAAAAATAATAAAAATAAACTAACTTAGAAAAACCAACTTTGCAGATGATGTGGCCACTCCGAATCCCTCACAGCTCCAAGCCCACTATGGTTAGGGATTTCCTGCAGAGATGAAAATAAAGGGTGAGTTCGGTAAACTCAGTGTGTAACATAACCCAACCATAGCCCAAAACAGATCAAATCTCAGAGTCATACTTATCTGGGCCTTGGCCCAGTACAAAAATCAGAATGAAACCCATAGGCCCATAGCAGATACAGAACAAATATATCATGAATGCAGAAATCCCAACCCAGAGCCATCCATAACACCCCCGTACGAGCCTTACACCATGTGGGGAGACTACTCGACCCACCCAACCGCTACACACCACAGAAATTGTAGCGAGGCTGCCAAATATTGTGATGAAGTCACCAGATACAGATATTGTAGCTAGGCCACCAGAACAAATATATATATGTGGCGAAACCACCAGATTGCAGCGAGGCTGCCAGATATTGTGACGAAGTCACCAGAATAGATATATGTGACGAGGCCACCAGATTGCAGCGAGGCTACCAAAACGCTTCCTCCATCAATATAAACCCATGTCCCATGCAACAGAAATAATATGTCATGGCATACGTATACAGAAACAGAACATCATGCTTTTCAGAGCATTGCTTGGGACAGAGCATCGTCCTCGGCACCTCGATCATGAGACTCTACCTCCGTTACAGGTGGTACCAGTGCATTTGCTGCCGGTACGTGTCCTGAAGATGAAGATTCAGCCTGAGCATTACCTCAGCCACGTCCATGGCCTCTTCCATGAGCTGCTCGTGTACTCGTTTCGTATTATCTGATTAAGAATTTTATGAATCAGTTTAATATTTCAGTGTTTATTACAGATGTCTTATGAATAATAGTAATTCAAAGTTTGAGTTTATTTCCTTTTGCGGTAGCCTAGCTACAGTCTCAGTCTACTTATCAGAGTTTCTATAGTTCCAGTGTTACCCTAACTAAAGTACCATGATAAGGTTTTGTACAATCATATAACAGATATTTTAGAAACAATCAGAAAGGCTCAGAAAGCTTACAGACTTGGGCTAGAGATTCAGTGTGCCACATTCTAAAAAAACCTAATTTTAGAAAACTGATTTTAATCTTTAAAATCATCTATTTGTAAAGAGAAAATATTGGAAACATTCTCGAAAACAATTTATAATCAAGTTCCAAAAAAAAATGATTTTCGAAAACCTTTATTCAGTGTTTCTTTATAAACTCCCTTTTTAGACCCGTTCCACAGCCGAGTTATTGCAACTTGGCTCTGATACCACTAAATGTAACACCCCAAACTCGGCCCAGACGTTATGGCCAGATCTGACGTGTCACATGGACTTATGACTTAGTATGCATTCGCTGGTTTAAGTGATTGGGGTGGTCTTTGTAAAAACAGCGGTTGAATGAAAAGCCGGTTTATCAATCTTTAGGCTATCCATTTGTTGTGCTTGTTGAGTCTTGAAAACGTTCATTAATTTTGAAAACCCGCCCAGCCTAACACTAGCAGTTTCGTCATAGTATAAATATAATTAGAAAATAAAACCATAGCGAAAAAATAAATTTAAATAGCGGCCTTATTACAACTTAAAACCCAAAATTAAATCAGAATATAAAAATAATAAAAATAAACTAACTTAGAAAAACCAACTTTGCAGATGATGTGGCCACTCCGAATCCCTCACAGCTCCAAGCCCACTATGGTTGGGGATTTCCTGCAGAGATGAAAATAAAGGGTGAGTTCGGTAAACTCAGTGTGTAACATAACCCAACCATAGCCCAAAACAGATCAAACCTCAGAGTCAGACTTATCTGGGCCTTGGCCCAGTACAAAAATCAGAATGAAACCCATAGGCCCATAGCAGATATAGAACAAATATATCATGAATGCAGAAATCCCAACCCAGAGCCATCCATAACACCCCCGTACGAGCCTTACACCATGTGGGGAGACTACTCGACCCACCCAACCGCTACACACCACAGAAATTGTTGCGAGGCTGTCAGATATTATGATGAAGTCACCAGATACAGATATTGTGGCTAGGCCACCAGAACAGATATATATATGTGGCGAAACCACCAGATTGCAGCGAGGCTGCCAGATATTGTGACGAAGTCACCAGAACAGATATATGTGGCGAGGCTACCAGATTGCAGTGAGGCTACCAAAACGCTTCCTCCATCAATATAAACCCATGTCCCATGCAACAGAAATAATATGTCATGGCATACGTATACAGAAACAAAACATCATGCTTTTCAGAAAAAATAACCCTAGGGGTAAAATCGTAATTTTGCATGGCCAAAGGGTATTTCAGTAATTATTGCCTATCGCTAAGGTTTCATGCTCATTCTAACGTTTACAAAGTAATCAGAAGTACTTACCTCATCTTTTTACCAAAGTGGGCCCGTTGGCCCATTGGCCCGTTTTCGGCCCGTTAAGCCCAAAAATATCGTTGTGCACGAAAATGCACACTCTGCACTCTAATCATCCAAATGCCCCATATTCATTAACAACTGTCTCATGAGCACTCGCACGCTCACGAGTTCACAAAATACCAACGTTTCGGTATTTCGGCTTTTACCGATTCAGTCTAAGGGAGGGTGTCGTTTACACACCTGGTTGATGACGATTGATGACGATATCTCCCACGCGATAATCCTACAATCGATCACTGACACATTAGACTTACAAATTAACGATAACTAACATAAATCCACGTCAACTAACCCAATCATCACACAAGTTAGTCATTTACGCAGGAGGGGCAAAATAGTCATTTAACACCCTAGGGGCAAAATGGTAATTTTACCCCACAAGGGTATCTTGATAATTCTACCCTACAGGGGTATTTCGGTAATTCTATCCTATAGGGGTATTTTGGTAATTCTACCCTACAAGGGTATTTCAGTAATTCTACAAATTATCCACTTGGGCCTACGGACCCATTGGGACCACATGGCCCATTTCAGCCCATCGCAGCCCGAAATAGCCATCCTATTGCTAGAGTAATGAGAAATACACACCTGTTAGGAGACTGTAGTTAATCCGCGCTCCAAACACTCTTAGTTGACGCACAACCCAAACGAGCACGTCACAAAGCGAAAGGGATCAGCCAAGAAGGGTATGCCTACTCTCCTCATGGTTTGCTCTATTTAAAGCCAGCTCTCCATCTACTCTTATGTTAGCTTCCCGATGTAGGATCCCTCCATCACCAGAGTTTAAAACCAACACCAACTCTTGCTGTCCCAACATAGCAAAATAATCAACCTTTGCGTGCCAAGGGATTCGAACCAAAGTCCTTTCACATGCCAACTCACGCCACCACCACTAGGCCATCAACTCATTTGTGTCATAAATCCAACACATTAAACTTTAAAGCACACCTACTTGCTTCCAGATTTACTGAAAAGAAAAACCAAAATATATTGTAAGAGCCAAGACTTGAACCTTGGACCCCTTGCTTCCTCTATGGTGTCACTTCCTCGTCCCCTAAGTGGCGCCACCTTGCCACTACACCATACTCCTTTTTGTGTCATCTTTTACCCCTTTACTCTTAAAAGCCCAAATGCCAATTGCATCACCTGTTCATAAAATTAAAATTCCAAAGACTACCACAGATTTAACTTAAGTTTGGGCCTTCCAAAGGCCCACTAACCTACTAAAATGTATATTTTAACCAACCGGAACACACAAAAATTTTAAAATCACAGAAACACAGAAAACCTGAAAATTGGGGAGTTTCAAAAGGTGCCTGGCATGCATGGGAACCACGTCGTAAAGAACTTCGTCGTTGTATTTTTCGATGGAAAATGACACCAACACTTGTTTTGTCACCTTCAACTCTCCGCCATCATTAAGCCATTGAAGCTTATATAGACAAGGGTGTTTTGTTGTGGCCAAGCCAGGTTTCACCACCATTAACGTACTAGCGACGTGTGTACAACTCTCGCCATCCACAATAAGGCTACACACCTTGCCTTGCACAAGACAGTGCGTATGGAAGATATTCTCGCGTTATTGTTCATTCTTCGCGCTTTGTAAACTTAGGATACGTTTGATTACAAGAATTTCACCTTCGAAGACATATTCAAGATCGCCTTCTTCATTACTGACAGGGGTGTTGGATTCCTTTTCTTTCTCATCTTCTGAATCGATTTCGCTGCTGGCGCTCATCACCATTGTTCTTCGATTAGGGAATTGACTAGCGATGTGCCCTCGTCCCAAGCACTTAAAACACTTGATGTCCCTCGTGTGATTTGGATTGACAACTTCTTTGCCTTTGCTTGATTCACCGACGGGTTTGTTAAACTTTGTAGGATTGTTTTGATCCTTCAGGCGATTAGGGAAGTCCTTTTTGCTCGTACCTTGTCCCCACTTTGAGTTGTTTGTGGGGTTGGCATAGGTCCAAACAGATCTTTTCTTCTTGACTTGATTTTCTACTTTGATTGCAACATGAACCATGTCGATCACCTCAACATACTGTTGAAGCTCCACCACGTTAGCAATCTCTCAATTTAGCCCGGCTAAGAACCTATCCATGGTTTCCTCGTGGTTCTCTTCCACGTTCGCACGAATCATTGCTATTTCCATCTCTTTGAAATAATCCTCCATGCTTCGGTGGCCTTGCATAAGGTTTTGCAACTTTTGGTATAATTCCCGATGGTAATAAGACGGATAAATCTCTTTCTCATCATTGTTTTCATCTCTTGCCATGTAGAGATTGGTCTCTCTCTGTTACATATTTGATTTGTTGTTAATTGGTCCCACCACACATGGCATGGTCGGAGAATTCGATTACCACCAACTTGACTTTCTTGGCCTCCGAGTAGTTATGGCAGTCGAACACCAATTCTATTTTCTTTTCCCACTCCAAGTACGCCTCCGGATTAGACTTGCCTTGGAAGGGTGGTATGGAGAGCTTAATATTCTTCAAATCATTATCAACTCGGCCTCAATCCCTTTGACCCCGATTCCGTTGATCTCGGTGACGCTCACTTTGATTTGAACCTTGGTCGCTTTCTAAGTCACTTGGGTCATACAATTCATCTTCGAGCGGCCTTGCTCGACCTTTTTCACGTCTAGGGCCTTGAGGCGTCCTTTCTTGTTGTCCCCTCTCTTCGACTCGATCTAGTCTCTCGTTTATGGACTCAAGTTCATTGCGGAACATTCGTTGGATTTACCTTAGGAAGGCTTGTTGGCCTAAATCAGGGACTTCTCTGCCTCCGGGAGCCACGCTCCTTACAGGTTGTCTTGGTAGTCCCTTGTTTATGTTACGTTCCGGACTTCACGACATGTTGCAACCTCACCACAAACCTCACAAGATCTCTCGAAAAGAAAGAATGATGGCACTCGCACTCGTGTTTATGCTCGTTTGGCTTTTACCTCACCTCGATTGGGCTCACTCACTCGTGCCTTTTTCCACTATTTTCTTCTCTTATAACCTCGTAAAGGATTTACTAGGCTTGATCTTCTCATTTGGGAGTCGGTTTCAAAAGGGGTATACAATGGATATGCGTATAGTTTTAGGGTTAGCTGAAAGAATAGAGAATTGGGTAGAAAGTGTGGCGTGTATATGGTTAGGAATATTAGAAAAGAAGGTGGATTGGGAACTATGTCAAATCAAGGGCTTCGACGTTCAAATAACAAATAAATTGCATAAACACCCTTTTCTTTTCCAATTTTTTTTGTTGGTATATTTTTTTTATAAACTACTAAATTAACAATTACAATGTAATACTCAAATTTCACGAAGTAAAATTTTTTTCTTTTTTCTTTACTCTTTTATTTTTTCAATTTTTTTTGTTGGTATATTTTTTTTATAAACTACTAAAATAACAATTACAATATAATACTTGAATTTTACGAAGAAAATTTTTTTTACGAATCTACTCCGGGGATGGTCCAAACATCCGAACTTCTCATTTAAGGTAGTTCTGATACCAAATGATACGAGCTATATTCAAGCTAAGTCTAAGCTCATGAGCTGAAGTTGAGCTGAGAACAAGCTCATGAGCTGGAGTTGAGCTGGATGTGAACTTGTTGAGCTGGACCTGAGCTTGCTGAGCTGGTTGTGAGCTGGACGAGCTAGGAGTAAGTTACGAGGATGACTCAGTGAGCTAGTCCATGAACTCTTGAGTAAGCTGGTGATGGATTCAACCCAAGCTCGATCAACTAGTGCTTAGATTGCGTCTTTGAACCTCTTGGCTCGGGCTAGGGTAATCGATCCTATGGGTAACTCGAGAGGATCTACATTGGCAGCTGGCACCTTGGGAGGTGTGGCCGTATCAGAAGGGAAGGGAGTAAGCTTTATAGCTTAGTAAGACCGTATAAAAATAATAAGCAATTTATCAACTTGCTTCCCATGGTAATAAACCCTATTTGCTTTTTTACTCATGTTCCAGTCAAGCTGTTTTCTCAAGTCACAGTCACTAAATTATTTATATCTGGAGCTACGGAACTCCAAATTAAGTTCCTCTAACTTTTGCTGAAACTAGACTCACATATATTCTAACCATAAAATTTTTAGAATTTTTAGTTTAGCCAATTAGTACAGTTTATTCCTTAAAGTTACCCTTTTTCGCTGTCTGATAGTTCTGACCCCTCTTCACTAAAAATTAATTATCTCATAATACGGGACTCGAATGATGTTCTCGTCTATTTCTATTGAAAATAGACTCATCAAGAATTCTAAGAATATAAATTATAACTGATAAATTTTTTTTTACAATTTTCAATGATTTTCTCAAATCAGAATAGGGGATTTCGAAGTCATTCTTACTCTATCTCACAACAATTAAAATATTTCATAATATGAAACTTTTTTTCTTAAACCATTTATTCTATTTGAAATTAGACTCATTAGGATTTAATTTTATATTTTATTCAGCCTCTAACTCAATTTCCACAATTGTTGGTGGATTTTTAAAGTAAGACTATGGCTACTATCCAAAACTATTTCAGTGTAAATTAACGATACTATGTTTATCACACCATATTAATTCATTTTCACCACATTGGTAAGGTTACATATTCATACATCATAAGTATAGACCTATAATCACAAGGTCATTGTGACAGCCCAAAATTGACCCTAGTCGGGAAGCGGTTTCGGGACCACAAAACCGAGTCATAAAAATAATTGATTTCCATATTCTATGCTTATTATGTGTGTACATGAGTATGTGGAAGTTTCATTCTCCAATTTTGCCAATTGCATGAGAAATTATTAAATAGGGATTGATATGAGACATGGTGAAAATATGATAGGCTAATTTAAAATGGTCTATTAATGCATGTTGTGAAAATGATGGGTTTGCATGTCAAATTACCCAAAATTTGAGCTAGTGGTTGGCCATGCTATGGGTGGAAACATGTTGGGAACATGTTGGCCTAGTGAGGTATGTAGGAAAAAAATAAAATAAGGGGCATGGGCATAAAATAATGAAAAGGAGTATGATGAATACAAAAAAAAATGTGTGTAGTTGTTTCCCCCCCCCATTGCCGTGAGCTAAAGAAAAGAAAGGAGAAAATTTTTGTTCATCCTTTCTCATCTTCATTTAGCCGAAACTAGAAAGAAAAAAAAACAAAGAAAAAAAATGCTCATCCTTTGGTTCATCCTTGGCCAAAAATTTTAAGGAGGAAGGAAGAAGAAAGGTTGAAGAGGTTCGGCCATGCATGTAGCTAGGCTAAGGTATGTTTGATGATGTTCCATGAGATGCATGCATGTTTTAGTTGTTAGCTTGAGTTCTACCTAGCCCATGGTCTAAATCTTGCTATGTGATGGAAATGACACTCGGCCATGGATGCATCATTCTTGGTTGATGTTTGATGTTGTGGTGATGAGGCATGAGGATGAGTTAAGATTCGGCCTAGGTGGAGTTTGTGTTAATGCCATTGCATGCTAAATATGAAGCTTGTTAATGATGCATGTGATGGTGGCTTGATGATTCTTGAACCTCCTTTTTAGCATTTTGAGTGAGCACATATGTGCATTGGTTGCTAAATGGAGAAGAATCGGCTAGCAAGTTGTGTGCTAAGGCCGAATATAACTTTTGCATGTTAATGAGCAATGCATGTGTTAAATTGATGGAAAGGGAGAGGATGCTTTACTAGTGTGTATATGTGTGTATTAGCCAAGTTTTGAACTTGAAACAAAAGGGTGTTTAGTCAATACAAGTGACCATACTTGTAGAATGTATTAAGTGTTGAAATCGGCCCCAAAATAGACATGCATATTCGGCCAAGGGGGAAAAATTAGCTAAAATGTTGAGTTTGATTCATGATTCCGTACATATGTGACTTTAATGTCTAATGTATAAATATGGGCTAAGCGCCTTGTGTTCCTCTTTTCGATGCTCAAATGATTAAATCAATTTATTTGTTTAATTAAGCTCAAGAGCAAAGGGGAACTAAATCCGATAAAGGGAAGGAAAAAGTGGTCGAATAGCTATCGGAATCGTTCGACAACACCCGAGGTAAGTTCTTGAGTAAAAGAGCTTAAATTATGATGTGATTAGATCATGTTTTAAGCAAATTAAAATCATGCTCTTTGTGTGGCTATTGAGCCGAATTTGCAAGAATGATAAATGTCTTGTGTTTGAGTTTTGCTAACAAAAATGAAATACGAATGGGCCATGATTTATTGTTAAATGTGCATGGTTATTTGAATGATGTCCGGGCTAAGTCCCGAAGGCTTGTGCTAAGTGACAATATCCGGACTAAGATCCGAAGGCATTTGTGCGAGATACTAATTCCGGGCTAAGCCCGAAGGCATTTGTGCGAGATACTAATTCCGGGCTAAGCCCGAAGGCATTTGTGCGAGATACTAATTCCGGGCTAAGCCCGAAGGCATTTGTGCGAGTTACTAAATTCGGGTTAAGTCCCGAAGGCATTTGTGCGAATTACTATAACCGGGCTATGTCCCGAAGGCATTTGAACGAGGAGCTATATCCGGTTAAATTCCGAAGGTACGTGATTTGGGAATGAATGAACTTGCTGTAAAATTCCAGTTAATACTCTCGAAACATCCCAACATTGAGGTATGTTTCGTATGTGCTTGAATTTAGTTGAGCCCTTACAAATAAGTATTCGCTCAGTTGATAAACGAGCTACCGGCCTTTGGCTGAGTTGATCTTTTGTGTATGTACATAAGGGTTGGTAATGTGAAGCAAGTATGATATCGTAAATTTGTGCATATGAAATTATCCGTTTAGCTATATGAATGCTATACTTTTGATGTGCTGGAATTCCTTGCTCAAAACTTACTAAGCATAAATTGCTTACTCCGTTTCATTGCTCCTCTGTTTTATACATTTGGTTCTCCAGCTATCGGACTCGGGATCTCGAGGTCAAAGTCGCCCACACTATCAAAGCCCCCTTTTGGTACAATTTTGGTTGAACTTCGAAATGGCATGTATAGGACTACCCGTTTGTTGTGGGTCGTGGACCCTTTGGACTTGTATAAATTTTGGATAGCCATGCGAAAATGGCTTATATGTGTTTGAGTATATTGTTATAATCATTTGGTGTGGATATGCTTGACAAGGATTGGCCATGGGGATGGTTAATCACTTTCATAAATTGTGCTATTTATGCAAAAAGGGCTAGTTGAATCATGGAAACCATGAAATAGGTAAAGTCTACCTTAAAGGCAGATGCTGACAGCAGCAGTGATGTAGATTTGGAAAATCACTAAAAATAGTAGGAAGGGAATTAAATAGTGAATAAATTATGTAAACAAACCTTGATGAATCTAATTTCATAGGAAAGTAACGAAACAATCATACGGACAGTATGTTAAGAGATATTCAGGTTCTCGTGAGACAGGGCCAGAACGGTTTCTGGATTTCCTGTTCCGACTTTGGAAATTCATTATAAATTAACCAGAGATAATTAGGAGTCATACCATATATGGATAGATTCCTCTATGAGTCTAGTTTCTATAGAAACAAACGGCATCAGTATTGAAGCCCTGTACAGGGAGATATCCAAGTCGTAATGCGCAAAGGTCAGGGTAGTCGATCCCTGTAACATGGGAGACTTTGGCTAATAAACTGTACTAATTTGCCTGACCAAAAATTCTAGAAAAAAATATGTAGATGGACATATGAGTCTAGTTTCAGGGAAAATTTACGGAACTGGATTCCAAGTTGTGAAACTCAAGATATGATTTTTTAAAGCGACTAGTACGCAGATTGGTAGTGTCTTGGAAATTTTTTTATAAGGGGCTTAAAGTCTGTTAACACCTCGTGTTCGACTCCAGTGTCGGTCTCGGGTTCGGCGTGTTACATTTGATTGGTATCAGAGCTACGGTTTAGTCGATTCTAGGACTACCGTAATGCGTTGGGTCTAGCTATACATGCCATTTTATGTGATTACTTGATAGTGTGGTGATTTCTGACAATTGTAAATGTGTTTATTTATAGTAATGGATCCTGATCCCGACCGAGAGGTAGCTGATGATCTTGAGAGTGTAGCGCCTGCTCCCGCACAAGGGACAGCGCCGGCGGACTCTCAACCTAATGCTAGTAACCCGAATGAGGAAGCTAGACAAGCTTTCTATAGCGTGATGAATGATTGGTTCAACCAATACATTCAAACTAATACGGCTGTTCCACAACCTCCATTCCCGACTAATACCACCCCGCACCTACAATACCTCCGATAACTGACCAAATAAGGTCAAATAAGCCCCCAGTTGACAGAATCCGAAAACATGGGGCTACTGAATTTAAGGCTACGGATAGCGACGATGCCGAGCAAGCTGAATTTTGGTTGGACAACACTATCCGGGTACTCGATGAGCTATCTTGTACACCCGATGAATGCCTAAAGTGTACTATCTCCTTGCTACGCGATTCTGCCTACTATTGGTGGAGTACTCTGACTTCTGTTGTGCCCCGAGAGCAAGTAACTTGGGAGTTTTTCCAAACTGAGTTTCGGAAAAAGTATATCAGTCAGAGATTTGTTGATCAAAAACGGAAGGAATTTCTTGAGCTTAAGCAAGGTTCCATGTCGGTTACTGATTACGAGTGAAAATTTGTTAGACTTAGCAAATACGCTCAGGAATGTGTTTCGTCCGAGGCTATCATGTGTAAACGCTTCGAGGATGGGCTGAATAAAGATATAAAAATGTTCGTTGGCATTCTTGAAATACGAGAGTTCGTAGTACTTGTCGAGCGAGCTTGTAAAGCCGAAGAGCTTAGAAAAGAAAAACAAAAAGTTGATGAGGGAACTGGAGAGTTTTGTAAAAGATCTTCGGGAAAGTCTCTTCAACAGGCATCGAAGAAATTTTGAGATGATGTGGGCTGGTTTAGAGGCACTTCGGGCCTTTTTAGACGAGATCGTGATCGACCCCCTGTGGGTACACGAGGCACTTCGGTCGCCAGTGTTGGGAATGAACGTCGAGACAGAACGAAATGTCGATATTGCGGTAAATGGCATTCGGGGAGTTGTAGATTCCCTGACCGCTCCTGTTACAAGTGCGGATCGGTTGACCACTTCATTAAAGATTGCCCGAGGTTGTCTGAACAGAATGTAAATCAGAGTGGGAAACCGGGTGCTACCACTGCTCGAGGTAGACCATCTGGAAATACGGGCAATGCTGGTGGTGGTCAGAGAGGATCTAGAGATGCTACGACCAGATCCGAGGCTCGTGCGCCTGCTAGAGCTTATGCTATACGTGCCCGCGAGTATGCTTCTTCGCCTGATGTTATTACCGGTACTTTTACTCTCTTGGATACTAATGTAATTGCTTTGATTGACCCCGGTTCTACTCATTCTTACATATGTGAAACCTTAGCATCCAGTAAGACTTTACCTATTGAGTCTACTGAGTTCGTAATTCGGGTGTTAAATCCCTTGGGTCGTTACGTGCTTGTCGACAAAGTGTGTAAGAAATGTCCCCTAAAAATTCGAGGTTCCTGTTTTCCAGCGGACTTGATGCTTTTGCCGTTTGATGAATTTGATGTTATTCTTGGTTTGGATTGGTTGACCACGCACGATGCGGTTGTGAATTGCAAAAGCAAGACTATTTATTTGAGGTGCACAAATAACGAAGTAATCCGAGTTGAGTCTACGGACTTGGAGGGGATGCCAGCTGTAATATCAGCAATGTTGGCCAAGAAATATGTAAGAAAAGGGTGCGAAGCATACCTTGCATATGTACTGAATGACAAAGAATTAGACAAGAAACCCGAATCTGTGCCGGTGGTTTGTGAATACCCGGATGTTTTTCCTGAAGAATTATCGGGTTTACCACCTGTTTGGGAGGTAGAGTTTGGTATTGAGCTTGTACCTGGGACTACGCCGATTTCGATAGCTCCGTATCGTATGGCACCAACCGAGTTAAAAGAGTTGAAAGCTCAGTTGCAAGAATTGACGGATAGAGGTTTTGCTCGACCAAGTTTCTCACCTTGGGGTGCACCAGTATTGTTCGTGAAAAAGAAGGACGGAACCATGAGGTTGTGCATTAACTATCGTCAACTGAATAAAGTGACGATAAAGAACAAATATCTGTTGCCGCGCATCGATGATTTGTTCGACCAACTGAAGGGAGCCACAGTGTTCTCAAAAATAGATTTGAGATCGGGCTATTATCAGTTGCGAATTCGAGAATCAGACATACCCAAAACTGCCTTCAGGACGAGATATGGTCACTACGAGTTCTTAGTGATGCCGTTTGGGCTCACAAATGCCCCTGCGGTTTTTATGGATTTGATGAATCGGATCTTCAGACCATATTTGGATCGGTTCGTAGTTGTGTTCATTGATGACATCTTGGTCTATTCAAGAGATGAGACCGAACATGCTGAGCATCTGAGGCTAGTGTTGCAAATTTTGCGGGATAAGCAGTTATATGCTAAGTTCAGTAAGTGTGAGTTCTAGTTAGGAGAGGTTAGCTTCTTGGGTCATGTGGTATCCGCATCGGGTATTCGAGCTGACCCGAGCAAAATTTCAGCCATACTTAACTGGAAGCCTCCAAGAAATATTACCGAAGTTCGGAGCTTCCTGGGACTCGCCGGTTATTACCGATGATTTGTCAAAGGTTTCTCGATGATAGCCACACCAATGACGAAGCTACTTCAAAAGGATGTTAAGTTCGAATGGACGGAGAAATGTCAGAAAAGTTTCGATCAACTGAAAACTTATTTGACTGAAGCTCCAATTTTAGTGCAAATCGAGTCAGGCAAAGAGTTTGTCATTTATAGTGACGCATCCCTACTTGGGTTGGGTTGGGTTGCGTATTGATGCAAGAAAGTCGAGTGGTGGCCTATGCGTCGAGACAATTAAAGCCACATGAGAAAAATTATCCGACCCATGATCTTGAACTAGCTGCCATCGTATTTGCTTTAAAAATATGGCGACATTACTTATTTGGTGAAAAGTGCCATGTATTTTCGGATCACAAAAGTCTCAAATATTTGATGACTCAAAGAGACTTAAATCTGCGACAAAGACGTTGGCTTGAGTTGTTGAAAGATTACGAGCTTGTCATTGATTACCACCCGGGAAAGGCTAATGTGGTTGCGGACGCCTTAAGCCGGAAGTCATTGGTTGCTTTACGAGCAATGAATGTGCATTTGTCTGTTCTACCTGACAATGTGTTAGTTGCTGAATTAAAAGCCAAACCATTATTGATTCATCAAATTCGTGAAGCCCAGAAAGTTGATGATGAATTGGTTGCAAAATGGGCTGAGTGTGCTCCGAACAAGGAATCGGAGTTTCAAATTGATGATGATGATTGTTTGAGGTTCAGAAGTCGTTTGTGTGTTCCAAGGAGTTCGGAACTCATTTCGATGATTCTGAACGAAGCCCATTGTAGCCGAATGTCAAGTCACCCGGGGAGTACGAAAATGTACAACGATTTGAAACGTTGGTTTTGGTGGCATGGTATGAAACGAGACATCTCCGACCTTGTTTCGAGATGTTTAATATGTCAACAAGTGAAAGCGGAACATCAAGTGCCTTCAGGATTACTTCAGCCGATCATGATACCCGAGTGGAAATGGGATCGAGTCACAATGGACTTTGTGTCCGAACTGCCATTGTCAACAAGTAAGAAGGATGTGATTTGGGTTGTTGTTGATAGACTGACTAAGTCGGCTCACTTTATCCCCGTGGGTACGGATTTTTCATTGGATAAACTAGCCGAATTGTATGTTTCTCAGATTGTGAGATTACACGGGGTACCTATTTCTATCGTGTCGGATAGAGATCCGAGATTCACCTCACGATTTTGGAAGAAATTGCAAGAAGCTTTGGTACCAAGCTGCATTTTAGCACTGCTTTTCATCCCCAAACCGATGGTCAATCTGAGCGGATAATTCAGATACTTGAGGATATGTTGAGATGTTGCATCCTCGAGTTCAGTGGTTCATGGGAACGGTATTTACCTTTGATTGAATTCGCTTACAACAATAGTTTTCAATCAAGTATTAAGATGGCACCTTACGAGGCTTTGTACGGTCGTAAATGCCGTACACCATTCGGTGAAAGTAAAATTTTCGGAGTTGATTTGATTAAGGATGCCGAACAGAAAGTAAAGGTAATCCGTGAAAGTCTGAAAGCAGCCACAGATCGTCAAAAATCGTATGCGGATTTGAAACGAAAGGACATTGAATATCAGGTGGGAGATAAAGTGTTCCTTAAAGTTTCGCCTTGGAAAAAGGTACTCAGGTTTGGCCGTAAGGGCAAGTTGAGCCCGAGATTCATTGGGCTGTACGCAATCTCTGAACGAGTTGGTCCGGTTGCGTATAGATTGATTTTGCCCCCTGATCTTGAAAAGATTCACGACGTCTTTCATGTTTCGATGCTTCGACGCTATCGATCTGATCCATCGCATATAATTAGCCCATCAGAGGTTGAAATTCAAGCCGATATGAGTTATGAAAAAGAACCGATGCGTGTCCTAGCTCGTGAAGTGAAAGAGTTGCGAAACAAAAGGGTTCCGTTAGTTAAGGTGTTATGGCTCAAACACGGGATCGAGGAACCTACTTGGGAAACCGAGAGCTCGATGAAATAACGATACCCAAACCTATTTACCGGTAAGATTTTCGGGGACGAAAATTTCTTAAGTGGGGGAGAGTTGTGACAGCCCAAAATTGACCCTAGTCGGGAAGTGGTTTCGGGACCACAAAATCGAGTCATAAAAATAATTGATTTCCATATTCTATGCTTATTATGTGTGTACATGAGTATGTGGAAGTTTCATTCTCCAATTTTGCCAATTGCATGAGAAATTATTAAATAGGGATTGATATGAGACATGGTGAAAATATGATAGGCTAATTTAAAATGGTCTATTAATGCATGTTGTGAAAATGATGGGTTTGCATGTCAAATTACCCAAAATTTGAGCTAGTGGTTGGCCATGCTATGGGTGGAAACATGTTGGGAACATGTTGGCCTAGTGTGGTATGTAGGAAAAAATAAAATAAGGGGCATGGGCATAAAATAATGAAAAGGAGTATGATGAATACAAAAAAAAATGTGTGTAGTTGTTTCCCCCCCCCCATTGCCGTGAGCTAAAGAAAAGAAAGGAGAAAATTTTTGTTCATCCTTTCTCATCTTCATTTAGCCGAAACTAGAAAGAAAAAAAAACAAAGAAAAAAAATGCTCATCCTTTGGTTCATCCTTGGCCAAAAATTTTAAGGAGGAAGGAAGAAGAAAGGTTGAAGAGGTTCGGCCATGCATGTAGCTAGGCTAAGGTATGTTTGATGATGTTCCATGAGATGCATGCATGTTTTAGTTGTTAGCTTGAGTTCTACCTAGCCCATGGTCTAAATCTTGCTATGTGATGGAAATGACACTCGGCCATGGATGCATCATTCTTGGTTGATGTTTGATGTTGTGGTGATGAGGCATGAGGATGAATTAAGATTCGGCCTAGGTGGAGTTTGTGTTAATGCCATTGCATGCTAAATATGAAGCTTGTTAATGATGCATGTGATGGTGGCTTGATGATTCTTGAACCTCCTTTTTAGCATTTTTGAGTGAGCACATATGTGCATTGGTTGCTAAATGGAGAAGAATCGGCTAGCAAGTTGTGTGCTAAGGCCGAATATAACTTTTGCATGTTAATGAGCAATGCATGTGTTAAATTGATGGAAAGGGAGAGGATGCTTTACTAGTGTGTATATGTGTGTATTAGCCAAGTTTTGAACTTGAAACAAAAGGGTGTTTAGTCAATACAAGTGACCATACTTGTAGAATGTATTAAGTGTTGAAATCGGCCCCAAAATAGACATGCATATTCGGCCAAGGGGGAAAAATTAGCTAAAATGTTGAGTTTGATTCATGATTCCGTACATATGTGACTTTAATGTCTAATGTATAAATATGGGCTAAGCGCCTTGTGTTCCTCTTTTCGATGCTCAAATGATTAAATCAATTTATTTGTTTAATTAAGCTCAAGAGCAAAGGGGAACTAAATCCGATAAAGGGAAGGAAAAAGTGGTCGAATAGCTATCGGAATCGTTCGACAACACCCGAGGTAAGTTCTTGAGTAAAAGAGCTTAAATTATGATTGATTAGATCATGTTTTAAGCAAATTAAAATCATGCTCTTTGTGTGGCTATTGAGCCGAAATTGCAAGAATGATAAATGTCTTGTGTTTGAGTTTTGCTAACAAAAATGAAATACGAATGGGCCATGATTTATTGTTAAATGTGCATGGTTATTTGAATGATGTCCGGGCTAAGTCCCGAAGGCTTGTGCTAAGTGACAATATCCGGACTAAGATCCGAAGGCATTTGTGCAAGATACAATTCCGGGCTAAGCTCGAAGGCATTTGTGCGAGATACTAATTCCGGGCTAAGCTCGAAGGCATTTGTGCGAGATACTAATTCCGGGCTAAGCCCGAAGGCATTTGTGCGAGTTACTAAATCCGGGTTAAGTCCCGAAGGCATTTGTGCGAATTACTATAACCGGGCTATGTCCCGAAGGCATTTGAACGAGGAGCTATATCCGGTTAAATTCCGAAGGTACGTGATTTGGGAATGAATGAACTTGCTGTAAAATTCCAGTTAATACTCTCGAAACATCCC
Organism: Gossypium hirsutum; assembly: GCF_007990345.1. NCBI lineage: Eukaryota > Viridiplantae > Streptophyta > Magnoliopsida > Malvales > Malvaceae > Gossypium > Gossypium hirsutum. The sequence goes on from NC_053431.1 coordinate 54,901,276, forward strand.
AACATTGAGGTATGTTACGTATGTGCTTGAATTTAGTTGAGCCCTTACAAATAAGTATTCGCTCAGTTGATAAACGAGCTACCGGCCTTTGGCTGAGTTGATCTTTTGTGTATGTACATAAGGGTTGGTAATGTGAAGCAAGTATGATATCGTAAATTTGTGCATATGAAATTATCCGTTTAGCTATATGAATGCTATACTTTTGTTGTGCTGGAATTCCTTGCTCAAAACTTACTAAGCATAAATTGCTTACTCCGTTTCATTGCTCCTCTGTTTTATACATTTGGTTCTCCAGCTATCGGACTCGGGATCTTGAGGTCAAAGTCGCCCACACTATCAAAGCCCCCTTTTGGTACAATTTTGGTTGAACTTCGAAATGGCATGTATAGGACTACCCGTTTGTTGTGGGTCGTGGACCCTTTGGACTTGTATAAATTTTGGATAGCCATGCGAAAATGGCTTATATGTGTTTGAGTATATTGTTATAATCATTTGGCGTGGATATGCTTGACAAGGATTGGCCATGGGGATGGTTAATCACTTTCATAAATTGTGCTATTTATGCAAAAAGGGCTAGTTGAATCATGGAAACCATGAAATAGGTAAAGTCTACCTTAAAGGCAGATGCTGACAGCAGCAGTGATGTAGATTTGGAAAATCACTAAAAATAGTAGGAAGGGAATTAAATAGTGGATAAATTATGTAAACAAACCTTGATGAATCTACTTTCATAGGAAAGTAACGAAACAATCTACGGACAGTATGTTAAGAGATATTCAGGTTCTCGTGAGACAGGGCCAGAACGGTTTCTGGATTTCCTATTCCGATTTTGGAAATTCATTATAAATTAACCAGAGATAATTAGGAGTCATACCATATATGGATAGATTTCTATATGAGTCTAGTTTCTATAGAAACAACGACATCAGTATTGAAGCCCTGTACAAAGAGATATCCAAGTCATAATGCGCAAAGGTCAGGGTAGTCGATCGCTGTAACATGGGAGACTTTGACTAATAAACTGTACTAATTGGCCCGACCAAAAATTCTAGAAAAAAATATGTAGATGGACATATGAGTCTAGTTTCAGGGAAAATTTACGGAACTGGATTCCAAGTTGTGAAACTCAAGATATGATTTTTTAAAGCGACTAGTACGCAGATTGGCAGTGTCTGGGAAATTTTTTTATAAGGGGCTTAAAGTCTGTTAACACCTCGTGTTCGACTCCGGTGTCGGTCTCGGGTTCGGGGTGTTACCGTCATCACAAAATCATTCTCATAAGCATGAATTACCTATTTACATCTTCACTAAATCTGCATCATAAACTGAAATCATTTATCATGGCTTGCCATACATACCTATGTTACTCAACATGCTCATATTCATTCCTTACTAATCATATAACATGAATTGAATTCACATCTCATCAATCTCATGTAAGTACCTATACCACTCACAATATGGTCATAACCGTTCTCATTTAGCTTAAACCGTAACTCTCACCGTTGAACTATTCGAAACACTACCGAATATTCAATAAGCCACAAATGTGGGGTAGAATGCCGATGCCATGTCACAAATATGGTCTTACACTGGCTCATCCATCAAGTCGATGCCATGTCCTAGACATGGTCTTACATTGACTATCGAAATCGAGGCCGACGCGATGTCCCAAACATGGTCTTACATTAGCTCTCGCATATCCGTGCTAATGCCATGTCCCAGACATGGTCTTACACTGACACATCTCTTAGCCGATACATGTCCCAGACATGTCTTAGACTAGCTCTCATTTCAATGCCGATGCCACGTCCCAGACATGGTCTTACACTGGCTCACATAATGTGGCTGATGCATGTCCCAGACATGTCTTACACTAGCATACAAATAACCCGAATGTCATGGCATGAATATCCGAATTGTTTCTTAAGGTTCAAACGGGAATTCTACTATCTCAATATTCATCATACATAATCATTTCCACAACCAAGTAATTCATGCTATATCAATTTAAACACATATAATAACAATGTAGTTGTATTATTTACATAGAACTTACTCGTTTCAATGGAATATCATATTCCATCAAATCTCCAAGCATTCAATCAACACATAAATGTTATTTACATTTGACATCACTTTCTTATATACAATATCATCAACATAAACTTTAACACAATCATGGCAAGATAGATTTTCAAGTATAATAACAATGGCATAAATATCTTGCTCATTCAATCACAAGGACTTTCCTCAAATGCAATTTCGGCTAATTAATCTCTTTTTGTCTTTAACCACGCACTTTCTTGATTTACGCCCAAATCTCGATTTTCTTGATCTAACATGATGAAATTCACTCATTTAATCACTAAATAATTTTGGACAAACAAAATTCACATTTTTGGCAAGATGACCAACTTTCCCATAAACTTTCACAAAATGACCATTTTACCCTTAGGCCTAGAAATCAATTTTTATTGAATTTCCTTATTAGCCAAGTCTAACCAACCAATTATTACTCTTATGAAAACCCTAAATTTCCACTATTTCACACAATTACAACCTATTTTATAACTTTTACAAAATGGCCTTTTTAGGTGTTTTCCATGAAAATCCTTTCACAAAAGTTGTTTATTACACAACCAAGACTCATTTTCTTCCATAAAATTCAGCAAACAACATAAATCCTTTCATGGCAAATCCTTATCAACCATTTCACAAAATAGTCCCTCCATTAGCAAGTTCATGCTACAAGGTTTCCAAAAGCACAAAAATTATCAAAAATAGGCATCAAAATTAGTTACTTGGAAGGGATATAAGTTGCTGAAATTTTTGAGCTTTCAAAACCCCCTTTTTGCTGATATTTTCGGTGGGGAAGAAGGAAGATGAAAAGATGACAACAAATTTTTTTCTTTTTGTTTTATTTTATTACCAAAAAAGTCACCTAATGCACATCAACTTTGACTTTTCAAACCTTTTTTTTTTCTCCTTGATCAGCCACTAACATATTTATGGTCTATTTACTCAATAAATACCCTAATTTAATGTTCTATAGCTATTTGACACCTTTAGCTAGCAAAACAAAACTTTTTCCCTTTACGCAATTTAGTCCGTTTTCGCAATTAAGCATGAAATCGCTAAAATTATTTCAGCAAAATTTTCATGCACTCATATGATCATGCTATAACACATAAAATATCATTAAAATAATTTCTTCGGCCCCCAGAATAGTGGTTCCAAAACCACTATTCCGACTAGGCCCAAAATTGGGTGTTACAATTCTCCCCCTTAGGGACTTTCGTCCCTAAAAGTCTTACCAAGAAAGTGATTTGGTTTCTCCCACAAACTTCTCTTTCTCACAATCATTACTAAAGAACTTTTACTCTTTTGTACCTTTAATACTTATCTCATTAATTTCTCATATTCGAATCATGAGTGATTCTTCGTTATACAGCGCTTTCACCAAACCTTAACCTCTATCAGAGAGTTCATGCACTCAAAAGTTTGATCCATATCATCATGCTACATATACACTCTTACTTGAATCTTTTTGAATTCAAAAATTGAAACTAGACAGTTCATCTTAGTCTTATGCTCTCTATAATCTCACATAGTCCAATTGTTTGCCAATTCAACTCTCAGTTGCTTCTAAATTTCAAAGCCTTCTTTAGCTTTACCAAGAAATCATGATATAAAACCTGGATCTCAATCTGATTAGTGGAGACTAGAATTCCATGAAATCCAACAATCATAATGACACAAAATTCCATGAATCTAATGAGCGAAAATTTAGTATATACCTGTATGATTTACATATCTTGTCAAACATTTAACAATAAGTCTCATAACATTTTTCTCTTTCACAGACATGAATAATCCAGATATGAAATCCATATAAACTTTTTCTCATCTCCATTCTAGTGCTAACACAGGCATAATTAATTCTAATGACACTAATATACATCCTTAAACTTTTCAACATTTCTAGAATTCATGCATAAAAATCAACAATGTCGAGTTCCAAATTCGATCATTAATACACTATTCCCGAGGGTTTCCTCGCAAAATTTCTGTATAAGTTATGGATTTTTCTGTCCAAGTACCCGTAGCCACAATTTGCTTTCTCCAAGATCATACGATTGCATTATCCCAAATAACACATATATCTCAATTGAAGGCATTAATTTCAATTAACTTACTTGAGAAAAGAGATTTATCATACCAATTGAAATTCAAAATTTCACCACTTAGGCCTTTGCCGATGTCAAATCCTTATACGTAAATTAGAGAAATCCAAATACTAAAATCACCGTATTACCATGATCACATCAGGAGCATAGTCACACTTGACATGATTATCGCAAGCTAAAGAACACACTTTGAACATGATTCATAATTGATAGATTATGGAACAAAGATAACAAGAAAACCAAGTAAAGAAATCCAGGATAGAGAAATCCCAAGATATGGGGACTATACCGGAAGACTGAAACAACCTCTTAAGAAAATATGAAAGACTTCGATAATTCTTCAGAGGGAAAAAGTCTAAAAGAAAGTATCATTTAATCCCACTGGAATCAAATACAATAACTTAAAGAAACAGAATCATAGCATCATGTGCATTTTCTCATAAGTTCCTATCAGACTGAATATAACAGAATACCAGAGAGAAGTAGAGGAAGGCAGATTATAAACCAGTCAGACCGACAATGTATTTGCCTGACATTAAGATCAGATAACATTCTCATATAACAAGAATTTCATCAGAAGATAGATAGCCACTACAATACTTCTGAGAATAATGATATCTTAAAATATATCCAGAGAGACAGTCATCATCTACTTACTATGATTTCCAAACTTAGACATCTGATGTTTCAAATATTATTCCTCTAACTATTTTTGTCATCACAAATCCCATATCATTACACTTTCTCAACCTTGCACCTGAGTAATTCGATTTACCAAAGTACATTTCTTCTCCAACTGTGGCCGTGCATAATTCACATAATCTTTCTGTCAACCTAATACTTTTCTAGCTCTAGCTTACTTATCAACTCATTCTCAATCTCTAATCATGTTTATAGATATTTCTCCACTGAAATCTTTGGTTTCATACTTGTGAATTTATTCAACGCAAATCTCATGAAATTTCATTACAATACACCACTCTAGTAAGGGGTTGAGGACGTAGGGCCTCTGACTCGACTCTCATATACATACACATGTAACACAACTTTCATTATCATAGCAACATCATCAAAATCATATCATTCATTTCAGACAGACTGACATTCATATTCGTTTTACGCCAACTTTCTAGTTATCTCATTTAGACAAGTATACTCATACATGCACTCTATGAATTTTGAGTAACTTTACTTATCCCATTCATTTAATCAAACCAGTCATGTACATAACATCATACAAGAGCCAGCAAACATGGATAAGTATATTCCAACCTGTACTTTCATTTTGCACATCATTGTATGCATATCATTACAAACATGTAAATAAATCCAGGCAATTTAACACTTATCTCAGACTATGTGAATCTGCCAACCATATTCATTCAAATAAGTATACATGAACATTCTTTCTACTTATATTTTTAGTAAGTTATCTAAACACATGTATTCACTTGAACAAATCAATCATGTAGACCATGGGATTATCAATCAATCATAGATAAGCTCATTATACCATGTACATATTCTATTTCATGTTCATCATATCACAGATATGTACATATACATTTCACGAATTCTTGTTTGTACCTTTCTAAGTTTCAACTCTTCATAATTGCACTTTATTGAATACTTTAGCATCATTATCTACGTGATCGGGTGTAGCTCGGTCAGAGAGTACCTTGCCCACACAAGATAGTTCGTATTCGTACTGGGAGACATCACACTATCACAAACTTATGGTATGTATAGCTAGACTCTTACACGTGCTAGGTTAGTCTGAGAACCAACTAAACCATGCTTTGATACCACTAAATGTAACACTCCTTACCCATGTCTGATGCTAGAACAGGGTACGAGGCATTACCAGACTTAAACATACACATTCATGCAAAAACTAGGCCATAAAATCTCTTTAATTCAAAACCTTTCAAACACATGCATGTCGTCCCTTATTTGGGTCTACAAAGCCCAAAACATTCATTGAAACCGATTCAGGACTAAACTGAGAACTTTAAGAAGTTTCAAGAAAACTTAGAAAGTTTTCCCATGAAACAGGGTCACACGCCAGTGTGGACATAGAGACATGCCCGTGTCCCTATGGCATGCCTGTTTCCTCAGGTCGTGTAACTCTCAATTTATGATGTCAGCATGCACATCGAACCACAAGGCCGGGCCACATGCCTATGTCTCTAGGCCGTGTCCCTCACACGGTTGAGACACACGGCCGTGTCTCAACCCATGTGGCCAACACTTAGGTTATTTTCCAAGCTTTCATGTTACCCATAATCTCTTACAACCTTATGCACATCAAAATTGTAAATCATGGCATCATTTTAGTGATTAAACACTCTTTATTAAGACATATCCTTAACATTAATATGTCATCTTACAAGTAATGCATCTAATCATGCAATACCAAGTCTAGATTTCTTATTTCACATTCACAAGACTTGTCATTTTGATGACCACTTTTACCATTATACTATGGTTACCAACTTATCCATCAATCACTCAAGTTCAATCATTATCAAGTTGTGTTTATAACGTGTGATTAATAAATGGCTATGACCACTTCAATTGGTCATAGAGCATACATCCAACACACATGTCATATTACTAACCATGCATGGCAAACAAACATAATTATCTTATAAACATTAAACATGACATGAATAGCTAGGCTTACAAGCCAAAATCAATATGAGCCACATCTCATGGCCATATACATATAACTCAATATAAGAAAACACATTTAGCCAAAGAAAAATAATATATGTCAAGAAACTAGATCCCTATACATGCCACTCACTTGAAATTTCTATACATGCTTCATTATTCCAAAGGTAGCGACTTGCTAGTGTGATGCTGTCTCCTATGATCTCCAACCCCGAGCTAACCTGAATAAACTAAAAGAAAGGAAGGGAAGGGAGTAAGCTTTATAGCTTAGTAAGACTATATGAAAATAATAAGCAATTTATCAACTTGCTTCCCATGGTAATACAACCATATTTGTATTTTTACTCATGTTCCAGTCAAGCTGTTTGCTCGAGTCATAGTCGCTAAATTATTTATATCTAGAGCTACAGAACTCCAAATTAAGTTTCTATATTTTTTTTGAAACTAGGCTCACATATCTTCTTACCATAAAATATTTAGAATTTTTGGTTTAGCAAATTAGTACAGTTTATTCCTTAAAGTTACCCTTTTTTATGTCTGACAGTTCTGACCCCTCTACACTAAAAATTAATTATCTCATAATACGGGACTTGGATGATGTTCTTGTCTATTTCTATTGAAAATAGCCTTATTAATAATTATAAGAATATAAATTATAACTGATAAATATTTTTTTTTACAATTTTCAATGATTTTCTCAAATCAGAATAAGGGATTTCGAAGTCATTCTGACTTTGCCTCACAACAATTAAAATATTTCATAATATGAAACTCTTTTCTTACACCATTTATTCTATGTGAAATTAGACTCATTAGGCTTTAATTTTATATTTTATTCAGCCTCTAACTCAATTTTCACAATTTTTGGTGGATTTTTAAAGTCGGACTATGGCTGCTGTTAAAAACTGTTTTAGTGTAAATTAATGATACTAAGTTTATCACACCATATTAATTCATTTTCACCACATTGGTAAGGTTACATATTCATACATCATAAGTATAGACCTATAATCATAATATCATCACAAAATCATTCTCATAAGCAAAAATTACCTATTTACATCTTCACTAAATGTGCATCATAAACTGAAATCATTTCTCATGAGCTTGGCATACATACCTGTGTTACTTAACATGTTCATATTCATTCCTTACTAATCATGTAACATGAATTGAATTCAAATCTCATCAATTTCATGTAGGTACCTATACCACTCACAATATGGTCAAAACCTTTCTTATTTAGCTTAAACCAAACACTCACCGTTGAACCATTCGAAACACTACCGGATATTCAATAAGCCACAAATGTGGGGTAGAATGTCGATGCCATGTCCCAGACATGGTCTTACCCTGGCTCATCTATCAAGTCGATGCCATGTCCCAGACATGGTCTTACACTAACTATCGAAATCAAGGCCGACGCCATGTTCCAGACATGGTCTTACACTAGCTCTCGCATATTCGTGTCGATGCCATGTCCCAGAAATGGTCTTACACTGACACATCTTGTAGCCGATACATGTCCCAGACATGTCTTACACTGACTTACATCTCGAGGCAGATGCATGTCCCAGACATGTCTTACACTAGCTCTCGCTTCAATACCGATGCCATGTCCCAAGACATGGTCTTACACTGGCTCACATAATGTGGCCGATGCATTTCCTAGACATGTCTTACACTAGCACACAAATAACCCGAATGTCATGGCATGAATATCTGAATTGTTTCTTAGGGTTCAAATGAGAATTCTATATCTCAATATTCATCATACATAATCATTTCCAGAACCAAGTAATTCATGCTTTTTCAATTTAAACACATATAATAACAACGTAGTTGTATTATTTACATACAACTTACTCGTTTCCATGGAATATCATATTCCATCAAATCTCCAAGCATTCAATCAACACATAAATGTTATTTACATTTGACATCACTTTCTCATATACAAAATCATCAACATAAACTTTAACACAATCATGGCAAGATAGATTTTCAAGTATAATAACAATGGCATAAAGATCATGCTCATTTAATCACAAGGACTTACCTCAAATGCAATTTCGGCTAATTATTCTCTTTTTGTCTTTAACTATGAACTTTCTCGATTTAAGCCCGAATCTCAATTTTCTTGATCTAACATGATGAAATTCACTCATTTAATCACTAAATAAATTTGGACAATCAAAATTCACATTTTTGGAAAAATGACCATTTTGCCAATAGACTTTCACAAAATGACCATTTTATCGTTAGGCCTGGAAATTGATTTTTATTGAATTTTCTTGTTAGCCAAGCCTAACTGACCAATTATTACTCTTATGACAACCACAAATTTCCACTATTTCACACAATTACAACCTATTTTATAACTTTTACAAAATGGCCCTTTTAGGTGTTTTCCATGAAAATCCTTTCACAAAAGTTGTTGATTACAAGACTCATTTTTTTCCATAAAAATTCAGCAAACAACATAAATCCTTTCATGTCAAATCCCTAGACTATCAACCATTTCACAAAATAGTCCCCCCATTAGCTAGTTCATGCTACAAGGGTTCCAAAAGTACAAAAATTATCAAAAATAGGCATCTAAATCAGTTACTTGTAAGGAATGTAAGTTACTGAAATTTTTGAGCTTTCAAAACCCCCTCTTTGTAACATCCTAATTTTCGGGTTTTTCGTGATTTTTGAGATTTTGGTAAAGTTTTTAAAATTTGGGATTTGGTTGTGAAATTCATAATTGGAGGGTGTAAATGGGCTTATGGAAGGCCCATGTGTTGGCCAAAACCCCGTAGAATTTTTGAATTTTGGACTTAAGAAGTTAGGGGCGTTGGATAGGTGGTCTAATTAAAAATTGTGGGTAAAATGTTTCGCAAAAGAGCCTTTGGTAAAGTGGCTAAGTGACGCCACTAGGGAGCTATAAAGGTGGCGTGTAAGTGGTTAGGGGAAGACTTGGGTTTGATTCCCTGTGATGGCAAGGTGATGTTAATTTTTATGCTTTGAGCAGGCAGGAGTTGTAGCCAAATGGAACTCTATGGGAGAGAGTTTGAATCAGTCAAACGCATGGATTAAGGAGGGATAAGGAGAGAGATTTTAAGTATTTAAGAGGGAGATAGAGTTAGCCGATTTGAGGGGATTAGAGAGGGGATTTCGGCAGAGGGGTATTAGGTTAGAATTTTTGGCATTAGAGAACTAGGTTGTGCCGTTTTCTTCTTTTGGTTTAGTCTTTTTCTCTCTTTTTCTTTTCCAGTCGAATCTATCACCTTTCCCTTCATCTTTTCTCCCTTTGCTTTCTCAAAAACCAGCCCACTACTCCCCTCCATTCATCTATTGTTTCTTTCCCTTACCTCCACTTCTGCCAAAAAATCGCAAAAGCCGAAACCTGTGAAGCTAGGTGGTGTCGAAATCTTGTTGACCAGCAACTCTTTGTTTTCCTTCACTTTTTGGTGGCCAATCCCTTTATTTTCTAAGCTTTACACAGATTCAAGAAGAGAGACTGTGGTAAGTGTTCGTACTCTAAAGCGATTTTAATAGTAACTGTTGACAAAAGCCGAAACCCCTATAGTTTAGGGAGGTGGCCGAATGTGGGTATAAGCCTTTTTGGGTTTCTTCTTTTAATCTTTTATGGTTTGTATAGTGGAGGAGCAGCAAAGCGTAGGGTCGACTTGGATTAGCCAGATCATCAGAGTGACTAAATCTAGTCATCAATTTCGGCAAAGGTATGGGTTCCAAGGCCATTATGAATGGTGGCCGAATGTGTAAAGTAATGATAATTGGTAGTCTTTGATTTGGTCTAATTATTAACATGTACTAATCTATAAGCGGTTGATTATAGGAGAAATCGCATAGGAGATCTCGTCAAGGAATATCGCAAATCAGGTGTATAACGAACCCTCTTTCGTAGCTTAAATTGATAAATGCCGAAAAGCTGAAATGCCGAAATTCTGGCATTTCGAGGACTTGTGAGCAAGCGAACGCTCATTGGTTAGTTAGATTCACTAAGTTGATGATCGAGAACGTTGGAAAAGGTAAGAGCATGTTTTTGGCATCACGGTAAGTTGGGCCTCGAGGGGCTGAAATCGGGCCCAATGGGCTACCGGGCCCGTTTGGGTAGATTTGGTAGAAAATGGAATTTTGTCAGATCGTGCGTCAATAAGGCAAAGTCCGTTATGGAAATGGGCTAAATGGGCCTAGATGACTAAATCGGCTACGTAGGGCCCATTAGGGGTTTTTGGCCCAATAACTCGATTTCGCTAAGAATGGGCCAGGATCGCTGTTTAAACACATAAATTGTTAGTAACTGATAATGAACATGGAAAACCCTAATATTTGGTAAAATTATGAAATTACCCTTATAAAATGAAAATGACTGTTTTGCCCTTAGGTAAAATGACCATTATACCCCTAGGGTTTAATTATGAATTTGATACATGGGATTTTGATATACATGATATGCATGATATGCACATGATCTGTATGATATGCACATGATATGTATGATATGCACATGATGTATTCATAATGCATTGGGTTGGGCTTATATGGATAGAGGAAGTGCAAAAGGGCTTTTGCCCCAGTTTACCGAAAAGGGCTTTTGCCCCAGTTTATCAAAAGAGCTTTTGTTCCAATTTATCAAAAGGGCTTTACCCCAGTTATTAAAAGAGGCTAGGCCTCCAGTTATATGATAAAGCGGCTAAGCTACCAGTGGAGAGTTTTGGTTGGGTGGGTTGAGTTATTCCCCACATGGAGAGCTTGGTTGGTACGGGTGGAGAGTAGCGGATGGTGGGTTGAGTAGTCTCCCCAAATGGGCTTGCATTCTTTCATTGACATTGCATGTGATATTGAAATGGGCTTATGGGCCATACCGTTTACAGTAAAGGCTTCAGCCCAGTAATATGAAATATGAAAAGGCTTCGGCCCAGTATATGCTGAGATTGAATTTGGGCTTAGGCCCAGCAGGCTGAAATTGTTTTGGGCTCTGAAAGGGGATTGTTGCACACTGAGTTTCCAAACTCACCCCCTTTTCTTAACCTTGCAGGTGGGCCTTGATATGGGGACTTGGAGCCGGAGGGGATTCAGAGTGGCCACGGTGATCGCTTTTGGGCTTTTAAAATAAATGACTGGTTTCTTTAGGTTACTTCATTTATTATTTATTTTTGGATTGTAATAAGGCCATTTTAACTTTATTTTTTCTGGGTTTATTTTATTTATTTTTCTTTTTATAACTTTAAACTAGTTGATAATAATTCAAATGGGCTAGACTTAGGACGCGTTTTTAAAATGATACTTGTTTTCAAAATAACACGACGTCACGATTAATCGATTTATCAAAGAAATTTCAACTTGTTGTAACCAAGTGTGGCAATGGTTGTGGGCATGTCTAGGACTGGATCCAATCGAAGAGCTTGGTACTTAAGCAGCCTTCATGGCTCACCTCCTCTGTTACGGATTCCTACCTGGTGCCCAGCTTCCATTCACTTTGTTAGCTCAACAAAAGTCGGTTTATAAAACACTAAAATGAAACATGGATTTTTAAATTCAATGTGGCACATCAGATTCGGCCATAACGTCTGGGCCGGGTTTGGGGTGTTACACTCTTTGCTGGTATTTTTGGTGGGGAAGAAGGAAGATGAAAAGATGATAACAATTTTTTTCTTTTTGTTTTATTTTATTGCCAAAAAAGTCACCTAATGCACATCAATTTTGACTTCTCAACCTTTTTTTGTCTCCTTGATCAGCCACTAACATATTTATGGTCTATTTACTCAATAAATACCCTAATTTAATGCTCTATAGCTATTTGACGCCATTAGCTACCAAAACCAAACTTTTACCCTTTACGCGATATAGTCCTTTTCTGTAATTAAGCATGAAATCGCTAAAATTATATCACCAAAATTTTCATGCACTCATATGATCATGCTATAACACATAAAACATCATTAAAAATAAATTCTCTAGCCCCAGAATAGTGGTTCCAAAACCACTATTCTGACTAGGCCCAAAATCGGGCTGTTACACATGGCCCATTTTATAGCTTGAAAATATAATATGATCAAATTAATATAAAAGAAGCCATTTTCTGCATGAAAACTATATAATAAAACATAAAATCTCATTTTAATAATTTCTATGTCCCAATTTCATATTTTCATATATTTGGTTAACTTATTAAACAATTACTTGGTTTTAACAATAAATTTAAGTAAAAAGGTGATGAATTATATAGGAAAAATCCTATATATTTTTCAGTTTACAATTAAATGAGTGCCTATTTATGCTATGTTTTGTGCCATTTGAGTTTGGTGTAGGTACATGAAATTGAGTGGCAAAATGACTTGGTAAGTAGCCTATTTTTGTCTACATAGGCAAAGACACGGGTGTGTGACACACGGTCAGGTTGCACGGTCATGTATCCCCTAGTGTTGAAATTAAAATCAAGTCAGTATGCTCCACACGGCCGAACACACAGGCGTGTGACTTGGCCGTGTGGCATAAGTTAGTATACCCTACAGGTTTGGCACGGCCTAGCACACGGGCATGTGTGGCCATTTCTAAGGCACACGGGCTAGTCACACGAGCGTGTGTGTTGGTCATGTGATCCAAGTCAGAGAGTTACATGGGGTCAGACATGGGCTGGGACAATTGGTCATTCTAGTCCCGAACCTTCCCAAATGCATGTTTTAGGCCTCGTAGGCTTATACTAGGGACAATATGTATGATATTGAATGATGATTGTATAAAATATTCGGTAATGCTTTGTAACCCTATTCCAGTGTTGCATACGGGTGAGGGGTGTTACATGTAGAGTTAACCAATTCATACCCAAAATCACATCGAATTCATCAAATGGTAAAAGCATCAAATCAACCAGAAAATAGTATCCCTGTGTCATCAAAGGACAATTCTTGCAAACTTTATCAACTAGGACATACTAGCCTAAGGGGTTCGATACTCTAATCACGAATTTAGTGGACTCAATAGGTAAACTCTTACTAGACACTAAATTCATACAAACATATGAATGAGTTGAACCAGGATCAATCAAAGTAATTACATCAGTGTCATAAAGAGAAAATGTACCGGTGATAACATCTAGTGCCAATGCATCTTCGTAAGCGCGAATAGTATAGGCTCTGGTTGGCACTCGAGCCTCTGATCTCACAGCAAAATCCTTTGTTGCTCCTTTTTCACTAGTCACATTTCTAGTATTTTGAGGTGGTCGCCCTCTGACGGCTGTATTACTCAGCCTTGTATTAAAAAATTTGTCTTTCTTGGGTAACTCAGGACAATCATGAATAAAATGATCTTCTGAGCCACATCTGAAACAGGCTTTATTATTCATCCAACAATCTCCAAAATGACATCTTCCACATTGTTGACACTCAGGACTATTGACTTTGACACTACCAACGCTCGATACTGAAGTAGCTTGAGCTTTTGGACTCATGTGTTGCTTCCCATGATTTCTGTTGGATACCCCAATGAAATAGTCGAACTGTAACGCCTCAATTTTTGGGCTTTCTATGTTTTTGTGATTTTTAAAATTTTTGTGTATTCTGGTTGGTTAAAATACATATTTTAGTAGGTTAGTGGGCCTTTGGAAGGCCCAAACTTAAGTTAAATCTGTGGTAGTCTTCAGAATTTTAATTTTATGAATAGGTGATGCAATTCGCGTTTGGGCTTTTAAGAGTAAAGGGATAAAAGATGACACAAAACAGAATATGGTGTAGTGGCAAGGTGGCGCCACTTAGGGGACAAGGAAGTGACGCCATAGAGAAAGCAAGGGGTCCAAGGTTCAAGTCTTGGCTCTTGCAATATATTTTGGTTTTTCTTTTCAATAAATCTGGAAGCAAGTAGGTGCACTTTAAAGTTTAATGTGTTGGATTTATGACACAAATGAGTTGATGGCCTAGTGGTGGTGGCGTGAGTTGGCATGTGAGAGGACTTTGGTTCGAATCCCTTGGCACGCAAAGGTTGATTATTTTGCTATGTTGGGACGGCAAGAGTTGGTGTTGGTTTTAAACTCTGGTGATGGAGGGATCCTACATCGGGAAGCTAACATAAGAGTAGATGGAGAGCTGGCTTTAAATAGAGCAAACCATGAGGAGTGTAGGCATACCCTTGTAGGCTGATCCCTTTCGCTTTGTGACGTGCTCGTTTGGGTTGGGCGACAGCTAAGAGTGTTTGGAGCGCGGATTAACTGTAGTCTCCTAACAGGATTATCGCGTGGGAGATATCATCATCAATCGTCATCAACCAGGTGTGTAAATGACACCCTCCTTTAGACTGAATCGGTAAAAGCCAAAATACCGAAACGTTGGTATTTTGTGAACTCGCGAGTGTACGAGCGCTTGTGAGACAGTTGTTAATGAATATGGTGCATTTGGATGATTAGAGTGCAGAGTGTGCATTTTCGTGCACAACGGTATTTTTGGGCTTAATGGGTCGAAAACGGGCCAATGGGCCAACAGGCCCACTTTGGTAAAAAGACGAGGTAAGTACTTCTGATTACTTGGTAAACGTTAAAATGAGCATGAAACCTTAGCAATAGGTAATAATTACTGAAATACCCTTATACATGCAAAATTACAATTTTACCCCTAGGGTTATTTTTTTCTGAAAAGCATGATGTTCTGTTTCTGTATACGTATGCCATGACATATTATTTCTGTTGCATGGGACATGGGTTTATATTGATGGAGGAAGCATTTTGGCAGCCTCGTTGCAATCTGGTGGCCTCGCCACATATATCTGTTCTGGTGACTTCGTCACAATATCTGGCAGCCTCGCTGCAATCTGGTGGCTTCGCCACACACATATATATATTCTGGTGGCCTAGCCACAATATCTTTATCTGGTGACTTCGTCATAATATCTGGCAGCCTCGCTGCAATTTCTGTGGTGTGTAGCGATTGGGTTGGTCGAGCAGTCTCCCCACATGGTGTAAGGCTGGTACGAGGGTGTTATAGATGGATCTGGGTTGGGATTTCTGCATTCATGATATATTTGTTCTGTATCTGCTATGGTCCTATGGGTTTCATTCTGATTTCTGTACTGGGCCAAGGCCCAGATAAGTCTGACTATGAGGTTTGATCTGTTTTGGGCTATGGTTGGGTTATGTTACACATTGAGTTTACCGAACTCACCCTTTATTTTCATATCTGCAGGAAATCCCCAACCATAGTGGGCTTGGAGCTGTGAGGGATTTGGAGTGGCCACATCATCTGTAAAGTTGGTTTTTCTAAGTTAGTTTACTTTTATTATTTTTATATTCTGATTTAATTTTGGGTTTTAAGTTCCAATAAGGCCGCTTTTTAAATTTCTTTTTTTTCCGCTATGGTTTTATTTTTTGATTATATTTATACTATGACGAAACTGCTAGGGTTTTCAAAATTAATGAACATTTTCAAGACTCAACAAGCACAACAAATGGATAGCCTAAAGATTGATAAATCGGCTTTTCATTCAACCACTGTTTTTACAAAGACCACCCCAGTCACTTAAACTAGTGAATGCATAATAAGTCGTAAGTCCATGTGACACGTCAAATCTGGCCATAACGTCTGGGCCGGGTTCGGGGTGCTACATTTAGTGGTATCAGAGCCAGGTTGCAACAACTCGGCTGTGGAACAGATCTAAAAGCGGGAGTTTGTAAAGAAACACTGAATAAAGGTTTTCGAAAATCATTTTTTTTGGAACTTGATTATAAATTGTTTTCAAGAATGTTTCCAATATTTTCTCTTTACAAATAGATGATTTTAAAGATTAAAATTAGTTTTCTAAAATTAGGTTTTTTAGAAGGTGACACACCGAATCTCTGGCCCAAGTCTGTAAGTTTTCTGAGCCTTTCTGATTGTTTCTGAAATATCTGTTATATGCTTGTACAAAACCTTATCATGGTACTTTAGTTAGGGTAACACTAGAACTATAGAAACTCTGATAAGTAGACTGAGACTATAGCTAGGCTACCGCAAAAGGAAACAAACTCAAACTCTGAATTACTGTTATTCATAAGATATTTGTAATAAACACTAAAATATTAAACTGATTCATAAAATTCTTAATCAGATAATACGAAATGAGTACACGAGTAGCTTGTAGAAGAGGCTGTGGACGTGGCCGAGGTAATGCTCAGGTTGAATCTTCATCTTCAGGACATGTGCCGGCAGTAGATGCACTGGTATCACCAGAAATGGAGGTAGAGTCTCATGATCAGGGTGTCGGGGACGATGCTGTGTCCCAGGGAATGCTCTGAGTTTTGGAAAGGGTTGCTGAGGCAAGTATGAGAAACGAAATTTGGGGGTCTATTTCTAAGCGGCTCCGGGCCAATGGTGCAGAGATATTTAGGGGCGTATCTGGTGTAGCTCCGAATGTGGCTGAGTATTAGTTAGAAGCCACAGAGCGGATTATGGATGATCTGGACTACTTTGTGGAGCAGAAGCTAAAGGGAGCCATATCGTTACTCAGGGATGAGGCTTATCAGTGGTGGCTCACGGTGAGAGATGGAACTCCTACTGACAGTGTGACTTGGGAGTTGTTTAAGACAGCCTTCAAAGGAAAGTATGTTGGGGCTAGTTACGTCGACGCTCGCCGGAAAGAAATTCTGAACCTGGTCCAAGGGAGTAAGTCAGTGGCTGAGTATGAGTCTGAGTTTTTGAGACTGAGCAGGTATGCTTCTAGGATTGTCGCTACAGAGTATGAGCGTAGCGTACGCTTCGAGGAAGGTCTGAAAGATGAACTTAGGGTGCTGATTGCGCTGCAGAAGGAGCGTAACTTCGCTACTTTAGTGGAGAAAGCTAAGATAGCTGAGGAAGTGAAGCATACAGAAAGACAGAATCGTGAGAAAGATCGGAACCGTTTTAGGAGAGATTCAAGACTTTCAGGTAGTATGAACAGGAATGTTAAGAGAGCAAGGGTAATGGAGCCAGTTCGAGCAGTACCGATGAATGCTGTTAGACCGCAGGGTTGTAGGAATTGTGGGAAGATACATATGGGTGAGTGTCGGAAATGTTCTAGTCCTTGTTTTCGATGCGGATCTATGGAGCATAGGGTTAAGGATTGTCCCTAGGAACCAGATCAGGTTCAAGTTTTGGAGCAGAGGGTTGCTCAACCAGTGAGGGGTGGACCACAGTTTTCGAGAGGACGTGGGCAAGGCAGAGGTGGTAATGGAAACGGTTGAGGAAGAGGAGCGCCTAGCAGGGGTGCTGGATTTGCTGAGGCTCGTCAGCCCGTGTTGGTGTATGCAGCTCTTCGCCGAGAGGAGGGTGATGCATCTGACGTCATAACTGGTACATTTCTGATTTCCAGTATGCCATACACTGCATTGATAGATGTTGGATCTACCCATTCATATGTTGCATGTGCTATATCTGGGTCGCTGGGTGTGCTCTCTGAGGAGACCGTGAGTGGGGTATCTGTACTAAGTCCTTTGGGTCACTCGGTTAGGGTAGATAAACTGTATAGAGATGTGCCTATAGAAACTCCCGGAAAATTTTTCTCTGGAGATCTAATGCCTTTCGGAGAATTCGATCTCATTTTGGGAATGGATTGGCTTGTTAAGCATAGGGCTACTCTGGATCGTGCTACTAAGCGAATAATGTTAAAGACCACAAAGGATGAGGAGGTTTTGGTGATAGGCGAGCATAGGGATTATTTGTCTAATGTGGTGTCGGCATTGAGTGTAACACCCCGTACCCGAGACCGTTTCCGGAGTCGTACGCGAGGTGCTAACAGACTTAATTACTTTGTTTTCACAGTCCATTTAAAAAAAATTCCAGACAGGCTGGCTAACCGCGTCACTGTCGCCTTAAAAATCATATCTCGAGTTCCAAAACTCGAAAACTGATTCCGTAAATTTTCCCTGAAATTAGACTCATATATCCATCTGTGGATTTATTTCTAGAATTTTTGGTCGGGCCAATTGGTACAGTTTATTAGTTAAAGTCTCCCCTGATTCTGGGTTCGACTACTCTGACCTTCACGTATTACGACTTGGATATCTCCCTGTACAGAGCTTCAATACTCATGCCGTTTGTTTCTAATGAAACTAGACTCAAAGGGAAATCTATAAATATAAGGCATGACTTCTAATTGTCTCTGGATAATTTATGGTAAATTTTCAAAGTCGAAACAGGGGATCCAGAAACCGTTCTGGCCCTGTTTCACTTTAATATCTCTAATTATACTGTTCATATGATCGTTTCGTTACTTTCATATGAAAATAGATTCATCAAGGTTAGATTACATAATTTATTCACTATTTAATTCCATTTCTAAAAATATTAGTGATTTTTTAAATCTACACCACTGCTGCTGTCAGCATCTGTTTTCAAGGTAAACTTTACCTATTTCGTGGTTACCATGGACCAACTAGAGTTTTGTCATACATAGGTCCACATATGATCATATTTAGCCATTCCAATGGCTGATCATTTGCCCAACACTTCCATTCCAGTCCATAGTCACATCATGAAACCATATATATATACATAAACACAAATGGTCTAATGCCATACTCCACTTGTACGAGCCATTTTCGCATGGCTGTACACACATACATCACAAAAAGTACTTGAAAAACAACAAAGGGTAGTCCTATACATGCCATATCCATAGTTCAACTAAAAGAGTACCAAAAGGGCTTTGATAGTGTGGATGACTTCGACTTCAATGATCCCGAATCCGATAGCTAACGAACAAAATCTATAAAACAGAGAGCCAAAGCAACGGGGTAAGCATTTTAAAGCTTAGTAAGTTTCAAGTAATGAAATCGGCTTTGACTAAAGTATTACATTCACATAGCTAAATGAATCACTTTGTTAATACACATTCTCATAATCATACTTACTTCACACTTCATCAACATATACACACACAAGGTATCAACCTATCTAAAAGCCGAAAGTTCGTTTGTCGATTGAATGAATACTATTTAAAACGAATCGACTTTTCCGATGCACATGCAAACATACCTTATCGTTTGGGTTTTTCGAGCGTATTAATTGAATTTATTACAGCACAAAACGCTCATCTTCAAACCCAAGTTTCTTCAGAATTTAGCTAGATATAACCACAAGCACAATTGCCTTCGGGTCTTAACCCGGGTATAGCAACTCGCACAAATGCCTTCGGGTCTTAGCCCGGATATATCAACTCGCACAAATGCCTTCGGGTCTTAGCCCGGATAAAATCACTAGCATAAATGCCTTCGGGACTTAGCCCGGATATCATTCAAATGCTCATGCACACATATATCAATAATCATGACACATCCATATTTCATTTTTGTTACTAAGGCTCAAACACAAAACATTTATTAAACCTTTCCAATTTTGGCTCAATAGCCACACACAAAGAGCATGATTTCAATTGGCTTTATAACATAGTCTCTATGCACATTCGGCTATCCGTCATAGTATGACTAATCATTTCAATATAATTCAAGTAGGGTCATTACTCGAAGACTTACCTCGGATGTTGTCGAACGGTTTCGATGGCTATTCGATCACTTTTTCCTTCCCCTTATCCAACTTTGGTCCTCTAAGCTCTTGAGCTTAATTCAAACAGATAGAGCTTATTTAATAATTTATCAATTTAACTATTCGATTAAATACATTTATATTATACAATTAGGTGCGAATAATTTTATTGACTAGTTATTCAAGCATTATACATGTGCTCTACTCATGCACCACCGAATAATAGGACTAGCTTAATACCTTGCATTTTCGAATTCATATACATCATTTAGTTCCTCATAACATACATTTTGTCCCTAACCAACACAAGAGCCCAAAGCATCACTTACAATGCCAAATTCCAATTAAGTCTACCATCATAGAATTATCATATTTATGCACTTGGTAAGTTGCGTTTGAACACATTCGGCACTAGGTGTCTAAACCAATGTTCCTCGAACACTAAACCCAATTTATAACCAACTCAAAACTCCTTAACAACAAGCATTTCATAACAATGTACTTAACCAATTCCTTAAACATGCATTCGGCAATTACACCAAGACCATCTTAACTCGTTTCTCATCTTGCTAACAAAAACATAGTAAAGCAAATCTTCATACACAATGGTTATCAATTCATCCATTCACTAGGGACATGACCTAATGTTCAATAACAACCCCTCTTTTACCAAGTACACATTCGGCCTTGGTACATAATAAGGTAGCCGATTTCTTTCCCTTTAGCACCCATTGCTCACATATGATTATTTGTATAGTTCAAACACTCATCTATCTTTGCTCATCTAAATTTAACATGGAACAACAAATTTCACCATTGTCAAATACCATAGCCGAAAGCCCTAGTCCATAACACAAATCAAGATTTCTACATGGATTACAAAAGTAGTTTGATATCTTACTCAAGATTAACCAAAATTTCATGAACTAATATAAACTTCTTACCTTGCTATTAGCCTAGGATGACCGAATGCCTCCCTCCCTACTTCCTCTTCAAAATCGGCCAAGAAGAACAAAATGAGAAAGACTTTTTGTTCTCTTTTTTTTTCCCTTTTCCCCTTTCTACACGGCTAAGAAGAACTAAAGTATGAAGCCTTTCCCTTCTTTTTTTTTTCGGTCATGCATGAGAATGATGAACACATTTTTTTTCTTTATTTTCTTCCTTCAATTTCTTATTAGTTTATTGCCCATGCTTCTTATTTTATTTTTCCATTAACACAACATGTTTCATGACATGTTTTGCCCATCATCCCTTGTCATGGCTGGCCACTAGTACTTAAATGGGGGGAAATTGACATGCAAGTCCACCCCTTTGATTACATGCACTATTAGGCCACTTGCATTTGCCTAGCACATTTCTAAATTTTCTCACATAAGTCCTATCAACTAAATTCACATGCAATTAACTAAATCGAAGCTTAAAACTTTCACACATTTATATTCACATATTTTAGGCAATAATTATCACATTCAAATAATTTGGTGACTCGGTCTAGCGGTCCCGAGACCGCTTTCCGACTAGGGTCACTTTAGGGCTGTCACATTGAGAGCCGAGGAGTAGATTCGAAAAGGATGTGAGGCTTATTTGGCATTTTTAAGCCAATCAGAAACTAAGGATCTGACAGTGGATAAAGTTAGAACCATCAAGGATTTTCAAGATGTTTTTCCAGAGGAGCTTCCGGGTTTGCCCCCAAACTGAAAGGTTGAGTTTGGAATCGACTTGTTGGCTGGAACAGCACCGGTGTCCATTACACCTTATAGGATGGCACTGAAGGAGTTGGTGGAGCTAAAAGCCCAAATTCAAGAGTTATTGGATAGAGGCTTCATTAGACCAAGTGTGTCTCCGTGGGGAGCACCAGTGTTGTTCGTAAAGAATAAAGATGGGTCAATGCGGATGTGCATTGATTATCGACAGTTGAACAAACTGACTATTAAGAACAAGTACCCACTGCCGAGAATCGATGATTTATTCGACCAACATAGAGGAGCTTCAGTATTTTCCAAGATTGACCTTCGATCTGGGTATCATCAGTTGAGGGTTAAGGAGGTGGATATTCACAAGATGGCATTCAGAACTCGGTATGGTCACTATGAGTTCTTGGTTATGCTATTTGGGTTGATGAACACACCCGCGGCATTTATGGATCTGATGAATCGAGTGTTCCAGCCATACTTGGATCGATTCGTGGTCGTCTTTATCAACGATATTATGGTTTATTCTGAAACTAAGGAGAAGCATGATGAGCATCTTCGTATTGTGCTACAAGTGCTGAGGGAGAAGGAGTTTTATGCGAAATTCAGTAAGTGTGAGTCCTGGTTGAGAGAGGTAACTTTCTTGAGGCATGTTGTCTCTACTGAAGGGATCAAGGTGGACCCTCGAAAGATTGAAGCGATTCTGGAATGGAAGCCACCGAGGTCAGTGTCAGAAATTTGAAGTTTTCTGGGTTTAGCTGGGTACTATAAAAGGTTTGTGGAAGGATTTTCTGTGATGGCAGCGCCTTTGACAAAGTTTATAAGGAAGGGAGTACCATTTGTTTGGACTGAGAAACAACAGGAATCTTTTGAGAAGCTGAAGAAAGTTCTGACCGAGGCACCTGTACTGATTCAGCCGGAGTTTGGAAAAGATTTTACCGTATGCAGTGATGCATCACATGTAGGGTTGGGTTGTATGCTGATGCAAAAGGGTAAAGTGGTTGCTTATGCATCGCGACAGCTTAAACCACATGAAGTTAACTATCCTACTCATGATCTGGAGTTGGCAGCGGTAATCTTTGCGCTGAAGATTTGGAGACATTACCTGTACGGAGAAAGGTGTATGATACACACAGATCATCAGAGCCTTAAGTACTTGCTGACTCAGAAGGAGGTGAACCTTAGGCAGCGGAGATGGATAGAGTTGCTTAAGGATTATGACTGCGCGATTGAGTATCACCCAGGCAAAGCTAATGTGATGGCTGATGCCCTAAGTCATAGAACTGTATCTGATCTGAGAGCCATGTTTGCTCATTTGAGTCTGTATGACGACGGTAGTCTGTTAGCAGAATTGCAAGTTAGGCCGACCTGGGTGGATGAGATTAAGGAAAAATAGTCAAGGGATGAGTCCCTGGTTTCTCGATTCTGGTAGGATAAGAATAGGGATACTTCTGAGTTCAGATTGAACAGTGAGGGAGTTCTGTGTTACCGAGGTAGAGTTTGTATTCCGAAGGACTCTGACTTGAGGCAAGCAATTCTGAAAGAAGCTCATGGAGGTCTGTGTGCTATGCATCCTGGAGGGAGTAAAATGTATCGCGACTTAAAGGAGTTGTATTGGTGGCCTGGATTGAAGGGAGAGGTAACGGAAGTTGTGGGAAAATGTCTGACTTGTCAGCAAGTGAAAGCTAAACATCAATTACCTTCTGGACTTTTGCAGCCAGTGAAAGTACCACTTTGGAAGTGAGAGAGGGTAACCATGGATTTTGTGAGTGGGTTACCCTTGACACCGTCGAAGAAGGACTCGATTTGGGTAACTGTGGATAGGTTGACCAAATCTGCTCATTTCATACCTGTCTGTACTGATTATTCACTTCAAAAGTTAGCCACATTGTATGTGGCGGAAATAGTACGACTTCACGGAGTGCCAGTGTCAATTATTTTTGATCGAGATCCTAGATTCACATCTCGATTTTGGCAAAAGTTGCATGAGGCGTTAGGTACGAGGTTGAACTTTAGTACATCCTTTCATCCTCAGACTGATGGTTAGTCAGAAAGGGTTATTCAGATTCTGGAAGACATGTTGAGGGGATGCGTTATCAACTTTCGAGGCAGTTGGGAGGATTACTTACCGTTGGCAGAGTTTGCATACAACAACAGTTATCAAGCAAGTATTCGAATGGCTCCTTATGAGGCACTGTATGGGCGAAGATGTCGTACACCTAGTTGTTGGACCGAGTTGGGTGAACGATAGGTTCTTGGACCTGAGTTGGTGGCAGATACTGAGGATAAAGTAAAGTTGATTAGAGACCGGTTAAAGGAAGCATTTGATAGACAGAAGTCATATACAGATTTGAAGAGCAAGAAAATTGAGTACTCGGTGGGTGATATGGTCTTCTTGAAGGTTTCGCCTTGGAAGAAAATATTAAGCTTTGGGAGGAAAGGCAAGTTAAGTTCGCGATTCATTGGGCCTTATCGGATTCTTAAGCGAGTGGGTCCAGTGGCTTATCAGTTGGAGCTACCTCCAGAGTTGAATAGGATTCATGATGTCTTTCACGTCTCCATGTTAAGGCGGTATTGTTTTGACCCTACTCATGTTGTTCCGGTTGCAGAGATCGAGGTCCAAACAGACTTGACTTTTGAGGAAGAGCCTGTGCAGATTTTGGATCGAGATGTTATGATTTTGAGGAGGAAATCAGTTCCGCTAGTAAAGGTGTTGTGGCGTAATCATGGCAGAAAGGAAGCTACATGGGACCCAGAAGTGGCGATGCGTCAACAATATCCTCATCTGTTTGATTCAGGTAAAATTTAGAGGACGAAATTTCTTTAAGGAGGGTAGAGTTGTAACGCCCCAATTTTTGGGTTTTCTGTGTTTCTGTGATTTTTAAAATTTTTGTGTGTCCTGGTTGGTTAAAATATATATTTTAGTAGGTTAGTGGGCCTTTGGAAGGCCCAAACTTAAGTTAAATCCGTGGTAGTCTTCGGAATTTTAATTTTATGAATAGGTGATGCAATTGGCGTTTGGGCTTTTAAGAGTAAAGGGGTAAAAGATGACACAAAAAGGAGTGTGGTATAGTGGCAAAGTGGCGCCACTTAGGGGACAAGGAAGTGACGCCATAAAGGAAGCAAGGGGTCCAAGGTTCAAGTCTTGGCTCTTGCAATATATTTTAGTTTTTCTTTTCAATAAATCTGGAAGCAAGCAGGTGCGCTTTAAAGTTTAATGTGTTGGATTTATGACACAAATGAGTTGATGGCCTAGTGGTGGTGGCGTGAGTTAGCATGTGAGAGGACTTTGGTTCGAATCCCTTGGCACGCAAAGGCTGATTATTTTGCTATGTTGGGACGGCAAGAGTTGGTGTTGGTTTTAAAATATGGTGATGGAAGGATCCCATATCAGGAAGCTATCGTAAGAGTAGATGGAGAGCTGGCTTTAAATAGAGCAAACCATGAGGAGTGTAGGCATACCCTTCTTGGCTGATCCCTTTCGCTTTGTGACGTGCTCATTTGGGTTAGGCGACAGCTAAGAGTGTTTGGAGTGTGGATTAACTGCAGTCTCCTAACAGGATTATCACGTGGGAGATATCATCATCAATCGTCATCAACCAGGTGTGAAAACGACACCCTCCCTTAGACTGAATTGGTAAAAGTCGAAATACCGAAATGTTGGTATTTTGTGAACTCGCGAGCGTGCGAGCGCTCGTGAGACAGTTGTTAATGAATATGGTGCATTTGGATGATTAGAGTGCAGAGTGGGCATTTTCGTGCACAGCGGTATTTTTGGGCTTAATGGGCCGAAAACGGGCCAACAGGCCAACGGGCCCACTTTGGTAAAAAGATAAGGTAAGTACTTTTGATTACTTGGTAAATGTTAGAATGAGCATGAAACCTTAGCAATAGGTAATAATTACTAAAATACCCTTATACACTGAAAATTATGATTTTACCCCTAGGGTTATTTTTTTCTGAAAAGCATGATGTTCTATTTCTGTATACGTATGCCATGACATATTATTTCTGTTGCATGGGACATGGGTTTATATTGATGGAGGAAGCGTTCTGGCAGCCTCGTTGCAATCTGGTGGCCTCGCCACATATATCTGTTCTGGTGACTTCGTCACAATATCTGGCAGCCTCACTATAATCTGGTGGCTTCGCCACATATATATATCTATTCTGGTGGCCTAGCCACAATATCTGTATCTGGTGACTTCGTCACAATATCTGGCAACCTCGCTGCAATTTCTGTGGTGTGTAGCGGTTGGGTGGGTCGAGTAGTCTCCCCACATGGTGTAAGGCTGGTACGGGGGTGTTATGGATGGCTCTAGGTTGGGATTTCTGCATCATGATATATTTGTTTTGTATTTGCTATGGGCCTATGGGTTTCATTCTGATTTCTATACTGGGCCAAGGCCCAGATAAGTCTGACTCTGAGGTTTGATCTGTTTTGGGCTATGGTTGGGTTATGTTACACACTGAGTTTATCGAGCTCACCCTTTATTTTCATCTCTGCAGGAAATCCCCAACCATAGTGGGCTTAGAGCTGTGAGGGATTCGGAGTGGCCACATCATCTGCAAAGTTGGTTTTTCTAAGTCAGTTTATTTTTATTATTTTTATATTCCGATTTAATTTTGGGTTTTAAGTTCTAATAAGGCCGCTATTTAAATTTCTTTTTTTTCTACTATGGTTTGATTTTCTAATTATATTTATACTATGACGAAACTGCAAGTGTTAGGCTGCGCGAGTTTTCAAAATTAATGAACGTTTTCAAGACTCAACAAGCACAACAAATGGATAGCCTAAAGATTGATAAACCGGCTTTTCATTCAACCGCTGCTTTTACAAAGACCACCCCAATCACTTAAACCAGCGAATGCATACTAAGTCGTAAGTCATGTGACACGTCAGATCTGACTATAACATTTGGGCCGAGTTTAGGGTGCTACACAGACGGTTATAAGAATCCCTTGATTTCGTTAAAGAAAATGGTAGGGTTTACTCATTGACCTCTTTCTCAAATCTCTAGCCTCAATATCGACTCTT
Source organism: Gossypium hirsutum (assembly GCF_007990345.1). NCBI lineage: Eukaryota > Viridiplantae > Streptophyta > Magnoliopsida > Malvales > Malvaceae > Gossypium > Gossypium hirsutum. Next base: position 54,928,361 of record NC_053431.1, read on the forward strand.
CTCTTTTCTTTGCTAAGCTCCTCGGCTTTGCAACCTCTATCAACTAACACAACAAATTCTTTCAGTTCAAGAATCCATACTAGAAGCTTAATGTCTTAATTCAACCCATCTTCAAACCATTTACACATTTCTTCTGTGGAGACACACTCTCAAGCATACTTACTCAGACTCACAAATTCTCTTTCGTACTCGATTACAATCATACGACCCTGTTTCAACTTTAAAAATTCTTTTAGATTTTGATCAAGAAACCACTAACTTATACATTTCTTTCTGAACTTAGTTTAAAATAAATCCCACGTGACCCGTTCTCTTGGCACCATAGATATCAAAGTGCTCCACCACTATTATGCAGTATCTCTCAGAAGAGATAAAACATATTTAACACATTCTGCTGGCGTACAAGACAGTTCATCAAATACCCGAACTGTATTCTCTAGCCAAAACTCAACTGTCTCAAGATCATTATCAACTTTAGCTCTAAACTCTTTAACCCCATACTTTCAAATTTTATCAACAGGTGGCTTACTCATACGTAAAAGTTCCAAACCTTAAGGAGCTATGGGAACCAATTGGGGAATAGGTGGGGTGGAGGTTGCTGAGCAGCTAGATTCATTTGGACAAACTCAGTGAACCATTCATTCATCATTTGGAAAAAGGCTTCTTTGGCCTCTCCTCCACGACCTTCAGATATGGGTCTCGATTCAGACGGCACTACTTTGTGAATGGAGGCTGGCGTATTACTTTCTACATCATCAGAAACTGCTCGATTAGGACCATTACTATATGAAAACATAATTTAAAACTGTCAGGAGATTTCACACTATCACAGGTGAAATATAGCAGGTATAGCTAGACTCACACACGCTATGTTAGTCCAAGAATAGACTAAACTGTAGCTTTGATACCAATAAATGTAACACCCCTAACCGTATCCATCACCGGAATAAGGTTACAGAGCATTACCAGACTTATTTCTTAAATAATCATACATTTAACATACATTTCTCAAATTGTGACAAAAATCATTCAAATACAATCATATAGTCCCTAACACGAGCCTTCGAGGCCCAAAACAAGCATTTAAAACGGTTCGGGACTAATTCAAAAACTTAATATTTTTTTAAAAGAACATAGAAAATTTTCAAAGTGCAAGGGACACACGGCCGTGTGTCTTACATGGCCAAGGGACACCCATGGGTCACAGGCCGTGTGGACATTCGAAATGAGATCACATGGCCGTGTCCTAGTCCGTGTCTGACCCGTGTAACTTACTAACTTGGGTCACACAACCAACCATACGCTCGTGTGACAAGCCCGTGTGCCTTTTGAAATGGCCTCACACGCTTATGTGCTAGGCTGTGTCTAGGCCGTGTGTTAGGCTGTGTGGAAACTGGAGAGTATACTGACCTATGCCACACGGCCAAGCCACACACCCGTGTGCTAGGCCGAGTAAAACTACTAACTTGGTTTCTAAATAGACATCAGGGGACACACAGCTGTATCACCTAGCAATGTGTCACACACGGCTGAGACATATACCCATGTCTCTGCCCGTGTGGACAAAAATAGGCTATTTCCCAAGCCATTTTTCTCACCCAAATTTGCATCAACCTAAACACATTGAATAACATTTGACCATATCATCAATATGCATTAAAACCAATCTCAACCAAGTCCAAAACATGCAATACCAATACCAACAACCACAATGCTCCTAAACATCACAATTTTACATTTCAATACATACCAATATCACCTTCAAGAATTCACCTAAATGGTCACTTTCTTATATGCATTATCTTACCTAATACTTAGAATGCTAATACATTCTCAATTTCAACTATTTGGTACCGAAACACAATTTCACAATAAAGGCATTCATATAACAATTGTACACAATATTTCACAAGACCATTTATATATATATGCATTTCCAAAGTATATAACTATTTTACAAGCCACTTCAAATGGCCAAAATTTATCAAGACACAAAGGCTATATTAGCCAAGAGACCTATACATGCCATATAACCAAAATACATAAAGTTCAAAAATACAAAAACAACGGCTGGATAGTGTGATGAGATCTTCGACAACTTCCAATCTGAGCAAGCTTTGAAATCACTATAAAACATGGAAAAGTAAACAGAGTAAGCTATTAAGCTTAGTAAGCTCGTATGGCTAATAAGCATAACTTACCATGTAATCATAATTTAAGTAACTAAACATGGCATACTACAACAAACGTAACACCCTAAACCTGACCTAGACATCATGACCGGATCCGGGGATATCACATTGAAGTGTTTTTCTAAATGCATAAATCCAAACTTTAGCCAGCCTCTTTGTATAATTTGAAAACCTGATTGAAAATCATGTTTTTTCATTGATTGTATGTTTAAAGTTTACTTATATTAAAAAATTATTAATTTTGTAAAATGATTTTCATTCGCGAAAGCTTTTAAATCTAGTTTTGATTTCGTGGTGTTTTTGAAACGTTTGACTCTTGAAATCATACGACTATCCTACTGCTAGCAGATATATATATCCAATGAATAAAATAAAAATAAAACACCAAATTAAATATAGATACCCAAGAGGCCTTATTACAAAAATAAAATCTAAAATAAAACCAAAACGTAAATTAATAAAAGTTAAGTAAAGCGAGTGGCCACCGTTGAATCCCCGGTCACAACGATCTGCCTAAGTCAGGGGATTACCTGTATAGTTAATAGATGGGTGAGTTTACGAAACTCAGTGTGTAATCCATAATAGCTACCAATCTCCGTAAACACATTTTGGGCCTCAGCCCTTACAGTTTCAGTTAGGGCCTTAGCCCATTTCAATAACAGTAGCAGTCTAGGCCTGAGCCCATTTCAGTAACAGTGTCAGTGGGCCTAAGCCCATTACAGTATCAGTACAGTATGGAATCAGAAAGTCCTACCCAATCCAGCCTCTAGACACCATCTTTGTACCAACCCTACACACCATGTGGGGATAAAATCGACCCATCCAACCCTACACTCCAAGTAGCACCGGTTGCAGCACTAAAATAGTATTTGTAGCAGAGCTGCCAGTAATAGGCTTATAGCCTTTTAGAACACTTCCTCCAAAATCATATATCCCACCCCATGCAATGCAACATAATATAAATGTATATACAGTGCCCGTGGCATGCTCAAACAGTCATACATCACATAGGGGTATATCAGACAATTACAAAAATAATGGTCCAGGTACGCTTACAGGCCCAACAATATGTCCATAGTCATCTTGGGCGACTTGTGCAACCTTAACAAACAATCAGTGAATATGGGCCTTATAACAACCCTAACTCATATCCGTCGTCGGTCTAGGGTTATGAGGCATTACCGATTAAAAGCACAAATCCAAACATTAATAAATTTTCACCCAAGTCAAACTCATTTATAAATAAAATGTATGTAACTTACATTTCAGAACATATACCGTTTTGCACATTGTAAACATAGGTCATATCAAATTTCAACTTAATACTTACTGTATACAATGCAAATATATATATAGCATTAATAATTAACAACATGGTTAAACGTATTATTAGGTCACTTATGAAATTATGCATAAATCACCGAGTATCACATGCATATTCTTATAATTTAATAAGCCATAATACAAATAAATAAAAATTTGCTTACATATGCAACTAGGGTCAAGGTAAATTTTGAATTTGCATGCTTTGCATTTTAATATAAATTTTAAACATCCATATAGCACTAACCATATATTACGATATACTTCTTTTAAAAATATTTATCATAAAAGACTATACATATTTATTCTAGGTCATTAAATCATGCACATTTGACCTTAGTAAATTTAATCATTTTATGAACACACATACACACCACCCAAAAGTACACTAATTACCTATGCCAATCAATATGTCTAATATTACATATTCAATAGCCAGTTAACTATTAACATTCGGTCAACTTAAGCTTTGGTTTACTACTTGACATTTAAAACTCAACTTTAATAGCATATTTATGATAACCAAGTTTAAGCATGCAACCATGATCTAATATGTTTAACCGAAAATACTTATCAACTAAAGGGGATTGTTTCTATCATTGCCAAAATGTAACCCACACATAATCATACTCAAAACTTAAATCTTTCATATCATGTACAAAGCATATCAAGCCACATTACCATATGCATAAATATTTATAATGCATTATCATAAAATTTCCAAACCAACTCATATTACAATTTATACTTCTCAAGATTAAGGCTTTAACTACAAATAGACATATAATCAAAACAAGAATCTTACCTGCCATGTAATAACCATATTAAAAGAATTTAAGTTATGTTCGGTCTTAGCCAAGTGTATGATGCTGAATCACATATATTACATTGACCAAATATACCCACCACAATCACATATATTTTACTCTATGTATACCTTAGCCGAATCAACCATATATTCAACCAAAACTATTAATCAATACTAAAACATAAAACACCTATCATGAACATCATTATTCATAGCACTTAACAATATTACTAAAACGAATTCAAGCGAGAACCAAGCATAACCGAATTTCATTTTTGCATGGCCTTTATACATGTACTTTCCAAAATAACTAACTCCAAAGATAGCCTATACATGCCATAATTCAAGATTAGCTTATAAGGTACCAAAATAGTAGTTAGTGTGATGATCTTGCTGAAGATCCCTGAGCTCGTAACTTGATCCAAAAATCTATAAAACAAAAACACACATAAACACAGAGTAAGCTTTTTATAGCCTAGTAAGTCATAAGCAAATGTACAATCCAATTATAATATCAACTTAACTAAACCAAGCCAAATTATATTATCATAACACAATTAGATCCAAACATATAAAGCTCATATTATATATATACACACATTCATTCATAAATCCCAGCTTGGTCGAATGCTATTATAATCTAAATAATTAATTATCATTCAACCTTCAAGCCAAAATGTCAACATATATATACCGAATATACATACACTGATGGGTAGCATTATTATAATCCTTTCAATATAAATAGTTAGAAGACTTACAGGATCGGCGCGGAGACTCGGTGTACCACTCGTTCAATGAAACATTTCCATATTATATCAATCACTTTAAACCAATTAAAATAATTTTCTTAAAATTTCACATTTTTGAAAAAAACTCAAATCCACAGTCGAGTTTTGCAACTTGGCTCTGATGCCACTAAATGTAACACCCCAAACCCGGCCCAGACGTCATGACCAGATTTGGCGATATCATATTGAAGTGTTTTTCTAAAAGCATAAATCTAGCTAGCCTCTTTGTATAATTTGAAAAGCTGATTGAAAGTCGTGTTTGTTCATTTATTGCATGTTTAAAGTTTACTTATATTAAAACGTTATTGATTTTGTAAAATAGTTTTCATTCGCGGAAGTTTTTAAATCTAGTTCTGATTTTGTGGTGTTTTTGAAACATTTGACTCTTGAAATCATGCGACTATCCTACTGCTAGTAGATATATATATATCCAATGAATAAAATAAAAATAAAACATCAAATTAAAAATAGATACCCAAGAGGCCTTACTACATAAAGAAAACCCAAAATAAAACCAAAACTTAAATTAATAAAAGTTAAGTAAGCGAGTGGCCACCGCTGAGTCCCCCGTCGTAGCGATCTGCCTAAGTCTAGGGATTACCTGCATAGTTAACAGATGGGTGAGTTTACAAAACTCAGCGTGTAATCCCATAATAGCAACCAATCATAGTAAACACATTTTGGGCCTAAGCTTGTAGTCTCAGCTAGGGCCTTAGCCTATTTCAGTAACAGTAGCAGTCTAGGCCTAAGCCCATTACAGTATTAGTACAATATGCAATCAGAAAATCCTACCCAATCCAGCCTCTACATGTCATCTCCATACCAACCCTACACACCATGTGGGGATAAAATTGACCCACCCAACCCTACACTCCAAGTAGCATCGATTGCAGCACTAAAACAGTATTCGCAGCAAAGCTGGCAGTAATAGGCTTATAGCCTTTCAGAACACTTTCTCCAAAATCATATATCCCACCCCATACAATGCAACATAATATAAATGTATATACAGTACCCATGGCATGCTCAAACAGTCATACATGACATAGGGGTATATTAGACAATTACAAAAATAAGGGTCCAGGTACACTTACCGGCCCAACAGTAGGTCTACAGTCATCTTGGGCGACCCGTGCAATCTTAATAGACAATCAGTAAAAATGGGCCCAAAGCCCACAACACGACCCATGTAAGCCCACACGCCCATGTGGCTCAATAAGCCCAAAGATGGCCTTGGTCGTGTGAACTACAAAGCCTAACCTAATAATTTCCATACATTCGTTTGATTTACCCGTATGGGCCCACAAGCTCATGGGGCCTACACAACCATTTTGGCCTAACGATGCCCAGAGTGGCCTAAGCCCATTAAATCGCTCATGGTGGCCTCTACGATCGAACGCTCATGTTTATTCGTACGAACCACCACACAAGTGAGCGTACACTTGTGAGCGTCAATGGTCGTACTTTTTTGGCTTTTGTCGATCTATGCTTTAAGCAATGTGATTACACACCTGGTTGTGAAAATGAGCGAATTAGCCCACGTGCACTCCAACCTATTACAATAGAAACTTCGGCTAAATATCTAACACATGTGTTACAAGAAACCCTAACCGAAAGTTGCTCCAAAGGATTACTTACTATCGCCTTGCTTGAACAAGCATATTTATAGCCCATTTAGATCGTTGACTAAAGTTGCTAATAGACTCCTTGAAAATTATCTGTATGATAAGTGAATCCATTATACCTGTTGCTTATACACAAGAGTTGAACGACACATACCAGCCCAAAGAAAACACAACTTCAATAATGAAAAGGAGTATTCAGCCAAGATCAAGGAACCCCAAACCAAAGTGCCTCAGTTTAATAAAATACCGGTGAATAGTGTTACCTTAGAACAAGAGATGAGAGAAAGATTTCGATCGTTTCTGAAATCCTATCGAACTCTCTCACTCAATGAGTAATACTAAAATTTGAAACAAAAGCACCATGACCAAGGAGAAAAGAGATGAAAATTAGCATTTAGGGAAAAGAGGAGATAAGCCGAAAGAGCAAAGACAAACTGAGACTTACCAACCAGTATTCGGCCACTCACCAGTGAGAAGGGCTTGAGAGAGAGAAGAAAAATGAAAGAAAAGGAGAGAAGAAGTGGTCAAGGTAATCGCCTTAAGAGCACAACCGATTATGGAAGAGACGGGAAATGAGATAGTAGCAATCAATAAAGAAGGGAAGAAGAAGCCGAATGAAAAATAGGGAAATAGAAAATCAATAACCCAGAAGTAAAAGGTTAGAAAAGAAACATAAAAATCACAAAGCACTACAGAGAAAAAGACCCAAAAGAATAAGCACCAATCGACCTTAACAGTCAGCAATGCCGCACCAAAACAATACCCAAAATCGGCACCAACAACATAAGGAGAAGCTAAAGCCAATTTTGCCAAAAAGAACTCCTAATTTGGCAACTTCCCAACCTTTTTCCACCTCAGTCAAAACTCTCTTGAACAAGAGTTCAAATTTGGCACAACCTCTCCCACTTTCAAATCCCACAAACTCTTCCTAAAATCCCTCCTCCATTATCTCCTCAATCGCCCATTCAAAACTCTTCAAACACCCCAATTTCGATCAACCTAGGACACTTCCTCAGCACCTACAACAAAATAAATACTCCCTTTTTCAATACCAAGCCTCGAACCTCAGACCCCAAGGCACACTCCACACACCACTCACCGCTATACTAGCAAGCTTTTTATGTCATGAACTCCCTTTAATCTTTTAGAAACCAACTGTCCAGAGTCAAAGGCTTCATTTAAGCAAAAACAAAACTTTTTTGCACAGTCCAAGGCTTGAACCTAAAACTCCTTAGACACTTCCCAGGACACATAACCATTGAAGCAGACACACAGTTTACACAACACATAGAAAAATAAGTACCTATATTTTGGGCATTACAACACAATTTAATCCACAAACCTAACACATGTTCATCCATAAGGTTAGACATAAAATTCACAAATTTCATAGATTCAATGCTTATATGATTCACATACATACCTGTATTGATACGTATCAATATCTTATTCTTTCATACCATCAATATACCCATTGATCCACTTGAAATACTATTAGATACTCGGGAATCTCACACACTAAGTGCCAAATACATGGTCAAAACCATCTCTATCTCATATGTAACATCCCATTTTTAGAGAAATCAGAACAGTGGTTTTGGGACCACAAATCCGATCCCAAAAAGAAAATTTATTTTAATATTATTTTATGGTCTATAGTATGATAATAATATTGTGTGAAAATTTCATAAAGAAATTTTATCGATTACATGTTTAATTTGATAAAGGACTAAATTGCGTAAAGTGCAAAAGTTGTGTTCTAATAGCTAAAGGTATTAAATAGCTATAGAACTTTAAATTGGAGGTCCTTATGCGGTAATTAGACCATTAATAAAAAGTTAGTAGATATTTTTGGATGATTCATCCATGGAAAATTAGAAAAAGGCTAGGGACTAAATTGGAAAGTGATAAAATTAAAAGATGATAAATAATGAAATAGAAATAAAAATCATTTTATATCATTTTCTTCCCCAAATATTCCATGGAAATCCTAGAAAGAGAAACCAAGCTTTCTTAGCCAAATTAGGTTTGGGGGATCAATTTGAAAAGTTATCAAAGTATAGAAATTATGTCATGGATGAATATGCTGAAAATTTGAAATTTATGGTAGAATACCGAAGGTTGTAGACAGATAAACAACTTTGACAAAGTGATTTTTGATGAAAATATGATTTAGGGACTAAAATGTAAAGTTGTAAAATTTGAAGAAAAATTCTGAATTTTATAGAATACATGTGCTGTAAATTTTACAGTGAAATTTTGGTTGGGCTTGGAATAGGGAGTAAATTGCGTAAATTTTATTTTCCGAGCTTAGGGACAAAACCGTCATTAATTAAAAGTTTAGTGGCAAAATGGTAATTTCCCCTAAAGGGTAATCTGGACTAAATTGAGTATGAATTACATTAAATTGATGTTAAATTTACTTGTACAGATCTGAGTAGACCAAATTTGAAGTTAGAACGAGGACAAGAGGAAAATGTCGGATTAGTAGATTTTACATATACGAACATTTGTCGAGGTAAGTTCGTATAAAAAAATTGTGTATATTTATATGTTTGAATTAAATGTTGTGTTTGTAAATTGTATAAATATCATATATATATATGACATTGAAAATGTATCTGACAAAGCCCGATCAATAATAATGCCCGATAAATGATAAATGATAAAAATGTTACTTTATGCTTGAAATGAATGTGGAATGTGTTTATTTGAATTATTTGAATGTTATAGATATATGAAATAATCACATGCCTAATAATGCTTGAAAAATGTTAATCCCATTTGAATAAATGAAAATCGATGGATAAATGTGATTTCCCTTATTGATATAAGTTCTGTTGAGCATATGTTATGGAATGGATTTAGCCCGGACAGGTAATCCAGATCAAGCACTTTAGAGCATATGTCATAAAAAGGATTTAGCCTGGACTGGTAATCTTGTATATATGTGTGGCTCGAGAGTGTACTCTCTGAAATAGTACCTTATGGGTACCATTGGACATGAATTGACGGATCCTGATTTGTACACCTCGAGTGTACTACCTGTGTATCCATCGATATTCTGAATAAATTATTACACGTATCTGTATGGAAATATAAAATGATGATATTTGTACATGGAATTTATTTGATGAGTATGTTCATCCTTGATTATAGATTTGTACTCCTTGAGTGTATTATTCGTGACCTTGATATTTCAAATTATATGAGTAAAGTTCTGATATGAAATAGTCTGAACTCGAGATGAATTATTATGAAAATATACTTGTAATATAAAGATATGATTTATACATGTTATATGTATACATGATATGGAAAATATATATATCCAGAAATCTGATTATGTTGAGCCCATATATGTTTCTTGATGTTATTATGGAATGTATGATTAACAAAGGCAATGAGGATATGTGTAGGACTTGAGATCAAATTTATTGAACATACCTTGCATGTTTATCTTGAAATAGAATAAATGATAGGTTAAGTACCATATTATATGAACTTACTAAGAATTATATGCTTACTTAGTTTTATTTTCCTATTTCAAAATAAAGCGGAAGCTCGTTGGATTGGAAACTTGGTGGGGATCACTCACACTATCCATTAGCCCGTTTCGGTACATATGGTAAAACAATTGTGGTTATATGGCATGTATAGGTCAAATTGGCCAAGGAATGGCATGTAAATATTTGTTAAGGACTAGCTATTGAAATGGCTAGTTATGAACATGTTTTGGTGTTTATGTATAAAAGACTATATCATGGTATATGTTTGAAAATGATTGATTAATAGAAATCACAATGAGATATGTATGAATGAATTAAATTAGAATATTTGATTCAATATGCACAAATGTGAACATGGTATCTAGATAAATATGAGTATAAATTGACATGTATAAGACTTAAATTTTGGTATGAAAATGTGGTTGGTGAGTGCGATAAACTGTGAATAAGTGTTGGTCTAGGTGCAAGGCTAAAAGGGGTGAAAAATAAAGCTAGGAAATGGCTTTATTTTGTCCACACGGGCATGTGTCTTAACCATGTGTGAGACATGGCCTAGCACACAGGCTTGTGTTTCGGTCGTGTGTCCCCTGCACCTTAAATTTGAGAAACAGAATGCTCAGAATTGAGTACATGGGTAGAGACAAGGGCGTGTGTCTCAGCTGTGTGTATTACACGGCCTAGCACACGGGCATGTGGTTGGCTGTGTGGTACAAGTCAGAGAGTTACGCGGGGTCGAACACGGCCTGTAGCACAGGTGTGTCCTAGGGTCACATGGGCATGTCCCTTAGACCACACGGGCATGTGTGCCCTGCATCTAGGAAAAAACATTTCAAAAGTTTTCGCAAAAAATTCCCTGAGTTCCCGATTTAGTCCTGATTCAATTATATTACTCGTATTGGGCCTCGAGGGTCCATTTAAGGGATGTTATGACTAACCTCAGAAAATGAATAGAATATGACATGAAATATCTGTAAATGTTCTAAAAAATCTGGTAAAGCTCCGTAACCTTATTTCGGCGATGGATACGGGTTAAAGGTGTTAAATCATATCTCGTATAAATGCTCACTCACGAGCTATCACTGGGCCTGCTCACACAAGCTGAAGGTCAAGACGTAACTATGCAGTGCTGCTCACACAAGGTGATGAGTAACCGTAACACATGTCAAAAAACTCAGCCACGAGTAGAAAGTACAGGACCAACACCCAAAACACGATAACCCCTAATGACATGTCATTCATATTCTATCTATTCCTAAGGTTCAACAAGGATTTATGCATTGTAGATAACTTGTCAAGAATTTTTGTGGTGTTGTATCATCTCATTTATAACAATTAAGCATTCAAACACATATAATTTAATGTTTATTAAACATACGAACTTACCTCGATCACAAAAATGACGAAATAGGATAGACTACTCCAATACTTTATCTTTCCCTCAATCTAGATCCGTATGAGGCTTAACTTGATCTAAGTAATCAAATTCAATCCATTTAGTATTCATTCTATTTAATTCAGCCCAAAATACATATTTTTGAAAATTTACACCTTTACCCCTAAAATTTTGACTTTTTTACAATTTAGTCCCTAACTCATAAAAATGCAAATTCACACAATTTAATCCACACCCATGCTAGCCGAATTTCATAAAATCTTATAGTAGCCCACACATTTCATTAATTCAGACATTTCACCACATAATTTTTACATTTTACACATAAATCACTATTTGACAATTTCAACCAAAATTACTTTACAAAACTTGTTTATCTAACATCGGCCATTCATTTTCTATCATCAAACATCAAAACACATACATATGCATATGCATCAATGGAAAATTTCAAACAACTCAATAGTTTTGCAAATTAGTCCCTAGGCTAGCTAGATTAAGCTACAATGACTCAAAAACATAGAAATCATTAAAAATGGGACGAAAAATCATACCATGCAATCAAAACTCCATAGCCGAATGTTAAGGCTTCTTCAATGGTTATTCTTGCCCTAAATTTTGATTGAAAAAGATGAATGGGGGAAAATTTGATTTTGTTTTAATTAGTTTAGATTTTATTTAGTAAATTACCTATATAACCTTTATTATTAACCTTTAATTCACTTAATAAAATGTCCATCTTTGTCCACTCAACATGTTAATGGTTTAATTACAACATAAGCCCACCAATCATTTAATTTGATACCTATTAAATCCTTTTAGCTTATAGAACTCCAATTTTGTACTTTACGCAATTTAGTCCTTTTTATCGAATTGAGCATGCAAACGATTAAATTTCTTAATGAAATTTTTATAAAATCATACTATCATGCTGTAGACCTCAAAATAATAATAAAATAATTATTTCAACTTTAGATTTGTGGTCCCGAAACCACTATTCTAATTTCACTGAAAACGGGTTGTTACACACACGGTCGAAGACACGGGTGTGTGTCTCAGCCATGTATGACATACGACCATGCAACACGGCTGTCTGTCCCTTATAGGTTTTAAAGGTTTCATGTTAGGCAGTTACAGGGTTTAGCACACGGCCTGACCCATGAGTGTGTGGCTTGGCCTTGTGACCCAAGTTCGAGAGTTATAAGGAACAGACACGGGCATGTGTCTCAGCCTTGTGACCCTACAGTCAAATTTTCTAAGTTTTTCCTTAATGTTCCAAATGTTTCTGATTTAGTCTCGAATAATTTCTAAAGTGTTTCTAAGGCCTCAAGGGCTCTCTATTAAGGGATGCAATGCATGAATATGAATTGATTATGATATGCTTTAATGAAGTGATTGAAAATGTATTTTTTTTATGTTACGGTTTTGCAAAATGCTCCGTAACCTTACTTCATTGATGGATTGGGTTAGGGGTGCTACATTTAGTGGTATCAGAGCTACAATTTAGTCAGTTCTTAGGCTAAATGTAGCATGTACGAGTCTATAAATACATGTCATTATATAACTGTGATAGTGTCATAACTCCTGACTCAATTTGAATTAAGTTTTCACATAGATAATGTCATCCAACCGAGCTAACTCCGATGAAGTTGAGAGTAACGCACAAGGCTCCATTTAGAAAGTAGCATCTACTGAAAGTAGGCTCGTATTTGAGGGTTGAGGAGGAGAGGCTAAAGAAGCCTTTTTTCAGATGATGAATAAGTGGTTTACGGGGTTCATACGAACGAACTCAATGGCTCAATGACCTTCACCACCGCCTATTCCCTAACTGGTCCCTGAGTTCCTCACAGTTTGGAACCAATACAAGCAAGCAAGCCTCCAATTGATAAAAATCCGTAAATATGGGGTTGAAATGTTCCAAGGTACAGTTGAAGATGATTTGGAAAGAGCTGAGTTCTGGTTAGAAAATACGATAAGAGTTTTTGATGAATTATCCTGTAGACCGACAGAATGTGTTAAAATGTGCAACATCGTTATTGAAAAATTTAGCCTATAAGTGGTGGAATACTTTAGATTCAGTTTTGTTGAGAGATCGGATTGATTGGGAGTTTTCCTAGACATAATTTTGAAAGAAATACATGAGTCGGAGGTTTTTGATAAGAAACATAAAGAATTTCTTGAGCTGAAATAAGGTCAGATGATAGTATAGAATATGAAAGGAAATTTGAGGAACTTAGTAAATAAGCTCGAGAGTGTATACAACTAGAAGCTTCAATGTATACTTGATTTGAAAACGGACTAAATGGAGATATAAAGGTCCTTGTCGGGATTCTTAAGCTAAAAGAGTTCATGGTTTTAGTTGACAGAGCACACAAAATTGAAGAGCTTAGTAAAGAAAAAAGAAAAGCCGACTCTGAGGCTCATGATTCGGGAAAACAACATTTGGGAAAGTCATACTCGTCAACGTCAAAGAAATCAAAAGAATATCATGACCATTTATCAGCTTCAAAGGGACATCCTGAGAAAGACCGAGGTAAACAATAGTCAAGCTCAAAACCTCAGGCTATGTCTATAACGTGTGTGGGCAGTGTTAGGAACAACAAGCCAAAATGCCAACAATGTAATAGATGACACTTTGGTGAATGCAGATTGAAAGACGGGCCATGTTTCAGATGTGGTTCGTATGAACATTATCTCAGAGATTGTCTGGAAAGGTCAAAGAAAGAAAAGACTCAGACTACTCGACCAAGTAATACAGCTATGAGAGGGTAACCACCTCGAAACATTGGAAATACATGTAATAGCTACAGTGGGAAGAAAGACTTTGCTGTGAGATCTGAGGCACGAGCATCAGCTAGAGCTTACACATTCTGTGCATGAGAGGAAGTGTCAGCACCAAATGTTATTGCTGGTACATTTTCTACCTTTGATACTGATTTTATTGCTTTGATTGATCCGGGATCAACACATTCATAGGTATGCACAATTTAATGTCAAGTAAAAAGTTGCCTGTTGAGTCCATCAAATTTTTGGTTAAAGTAACAAACCCCCTAGGTTAGTATGTGTTAGTTAATAAAGTCTGTAAAAATTATATTTTCATGATTCGAGTTTGCAACTTTTCAGTTGATACCCTTGATGAGTTTCATGTGATTTTGGGTATGGATTGGTTAATTTTGCATGATGCCATTGTGAATTGTGTTAAACTGCCATGATGATTGAAAGCTTCAGATTGAATTAGATGGACTGAGTAGTATGTCTAATGTTACTTCAACGATGTCAGTACAAAAATATGTTAGAAAAGGTTGTGAAGCATATCTCACTTATATATTTGATAGATAACGTTTTACTCTACCTAGTTTTTCTCCTTAGGGTGCACTTGTTCTATTTGTTAAGAAAAAGGACAAGTTTATGCGATTATGTATTGACTATCGACATCTCAACAAAGCCATAATTAAAAACAAGTATCCATTGCTGCGTATTGACAATTTGTTTGATTAGTTGAAAGGTGTGACAGTATTCTTAAAGATCGATCTTCGTTCTGGTTATTGTGATGCTGATTGGTTTGACTAATGCACCTACAGTATTTATGGATTTGATGAACAGAATCTTCAGACCGTACTTAGATAGATTTGTAGTGGTGTTGATTAACAATATTCTAATTTATTCATGAGATGAGACAGAGCATGCCGAGCATCTAAGAATTATTTTGCAAACTTTGCACGAAAAACAATTGTTTGCTAAGTTTATAAATGTGAGTTTTGACTTCGGGAAGTTGGATTTCTGGGACATGTTGTATCGGCCGAGGGCATCAGAGTTGATCCGAGTGAAATTTGAGATGTAATAGATTAGAAACCTTCGAGAAATGTGTCTGAGGTTAGAAGTTTTTTGGGTTTAGCCAGATATTACAGAAGATTCATCAAGGGATTCTCAATGATTGCTACACCGTTGACGAGACTATTGTAAAAAGATGTTAAGTTTGAGTGGTTTGAGAAATGTCAGCAAAGCATTAATCAATTGAAAGCATTGTTAACCAAGGCACCGGTGTTAGTTCAGCCAGAGTCAGGTAAAGAATTTGTGATTTAAAGTAATGCTTTGTTAAATACTTTGGGCTGTGTTCTAATGCAATAGGGCAAAGTGATAGCATATGCTTCTAGACAATTGAAACCGCACAAAAGGAATTATCCGATGATGATCTAGAGCTTTTAATGATTGTTTTTGCTTTGATGGCTTAGCGACACCATCTGTACAGAGAAAAATGTCATATCTTCACAATCATAAAAGTCTATAGTACTTGATGTCACAGAAAGATTTTAAATTGAGACAGAGTAGATGGCTCAAGTTTTGAAAGATTATGATTTGATAATTTATTATCATCTAGGAAAGGATAATGTTGTTGCTGATGTTTTGAGTAAAAACTCTGAGTTTTCTTTGTGAGCTTTGAACACGCACTTGACATTGACTGATGATGGTTCTATTTTAGCTGAGTTGAAAGCTAAACTAATGTTTTTACAGAAAATTTGTGAAGCTCAGAAATATGATGATGTATTGACAGCTAAATGGAAGCGGATTGAGACAACTCCTAATTTAGACTTTTAGATCAGGTCCGATGATAGTTTGTATTTTAAAGGCAGAATTTGCGTTCCAAAAAATTCTGATCTCATTCAGAAAATTTTACAAGAAGCTCATAATAGTAGCTTGTCTATTCATCCTAGTAGCAATAAAATGTACGTTGATTTGAAACAAATGTATTGGTGGCCAGGCATGAAACGTGAGATCTCAAAGTTCGTATCGAGATAGTTAATTTTTCAGCAAATTAAAGCAGAACGTCTTATACCTTCTGGTTTGTTACAACTAGTGATGATTCTAGAGTGGAAATGGGAGCGTGTTACGATGGATTTCGTATTGGGACTGCCTCTATCTCTGAGAAAGAAAGATGTTATTTTGGTCATTGTTGATCGTTTAACAAAATCTGTGCATTTCATTCCAGTGCGTACAGATTATTCACTCGAGAGATTAGTAGATTTATATGTTATTGATATTTTCAAATTGTACAGCCTGCTAGTTTCTATTATTTTTGCTAGGGATCCACGGTTTACATTTCGATTTTAGAGCAAGTTACATGAGACTCTAGGTGCTCGGTTGCATTTTAGTACCATGTTTCATCTTCACACCAATGGTCAGTCCGAGCGAGTGATTCAGATACTCAAAGATATGCTTTGATGTTGTGTTTTAGAGTTCGAAGGTAACTTAGAGATTTCTACCGTTGGTTGAATTTGCATACAACAACAGTTATCAATTGAGCATAAAGATGGCACTGCATGAAGCTTTATATGGTAGGAAATATCAAACTCCATTGTACCGGACTGAGCTCAGTGAGAAAAAAGTTGTATAGGGTTGATTTGATATGGGAGACCAAATAAAAGGTTAAGGTGATTCGAGACAGTTTGAAAGTAGCTTCAGATAAATAGAAATCCTATACAGATTTAAGAAGAAAAGATATATAATTTCAAGTCAGTGACAAAGTATTCTTGAAAGTATCGTCCTGGTAGAAATTTCTCCGATTTGGCCATAAAGGAAAGTTAGTCTGTAGTTTATTGGACCATATGAGATCATTAAGAGAATTGGGCTAGTAGTTTATAGATTAGCTTTGCTGTCAGAGTTAGAAAAGATTCACAATGTATTTCATGTATCTATGTTATGACAGTATCGATCAGCCCTTCACACCTAATTTCACATGTTGATCTTGAGATTATGCCTGATATGACGTACAGTGAAGAACCAATCAGAAAGATGAACATGCAAAAATTTTACTTATGTTTTATTTATTAACTTATATTACTAATTTACAAAACTAACCTTTATAATTTAATAAGAAAACCATATATTATAAACCCAAAACCGTCCATGCTACCCTTTAATGGCTTAATTTCCTTTTAAGGACCCCAATGTGAGAGCCCTAATTTGACCTTAGTCGAAAAGTGGTTTTGGGACCACAAAACCGGGTCATAAAAATAATTAACCGTTATATTTTATGCTTATTGTATGTGAACATGCATGTGTGAAAGATACATACCTTAATTTTGTTATTTGAATGTGAAATTTATTAAATAGGACTTATGTGAGACAATTGTAAAATGTGATAGCTAAATGGTAAAGTGGTCTATTAATGCATGTTGTCAAAAAGGTGGACTTGCATGTCAAATTAGCCTTTTTTTTAGTGGCCAGCCATCATATTGATTAATATATATTATATGTGTTTTATATTAGCATTTTAATATACAAAATAAATAAGAAAATAAGATAAAGAGTTAGTGGGAGGAAAAACCAAAGTGAATCCATTTTTACTCCTCCATTGCCGTAGCTTGAAGTGAGGAAGAAGGAAATTTTTGCTTAAATTTTCAGCTTAGGTGATGGCTATAATAAGGTAAGTACTAAGAAATTCTTGAAAAATTATGCATAGTTTGGATGATTGGTTTGAATGCTACCTATTCCATGTTTTAAATTTGGGTTATTTGGGGGTTTGAAATTCGGTCAAGAAGCTAGAATTCTTAGTGTATATATATTTTTTTTTTATTAAATTGGATAGTAATGTGGAGAATGATGAATTGTTAAATTGCTTTTAACTTGAAGGTAGAGGTTAGAATGTGTTTTAGGGAGATGCCGAATGTGGTTATTGTAGGTATCTTAAGAAATAATATTGTGGCTTGAGTTGCTAACAATCGGTTAAGGACTATGAGGATTAACAATTTCGGTATGATGTATAGGTGTTAATTACCATGTATTTAGATGATTTTAAGATTAAGTAGTGGCTTAAATTCTTAGTGGCAAATGGCTATTATGGTGAAATGCAAATTTTAATATTTAGTTGCTTGTGTTTATATGTGTGTTAGTCGAATTTGAACTTGAATAATGATTTGAGCACAATGTGTTGTATTGATATTATGCTTAAGTGAAATTATATATATATATTATATATATAATGAAATTGATTGGTGATACACATGTTTAAATAAAATGTATGCAAAGGATGTGTGAAAGAGTGAATTAGTAATAATCTGTTTGGGACAGCAGCAGTAAAGTGATTTTGGAAAATCACCATAAATTGTGGGAGTTGAGTTAGAAACTGAATAAATTATGTAATTAAATCTTGATGAGTCTAGTTTCTTATAAAAGAAACTATAAAAGAAAAAGAATTTCCAATAATGAGATATTTTAAGTAATGTGTGATAGAGTCAAAATGACTTCTAGATCCCCTGTTCTGTTTTTATAAAATCACTATAAAACGTATAAAAATATTAAAATGATGAAATTTATATGCTTAGACTCCTTAATGAGTCTAGTTTCAAATTAAATAAACAAGAACATGTTTTGAATTCTGTACAATGAGAAATTTATTTCGTAGTGAAGAGTGGTCAGATTAGTCAAACAGTGAAACAATGGAAACTTTAGAAAAAATATGGTATTTATTGGGTAAACTAAAAATTATGAAAATTTTATGGATAAAAGATAAATGAGTCTATTTTCAATGAAAATTTATGTCAATTGATTTAGAGTTTCGTATCTCTAGTTATAAATAATTTAGTGACTGTTGCTCAGGAAGTCAGCTTATAGTGAAATTGTGATTATATTGTAAACATTGATTAAAATTTGCTAATGAATTGCTTATTGATTTCTTATAAGCTTACTATAATATGTATGTGTGAAAGTCGAATATATATGTATTATATTCTGAAAATAATATTTGAATAGTCGATTAATGATTAGTTTAAAATTTGTTGAATTAAAGCTCAAGAGCATAGGGGGGCAATTTCGAATAAGGGAAAACAGAAAGTAACCGAGTAGCCTTTTCGCAACCGTTCAAATATAACCGAGGTAAGTTTTAAGTAGTTTCCTTTAGTATATAATTGACGATGCCACTATAAGAGTATAGTAGGTAAATTGTGATCTTTGGCTTGCACTTGAATTAAGATGTATAATAGATAATGCATGTATATGACTTATAGTTTGATGGCCACTTTGAACTTAAGATTAAATGATGAAGAAAATGAGTGATATGAGATATAACCATTGAGCTGAAATGTGAATGATGATGTGCGTATCGAGTTTATAATTGAATGTAATATACGATTATTAAGTGATAAGGTGACTGGCATGTGTTATGATCAAATGTGTATGAGATTGAAAATATCCGGACATGAGGTCCGCAGGCTATATGCTGGAAAAATATCCGGACATGAGATCCACAGGCTATATGCTAGAAATATATCTGGACTTGAGGTCCGCAGGCTACGTGCTGGAAAAATATCTGGGTTAAAGACCCGCAGGCTTACTCTAGTAATGTATTCCGAGCTCTAAGATTTGACAGAACCGATGCCAGAAAGTTAAAGAAGATTTCGACTTCGAATATCAGTGGTAAACATCGTTGCGTAAGTATTATATGTTTTACATGTTAAGGTTCGTGTTATGCGCTTATATTTGAATTGATTTTTAAGTGATTTACTAGCATCAAGGCACGATATATATATGTGAGTGTGTGAATGAATTCGATATTTGAGGATAAGACAATAATATAATTGGTTAATGTAAGTCACCATATGAAAGAATGTGATTATAGGTATTAGTATAATCTATGTAACTAGTGAAATATGTACAAGAAGTCTTGTGTATAAATACTTACATATTCGGCCAAGGGGTTTTGTAACTAATGTACTAGTGTATATTTGGTCAAGTGAATTACAATTAGAATACAAGTTTTGTGATACTCAATGTTCAATTTTAATGACAAGCCTAAATAGTATGAATTGCTTAAAACTTACTAAGCCTCGAAAGCTTACTCTGTTTCTTGTCTCTCTGTTTTATAGATCGTTGATTTTTGGCCACTGACTCAGGGATCGTCAACAGTTCATCGTACTATCAAATTTGTTGGTACAGTTATTTTGGTCTTGATATGGCATGTATAGGTTGGACTGTTGACAAAAATTATATTTTGTAAATATCTTGGCCGTATGAAAATGGCACTTATGACTTATAAATCTATATGTTTTCAGTTCGATTTATGCTTGGGTTGGTAGATTATGTGATTGAAATTAAATGTTTAGCTTGGTAATACCTCATTGCCTATACCGACGATCGGACACGGGCTAAGGGTGTTACACCCACATTATGAAAACAATGACAATTCGACACTTACACAATTAACTAGCCATTTTTACAATTTACGCGATTAAGTCCTTTTAATTAAATCGAGCACTCAAACGATAAAATTAAATCACGAAAACTTCGAACATATAAATTAAAATGTTGTAGACACCAAAAATAATATTAAAATATTTTTTTGACTCGGATTCCCAAAACCACTATTTCAAATAGGGTCTAAACCGGGTTGCTACAACTGTCCCCCTTAGGGATTTTCGTCCTTGAAAATCTTACCGGTGAATAGGTTTGGGTATCGATATCTCATAGCATCCTCGGGGTCCCACGTAGCTTCTTCAACCCTGTGTTAATGCCATAAGACTTTCACTAAAGAAATTTTCTTATTTCTTAATTCTTTAACCTCGCAATCTAAAATTCAGATTGATTATTCTTCATATGTCATATTGGATCGAATCTCAATCTTAGACGGGGAAATCACATGCGATGGATCAGATCGATATCGTCGAAGCATCGAAACATGAAATACGTTATGGATCTTTTCTAACTCAGGTGGCAACAACAGTCTGTAAGCAACTGGCCCGATACGCTCAATAATCTCATACGGCCCAATAAATCTCAGGCTCAATTTGCCTTTACAATCGAATCGGAGTATTTTCTTCCACGGTGAGACTTTCGAAAACACTTTGTCACTTATCTAAAACTCAATATTTTTTTGTTTCAAGTTTTCATATGATTTCTTATGATCTGACGCTGCTTTTAGACTATCACGAATCACTTTCACTTTCTGTTCAGTCTCTTTGATCAAATTGACCCCGTGTATCTTATTCTCACTGAGTTCAGTCCAATGTAATGGTGTTCGACATTTACGACCGTACAAAGCCTCATAAGGAGCCATTTTGATACTCGATTGAAAGCTATTATTATATACAAATTCAATCAATGACAAATATCATTCCTACGTACCTTCAAACTCAATAATACAACATCTCAACATATCCTCGAGTATCTGAATAATCTGCTCGGATTGACCATCCGTCTGTGGGTGAAAAGCAGTGCTAAAATGTAGTTTCGTGCCTAATGCATCTTGCAGTTTCTTCCAAAACTGCGATGTGAACCTCTAATCTTTATCCGATACAATAGAAATAGGTACTTCGTGCAATCTCACAATTTGAGAAATGTACAACTCAACAAGGTTATCAAGTTAATAATCTATGTGAACCGAAATGAAATGAGCCTATTCAGTCAATCTATCCACAACAACCTAGATCGCATCTTTCTTGCCCGGTGACAAAGGCAAACATGATACAAAATCTATCGTGACTCTGTCCCATTTCCACTCGGGTATCATAATCGGATGAAGTAACCCACATGGTACCTGATGCTCGGCTTTGACTTGTTGACAGATTAACATTTCGAAATAAAGTCAGAGATGTCTCATTTCATACCATGCCACCAGTAAAGCTGTTTCAAATCATTATACATTTTTGTACTACCTAGATGAATAGATAACTGACTACTATGAGCTTCATTCAAAATCATCTGAATCAACTATGTATTTCTCGGAGCACATATTCGGCCTCTGAATCTCAAGCAACCCTCAGCATCAACTCAGAATTCTGAATCAATATTTGAATCACATTGAGCTAATAATTCATTATCAAATGTTTGAGCTTTGCAAATTTGGTGCATAAATAACAGTCTTGCTTTCAACTCAGTTATAATCGAGCCATCATCAGATAGAGCCATATGCGCATTCATTGCACGTAGAGCAAACAAATATTTTTGACTTAGAGCATCAACAACTACATTGGCCTTTCCCAGATAGTAGTCAATTACAAGCTCATAATCTTTTAACAACTCTAACCATCTTCGCTGACGTAGATTCAGATCTTTCTAAGTTATCAAGTATTTTAAGCTTTTGTGATTGCAATAAATGTGACATTTCTCATCGAACAGATAGTGGCACCAAATCTTCAATGCAAACACAATAGCTACTAATTCCAAATCATACGTCAGATAGTTCTTTTCGTGCAGCTTTAACTGTCTCGAGATATAAGCTATAACTTTGTCTTCCTGCATCAAAACACAACCCAAACCATTCAAAGATGTATCACTAAAGATTACAAATTCTTTACCCGATTCTGGCTGAACTAGCACCGGAGCTTTAGTTAATAAAGCTTTCAACTGATCAAAACTTTTCTGGCACTTTTCTGACCACTAGAACTTAACATCTTTCTGAAGTAGTCGCGTCATCGGGGCTGCAATCATCGAGAAACCTTTTATAAATCGTCTGTAATATCCAGGAAGTCCTAGAAAATTCAGACTTCAAAAACATTTCTCGGAGTTTTCCAATCTAGTATGGTCGAAATCTTACTCTGATCAACTCGAATACCTGATGCTAATACAACATGTCCCAAAAACCCAACTTCACGCAACCAAAATTCACATTTACTGAACTTCGCATACAACTGTTTATCTTGCAAAGTCTGTAGCACAATTCTTAGGTGTTTAGCGTGTTCAGATTCATCATGGGAGTAAATTAGGATGTCATCAATAAACACAACCATAAATTGATCCAAATAGGGCTTGAAAATCTGATTTATTAAATCCATAAAAGCAGCAGGTGCATTAGTAAGTCCGAAAGGCATAACCAGAAACTCTAGTGTTCGTACCTCGTTCGAAAAGTAATTTTCGACACATTAGAGTCTTTAACTCGTAGCTGATAGTAACCTGATCTCAAATCTATCTTTGAAAACACTGTAGCGCCTTTCAACTGATCGAACAAATCATCAATCCATGTCAAAGGATATTTATTCTTTATAGTCATCTTATTAATCACTTTAGAATTGAGTACATTGGCAAAATAAGCTTCACAACCCTTTCTTACATATTTTTGAGCTAACATCAAAGAAATCACTGCTGATAAACCATTAAGATCATTAGACTCAATCTGAATTATTTCATCATTCTGACATCGCAAATCAATAGTCTTCCATTTGCAGTTCGCAATAGCATCATGCAATGTTAACCAATCAATACCCAGAATTATATCAAACTCGTAGAATGGCAACAACATCAAATCAACCGGAAAACATGAATCTCGAATCATCAACAGACAATTCTTACATACTTTATCAACCAAAACACACCAGCCTAAAAGGTTTGACACTCTAATCATAAACTCAGTAGACTCTACAGGTAAAGTCTTACTGATACTAAAGTTTCACATACATAAGTATAAGTCGATCCAGGATCAATCAATGCAACAACACTAGTATCATATAGAGTGAAAGCACTAGTAATCATATATGGAGACGAAGCTTCTTCACGATCTCGGATAGCATAAGCTCTGGCAGGTGCGCAAGACTCAAATTTAACAGCTGTGTTTTTAGTTCCCCTCTGACTACCACTTACATTACCCGTATTTTTGGGTGGTCTACCTCGAGCTGCCATGCTACTCGGCCTCGTATTTTGCTTCATGACTTGCTCAACCAACTCAGGGCATTCACAAATGAAGTGATCCATCGATCCATATTTACAACAAGCCCGATCATTCAATCTACAACTACCGAGATGTCATTTACCACAATGTTTGCACTCTGGTTGGTTTGGTCGGATGTTACCAACACTAGCTACTGACGTTGCTCTCAAACTCATGGGTGGTCTGTCCCAATCACGTCTAGAATAGCCCGTAGTAGCCTTTGAATGGCTAAAATCATCTCTGAATTTCTTTGATTCCGATTCAAATGTTTTACCCGACGGTCTTTTTTCGTGAATCTCTAGTTTCAGTGTTAGCTTTTCTTTTCTTTTTCTCAAGCTCTTCGGCTTTGCATGCTAGCTCGACTAGTACAACAAACTCTTTTATTTCAAGTATCTCGACTAATAGCTTAATGTCTTCATTCAATCTGTCTTCAAATCTTTTACACATTATAGCTTCAGTTGAAACACATTCTCGGGCATATCTGTTGAGTCTCATAAATTCCTGTTCATACTCTGTTATGGTCATACGACCCTGTTTCAACTCGAGGAATTCTTTTTGTTTTTGATCAGTGAATCCCTAACTGATATATTTCTTACAAAATTCAGTCTGAAAGAACTCCCAAGACACTAATTATTTCGGAACTACTGATATCAATGTATTCCACCAGTGATACGCAGAATCTCGAAGTAAGGATACAACACATTTTATACACTCATCAGGGTTACATGATAGCTCATCAAACACACGAATAGTATTATCGAGCTAGAATTCAGCTCACTCAGCATCATCATCAACAATGGCTTTGAATTCTTCAGCCTTATGTTTTCTGATTTTATCAACCGAGGGCCTATTTAATCTCATCGGATATACTGTGTGAACCATTCGTTTATCATTTAGAAGAAGTGTTGTTTAGCCTCTCCTTCGTGGCTACTCGTAATCAGCCTAAAATCAGCCGGCGCTGCCCCTTGAGCAGGAGCGGGCGCATTACTTTCCACATCATCAGCTAGGGCTCGATCGGGATCCATATGCTATATGAAAACATATTTAATTGTTAGGAATCATTATACTATCGCAGTTTATAAATATGGGATGTATAGCTAGACTTATACGCTCTACGTTAGTCCCAGAATCGACTAAACCATATCTCTGATACCAATTGATACGAGCAGGCCCAGCGAACATTATCGAACAAGTCTATCAAACCGAGCATTGACATGTTGGAAAGCTGATCCCAACTCGTTTCCAGCTCCACGAGCTCTGTCCAGCTCAAATCCAGCTTATTCGAGCTCAATCCCACTTGCATGAGCTAAACTGAGCTCACTCCTGGCTCATATTCAGCTCACGAGCTAAACCTTAGCTTAACTTCAGCTTAGGTGTTTAATCTCAGCTCAACTTTAGATCACGAGCTAAAGCTTAGCTCATTTTAGTTTAAACTCAGTTTTGTTTTTAATGCATTAAATAAAATTTGCACATATTTATTTAAGCATTAAACTTGTCTTATATTAATATTTGTTATTAATATGTCATAGTCATTACATAAATTGATTATGTTCACATAGCCGAGTTAATGCATGACATTAATGTGATCACATCATGCCGAATTTATGAGTGTTCATGAGATGTCTTAATGACTTGTTTATTTCATGTAGGTACATCCCTTTGGACGGCACATGCATGAAAGGAATTAATGCAATGTGCATGCATAGAAAGGTTCAATGGACGACAATCAAGAGGCATATGCATGTTCATGATGGTCATTCATGTATTTGAAGATTCATGAATCAAATTAATGATGGAACATGCATTGGAAGGTTCATGTATTGATCATGTGTTCACACCTTGTGTTCACATTCCATGGACCATTCGATTATCTTTATTCACATTTGATGACTCTTCAATGGATGGTGTTCACACTCAAAAAGGGTAATGAGCTCTCCACATTAATTCCAGCACTTTTGGCCATGCATCACCAATTTATGGCTCACTTATTAGCCTTGGCCGAATCTAGCCTTTGCTCCAAAGGTCTTGTTCACACCTTGTTCATTCATCTCCCATTCTTTAGCCATAAAGGTGACTATTTGGATGAAGGTGCAGCTGAACATGGACAAGCTTATTAAGTGTTAATTTTTTAGAATTTTCAAGAACATTCAAGGCTTATCTTACTTAGTTCATAAGTTATGAATTTGCCTTTTTGGCTGGATTTGTAAGGGCTATAAATTCAGCCATTTGCATTGTGTAAGGGACTTTTTACGAAATTTTTATTGAATTTAATCCTGTGAGAATTTTCTTCTCTAAACTTTGTTTGAGACTTTGTTGACTTATCAACCTAGTAGTGGCGTCAACCCTGTTTTGTTCACCCTTATACCAAGGTTCCTACTTTGCTAAGTAGCGGGTCGAGGTTTTATCATTTTTATTCTCCACCTTGAAAGTCTATAAGCAATTGGGTCAATACTCTCTAGTATTGGTTCGTGCTTGCTTTTGAGTTCCTTCTTTCCATTCTTTCATTTACTTCAAACTGAACCTTAATATTCATATTTTAAACCCTTTCTTTGAACCCCTTGAATAGCTTTCGCATAATTTATTTAGAAACATCCTTTTTGAACAAACCGAACAATACCTTCTCACAGACGATCGGGCAAACTCGCATACGACTCGACTCACCTCGAGGCGGTTCGTATCACCAATCAAATGTAACATCCCTGACTCATATCCGTCACTGGACTAGGGTTACAAGGCATTATCAGACAAAATAGAACGTTTCACACTCATTTCACAATCAAAAGTCTTACACTGTCAGATCATAGTCAAATATCAAAACTAATTCGTACAAGTTTCATAATTTAAAAGTTCAAACCATATAGCAATCAGTTTTGTATCATTTGAATACCCAAGTCATAACTCAACCAAAATTCATTTCATATACATAGCATATAACAAGACATCTATATCCTTAGCTAAATATAACCATAACAGTTTGAAATCTTTATACATGCACATATTAAACCAATTTGGCCTTATATCACGGTTGAATATTCATTTTCACATAAAACATTAGGTAACTATATAACATAACCAACTATACTTTAAAGATTATCAAACCATTTTTAAATACAAGTACCATATCTTAGCATTTTAAACATTATAACATTATAAGCATTTTACCAAATCAAATTGAGCCATTTCTTTATCACAATGTTAAGTCATACCATACATAATTCACAATATAACTAATATAATCAACCACACACATGAGCCGCATACTTAAGCTGAATTTTACTATTACAAATATATGTCACATTTATGATTACTCACTGAACCAACAATTCAAATAGACAACTATTCATTATCAAATTTAGCCTCACTAGGTTCTAACATTTCCATCATCCAAACTTTAAGCTAAACATGCTATTTCATAACTCGACATTTAAACGAATGGGTCACTTATAGTTATTTAAAATGACCATCGAACATACCCATAATATCATCATTATATTATATTATTTTCAAGCCAAAATAAACCATAGTACCTATCTAACGTATACCAAATATTTAACCACAAATATTTCACATTTTAACTCAAATATTAAACCTAACAATCTGATCTTTCAATACCAAACCTCAAACAACACATATCAATCCAATAATAATGTAACCTATTCAAATAATTACATGATTTAGATCACCTAGGCCGAATCACAATATAAACTAAAACCATCATATATATTTACAATTTAGGCTAATACAATGAATCAAAATGACCTTTATATATTCGGCTATAAATTCATCAACTACTCCATAGCTAATGCCAAATCTCAAGATTAACCAAATATGCAAATCAAACCATATACCAAACTTATTAAATGAGCTAATTATATGTTGTTCATATCATTACCCAAATCAAAACATAAAACCAAACACCATTCAAATATGTCATATAGCATATTTACAAAAATGAGCTTAAACCATGATTAAATATAACCAAACATAAGCATAATGATCCAGCCATTTTTCGCATGGCTATATTTATATACACTTTCAAAATCAACCAAAACAAGTGCTAGCCTATACATGCCATAGGTTCGAAGTTCAAACTATTTAAAGTATCGAAATAATAATTGATAGTGTGACGAATTTCCTTGATGATCTCTGAGCTCGTAACTAGCTTCCAAAATCTATAAAACAGAAAATGAACACACACGGTAAGCTTAAATAGCTTAGTAAGTCATAAGCAATTAAATCAATCCAATTCAATGACATTCATCATTCAACTTAATTAAACCGAACTGTACTAACCATAACCACATATACAATTATTAAGCTTGTAACTACATGTATCAATACATATACTTTAGCATTATTTCCCACTTGGCCGAATACACATATATTCATATATACATATATAACTCTCATTTTCATAATGCACATTTCATATATTCATGTAAAGTATATACTTACCTTACTACTTAATCATTTAACTTAGTACATACCTATCCTTTTAGCTCTATTTCATATTCGATCTTAACTCAATATTGCCCGTTGAACATTTGGAATTAATAAGGATACTCAGATAGTTGAAAACCTCGTAGAACACCTTGTAATAGCCTAATTTAGACTTTAATCGGAATGGTGGTTTCGCAACCACGAATCCGAGTCAAAAAAATATTTAAAAATTATTCTCTGTGTTTATTTTGTGTGAATTTGTGTGTGTGAAATTTTCGTGATTTAATATTTTCGTTTGAGTGCCTGATTAAATAAAAAGGACTTAATCTCGTAAAATGAAAATTTGGTGCTTATTTTTAAAAGGGGCTGAATTGAACTTGTCTTATTAATATGAAGCATTTAAAATGTAATTAGGCCATTGAATTTATAATTGGACAGTTTTGGGCATGTTATATATGGTTTTCTAATTAAATTTTAAAGGTTAAATTTGTAAAATAATTAATAACATATATATGATATAATATATCATAATTAAAAACCATGTTCATTATTTCTTCTCATGACCGAATAACATAACAAAAAGAAAAGAAAAGAGAGCTAGGGCATTCGGCCATTGTTGAGTTTGATTAAGGTACGTAACTAGCTCGATTTTTGATAATTTTTACGTTTTTGAGATCGTTGCTATGTTACCTACAAAGCCCATGCTTGAATTTTTTTATTATGGTGAATATTTTGAGTTATGCCATTGTTGAAAGCTTGTGATTTTTTTTTTGTTTGATGGTAGAAAATAAAAGATATGTGATAGATTAACATATTTTGTATTGGAATTTTTGATGATTTTGAGTAATTAGGACTAAATTGCAAAAATAATAAATTGAAGGACTAAAATGTGAAATAAATGAAATATATGGACTTGTATGAACACTAGGAACATTTGACCTAAGCATGGTGTGTGCAAATTTTGCAAATTGTGTTTTCTGCAATAGAGACTAAATTGTAAAAATGTGAAATGTTAGGGGCAAAAGTGTAATTTGCTCATTTATGTGTTTTTGGACTAAATTGAGTGAAAATATATTTGAATGAGTTTAATTTGAATATTTTTAGGTCAAGGACCAAAGAAATCGGATTTGGATCAAGGGAAAACTAAAGTTGTCGACTACTCGTCCCTTACGATTTTTCATCGTCCGAGGTAAGTTTATAAGCAAATAGACGTAGTTAATTCTAATTAAATGTGAATTATATATGCTGAAATGAAATATGTGAATATATATATATCAATTAGCCGAACGTGTACAAGCTTGGCAGCTATGTTTATGAATCCGTTTCGACTGAGTTATGATGTCTGAAAGCCCCGTGTGAACCTTAGGAATAGCTAGGATGCATATGTCATGACATATGATAAACCGTAATTTATACATATTTTTACCCCATGTTAAACACATTTTATGGATGATTTCCCATTAGAATTGGTGAATTCAATGCTCCTAATGCTTTAATTTCATGTTTTATACTTAGGAGAGCATAAGAGAGCGAAAGGAACAAGAAACGAGCCAAAAACAGAGAAAATGGGCCAAAGTATGAAATCAACACGGCCTGGACTTCCTCACACAGGTAGCCCACACAACTGTGTCAATTTGGCAGAATCGAAGCACGACTCACAAGGGTAGAACACACGCCCGTGCCATTCTAACAGGCTCGAACACGGCCTGAAATAATCGCACACGGGCGTGTGCCTGTCGAGCCCAAGTTGAGTCCAATTCGGAAAAGGACACTTTTGAGGGCTCTTAGGCATCCTAAAGCCTATAAATACACCCTAGAGGAGGAAAGAAAGGGAGGCACAGAATAAGGAGTAAGGAATTACTCTAAGGAAGCCGATTGATCCATCTTAGAAGCCGGATTCACCATCAAGACTGAAGATTTCTCCTCAATTTCCTCTTCAGGAGTTTTGGGTTTTCTTTATGTTTTGTATTCTTTATTATTCTGAGATGTTTTCTTATTTAGTTATGAACTAAAACCCCTAAATACCTAAGGGGAATTAAACCTAAGACGAATCTTGTTATTATTTTCTGAATTGTATGATAAATATATAACTTGTTCTTAATTCTTGTTTTGATATCCCAGGATACTGATTCAAGATAAGCTCTTATTCAGAGGAGGAATAAACCCTGTCTAAGAGTACATTTGTCATAATTAAGCAAAGTTGATTGCGCGTCGAGACTTAGGGTGACAAGATTTTGTCGGATTACGGTGAAACCTAATAAGGGGATCCATAGATCGAGTTAATGCAACCCTAGGGTGTTAATTAGAGAAAAGTCTCAATTATTCAATCTAGGGATTAGACATTAGTAGTCTTGAATAGGGATAATAACATAACTTAGGGATCTCTACAGAACAAGTTATATGAATAAATAGTTCGATTCGGAGCCAAAATAACAAGTACAGTCTAGGTGGATTTTTCCTTAGGTATTGTCTTAATTCAATCAATTTTCCCAAAAGCAATTCCCTAATTCCATTCTCTTTGAATTCTTAGTCTTGATAATTAGTTAGTTAAAATAAAAACCTCTTTATTCTTAGGCTAGATAATAAAAAGACAGTCATTACTAGTACTTTTAGTTCCCTTGGATTCGACAATTCGGTCTTGCTAAAACTATAATACTATTTGATAGGTACACTTGCCTACATCGTGATAATAGTTAGTTTCAAGAACGATTAATTATAAATATTTAAAACCTATCACAAAATTAGGCAATCAAATTTTTGGCTCCGTTGTCGAGGAACTAAGATATTAGGAACACTCAATTTTTATTACTTTAGCCATTTATTTTTGTTGCAATCTAATTTTATTTTTAATTTTATTCAAATTTACTAATTTTCTTTTTCTTTCTTCTGGCAAGTTTTTTATAGTTTATGAATAGAAGAAACCCGTCAGGACCACTACTTTTTGACGAAGAAATCGATCGCACAGTTTGCAAAAACCAAAGAAAAATAAGGCGAAGCCTAAGATACACAGAGAACTAGCAAGAAGACGATACTCAACCCCCAACCGAAGAGATGGCTGAAAACCAAGACAATCAGGTGCCTCTTGCAATTGCGGCTAATCAAAATCCTGCTCCACGCACTATGTATGATTATGCTAAACCTTCTTTAATAGGAACTGAATCGAACATAGTTAGACCTGCTATAGCTGCAAATACTTTTGAACTAAAACTTAACACTATTTAAATGATACAACAATTTGTTCAGTTTGATGGTTTGCAGGATGAGGATCCCAACGCTCATTTAGCCAACTTCTTAGAACTATGCAATACTGTAACGCCCCGTACCCGAGACCATCGTCGGAGTCGAACACAAGGTGTTAACAGACTTAATTCATTACTTAAACAACTCAAACAATTTATTTTTAAAATTTTCAGTCAAGCTAGCAATCTGCGTCATAGTCGCTTAAAAATTCATATCTTGAGTTCCAAAACTTGAAATCCAATTCCGTAAATTTTCCTAAAACTAGACTCATATATATATTTACTAATTTGTTTCTAGAATTTTTGGTCTAGCAAATTAGTACAGTTTATTAGTTAAAGTATCCCCTATTTCAGGGTTTGACTGCTCTGACCTCTTTGTATTACAAACCTGATATCTCCTTGTACAGAGTTTCAATGACTATGCCATTTGTTTCTAATAAAACTAGACTAAATAAGGAATCTGTAAATATAAATCATGACTTATAATTATATTTGAACAATTTATGGTGAATTTCCAAAGTCAGAACAGGGGATCCAGAAATCGCTCTAGCCCTGTTTCACAAAAAATTAAACATCTCATAAAATATAACTTATATACCTGTTTTGTTCCATCCATATGAAAATAGACTCATAAGTTTTAAATTCCATATATTATTCATCATCTAATTGTATCTTTACTATTTTTAGTGATTTTTCAAACTCACGTCACTGCTGCTGTCTGAATCTATTTTATGGTAAATTTTACCTATTTTATGGTTTCCATGGATTAGCTAGCAATTTAGCATACATAACACCAAATATGATCATTATTAGCCATTCCAATGGCTAATCATTACCAAGAATTTCCATACCACTCAATAACCATATCATAAGATCATATACACAAAATGATTATAATGCTATACATGCCATACTCAAAATATACAAGCCATTACGCCAAGATGGTATATGAATAGTGTGAGTGTGCCTCCGACCGTTCCCGATTTCCGAGCTGGCTTGTCAACACTACAAGGAATGAAAAGGAGGGAGTAAGCATAAATGCTTAGTAAGCTCACATGCAAATAGCAAGTAACACAACTATATACGCAAGCATAAAACATCATTTGCATAATCATCACCGAGACATTCATATCACATTTTCATTTATCATCTTACCATATTGTTGTTGTATCGAGTTTTCAACCCGAGGGTTAAGTACATACCTGTTCAAAGTATTCATTTCACAACACTTACCAATACGTCCCTTTCATCTCGAGTATTCCTCCATTTGAGTAGAATTTTACCCGTTGAACACATCGGAATATAATTCGGATACATGGAAAGTTTACACATAAGTGCCACATATGTAGCCAAGCTACCATGTAACCCGCCCATAAGTGAACTCGGACTCAACTCAATGAGCTCGGATGCCTAGTTACATCTCTCGAACTCGGACTCAACTCAACGAGTTCGGACATTCGCATCCATAAGTGAACTCGGACTCAACTCAACGAGTTCGGATGCCCAAATATCCTAGTGACATGTCACTTGTATCCTAATCCATTCCTAAGGTTCAACGGGACCTTTTTCCCAATCATGTGTCTCAACCATCTTCCACGGAATGTCGTTACCGATACTTGGTAGTATTTCACATTTTCCAAGTATATCACATAATTTGACATATTAACAAACAATTATCACAGTATAATATTTCATAATAATTATCATATCATTTAAATAACATTAAAACATTTAAAATAATAACTATGTTACCAACATTTACATATGAACTTACCTCGTATGCGAAAATGGCTACTTTTACCATTTCGTCCACAACTTGGTATTTTCCCCATTTTAGCCTGAATTTTAGTTTTCCTTCCTCTATCATTTAAAATATAGTCTAATTAGGACTAACATTATTCAAATTGACCCAAAAATCATATTTTGGAAAAATTACAGTTTTGCCCCTGAACTTTCACATATTTATACTTTTTCCCCAAAGCTCGTAAATTAAACTTCAGCTTATTTTCTTATGTTTTATGACATGCTGATCATTTTTCCCTTCTGATACAACCACACCTCCCGAGTTGTCGGCTGCCAATGAAGATCCTCTCGAATTGCCCGTAGGACCGATCACTCGAGCTCGAGCAAAGAGATTCAAAGACGCAACAACAGCCTTAGTTGATAGAGTTTGGGGTGAAACCGTTGCTGGACTTCTTGAAAGCTCTTGGACCAGCAAGCCAAGCAAACCATGCATACTCCTTCAAGCTCAAATCAGCTCAACTTCAACTTAACTTAGCTCAACGAGCTCGTTTCAGGTCATTTCATTATTGCGTTTATTATGCTAGAATAAATCATTTAAGTTGCTGTTAGTTTTTTTAGTTATTTGTTTTAATAATTAATTTGTCATAATCTGGACATGTTTTAATTATGTTCTAAATTAAGTACTTAATTAATTAGGACCAATTAAATATGTCTTAACTATTACAAAGATTAATTATGTCCAGCCTAATTTATGGTGCAAGATTTATTTGTCTATGTTGCCGAATTTAATGTGTCTAAAAGGGATTTAATTTGCTGAATTAAATGTTGTAGGTACATTACCCCTTGGACGGCATAGGTGCATGGATGATTTAAAATTGGTGTGTTGATCTTTGGTGTCCCCTAAGTGACCATTTAGCCAAACCTTACAACTCTTCAAGAAGACCGATTAGCTGCCCAAGACAAAATTAAGGCTGTTCACACCCACCCGATTATTCCTTTCACACCAAGGGCTGTTCGGTTTTGTTTGTTCACACATGTGTGGCTGTTCAAATCGGTTTGTTCACATTCTAAGACTATTGAAGTGCTCTAGATAGCTCCTTAATCACATGAACATTCGGCTGAATCAAGCAGCAGCATTAATTCCAAATTCAAGCATTTGGCCGAACCTATTGATGGCATTTCAGCTCCCAAATAATTCATTCAAATTTTCTATTGAATCAAGGCATCTAGAAGCTGCCCCTTACCGTTCTCCATGCACAAGAAACTTCAATGAAGCTTCATAAAAAATTCTGGAATTTTCAGCAACCATTTAGCTACCTCAAGAGCCTATTCGGCTATCCCTTGCATTCACTATAAATTGTGGCTTGTGTTGCTTTGAAAAGAACTTTTGAGACTTTTGTTAATGTTATGTTGCCGAATTTGTTAGGCAAAACTTTTTCTCAAATTTCGTTCAAAGATTCGATTGGCTTCCTAGCGTCTAGTGTGTCAACCATTGTTCTTTGTCGAAACCAAACTTATCACTACTCGTAGTGTGGCGTTCAAACATACCGAGGTTCCTATCTTGTTAGATAGCGGGTCGAGGTTTTCATTTACCAATTCCAAACCGAACTAAAAGAGCTTATAAACAACGGGTCGATACCAAATCGGTATTGGTTCTTGTTTGCACTTTTTGTTCAACCCTATTTCTCCATTTACCAATTGTACCTAAACTGACTATTCCATTCGAACCATTTCTTAATACCATTTCGTTCTTACCTTTTATTCCATTACGTCCTTTTCTTCAATTCCCCCTTACCTAATTGAACCAATTCATTCATCCATACCTATTCGGACTCCAAACCCGAACTTTCAAATTCTTCTTACCTATTCTAATTCGAACCCAAAACCAATATCCTTCCTTCCTTCATCCGACCTTTTCAATTAAAGCTAACGTAACTTCTTGTTGAGATTGGGCACACTAATACGACTCGACTCTTCCGAGGCGGATCGTATCATCTGGTATCAGAGCTACCTAAAACGAGAAGCTTAGACGTTCGAAGCGGAGCATTCCCGAGGTAGGTTCAAAAAAAAAGTATGGAAAAAAAATTTTCGTATACCGAAGTTTTCTCATTTTGATTGGTTTGTTGCTGTTATTATAAAAGCAAAAATCTACGCAGCTAAAGAAAAAAAAATTGTGTACAAAAGTGCTTCTATTGTATTTAGTTTGCTGATATAGTACAAAAAAAAAGTTATACAAGTTTGAAAAAAAAAATTGTGAAAAAAAATTCCAAAAAAAAAAGTGATTTATGCAATTCAATTGTTAGTTGATCGTCAAGCTTTGATTTGATATAGTTTCCGATCCATCTTCTATCCTACTCTTCCTAATACGCCACACTTTTAACTCAATTCCCTATTCTTTCAGCCTACCCGAAACCGAATACATCAATCACTTGTTACCCCTTTTGAACCGACCACCTAGACCAAGGACTAAGCCTTAACGAATCTGCTTACGAAATCACGAGAAAAGGTTAAGAGAGGTAAAAGGCACGAGAGTTGTAAGTGCAATAGAGTGGAGGTAAAAGCCTAATTTCGAGTGTAAACACGAGTGTGAGAAAACAACTTCTTTTCCTTTTCGAGAAATTGTGAGGTTTTGTGGTGAGGTTTACTTTAACAACGTTTTAATGTCACAAGAGTCAGATCATGTGACAGCCTTAAAGTGACCCTAGTCGGAAAGCGGTTTCGGGACCACTAAACCGAGTCACCAAATTATTTGAATATGATATTTATTGTCTAAAATATGTGAATATGAATGTGTGAAAGTTTTTAAGCTTCGATTTAGTAAATTGCATGTGAATTTAGTCAATAGGACTTATGTGTAACACTTTTGAAATGTGGTAGGTCAAAACATAAGGATCTATTAGTGCATGTAATAAAATGGGTGGACTTGCATGTCAATTTCCCCCCCAATTAGTAGTGGCCAGCCATGACAAATAGGGTAGACAAAGTGTGATGGGCAAAACATGTCATAAACATGTTATGTTGGTGTTTCATGGGAGGAATGATAAAATAAGGAGCATGGTAATAAAATAATGGAGGGGAAAATGATGAAAACAAAGAAAAAAAAGTGTCCATCCTTTTTCATTTTTTGGCCGAAAGTTCTAAGGAGGAAGGAAGAAGGAAGGTGCTCTCTTGCTTCATGTTCGGCTTGGAAGAGGATTAGGAAGAGGTTCGGCCATACTTGTATCTAGGTTAAGGTATGTTGATGTTGTTCCATGAGATTCATGCATGCTTTTAGTTGTTAGCTTGAGTTCTACCTAGCCCATGGTTCAAATCTTTGCTATGTCATGGAGATGATATTCGGCTAAGGTGGATTGGTGTTGATGTCATTTGCATGCTAAAAGTGAAGCTTTGTAAGGATACATGTGAGGGTGGATTGATGACATTTGAATTTTCTTTTTAGCATTTTTGAGTTAGACATTAAGTTCTTTGTTTAACCATGACCAAAATTGAAATGGTATGGTGTTTTGATGCATTCGGCCATGGTAGGAAGTAGAAGAGAAATATGGTTGTTGTTCACGTTATTTGGATGAGAAATGGTAGTAAGGTGAAGTGCAATTGTTAGTGTTTGATTTACTAGTGTATATAGTTGTACTAGCCGAGTTGTGAAATTGAAAAAGGGCTTGAGCACCTTGTGTGGTATTGAGATTGTTTGAGTAAATTCATAGTCATTTATATGATGAATTCGGTTGTAGATATACATGCTTGAATAAGATGCACGCATGAATGAATAGATGGATTGGTGTTGCATGTGTTCAGTTATAGGTAAGCATGATGATGAATCTATCTTGACTTGGATAATCGGCTCAAGGAGAAATTGCTAAAGTTCTTAGTAATTGATATTAGGTTAATGATGTGTGTTTTCGGTCATAAAGGTGCACATGAGGAAATGTTAGATTAATTGTATTAAATTACTCAATGTGATTAAAAATACGTATGACCATTTTGTATTTGAGCTAAAAGTGGCCATATGACCTATCAAACTCCTTGTCATATTCGGCCATAAGCTAGCATAATGAGACTTTAATAAGTTAAATTTGTTTGAATTAGCTCAAGAGCTTAGAGGACCAAAGTTGGATAAGGGAAAGGAAAAAGTGATCGAATAGCCGCCGAAATCGTTCGACAACATCCGAGGTAAGTTTCGAGTAACGAGCCTTAGTTTACGATTTGATTAAGTCATGACGTATGAGCATAACAAATATACGGTGATATGATGATTCTACTGTTAATTATAGGTTGAGTAAATTAGTCTATGCGTATGACGGGTAGCCGTATGTGCATAGAGATCGTGTAATAAAGCAAACTAAACCATGCTGTTTGTATGTGGCTAGTGAGCCGAAAATGGGATTGCTTAATACGTGACTTGTGTTTGAACTCTAATTATGAAAATGAAATATAGATGTGTCATGATTTATTGATATGTGCATGAATATTTGGATGATAACCGGGCTAAGTCCCGAAGGCATTTGCGCTAGTGACTAGTTCCGGGCTAAGTCCCGAAGGCATTTGTGCGAGCTACTATATCCAGGCTAAGTCCCGAAGGCATTTGTGCGAGTTACTATATCCGGGCTAAGTCCCGAAGGCATTGGTGCGAGTTACTATATCCGGGCTATGTCCCGAAGGCATTGAGCTAGTAGCTATATCCGGTTAAATCCCGAAGGTACTTGGCTTGGGAATGAGCGACCTTGCTGTAATAGTTTCAATTAATATGCTCGTAAAATCCCAGCAATGAGGTATGTCTCGTATATGCATTGATTTAGTTGATCCCTTACAATTAGTATTCGCTCAGTCGATAAATGAGCTACCGGCCTTTGGCTAAGTTGATCTTTTGTTTATGAATATAAGGGTTGGTAATGTGAAGTAAGTATGATATTGAGAATTTGTGCATATGAAATTATCTGTTTAGCCATATGAATGCTACACTTTAGTTGTGTCTAATTTTATAGCTCAAACTTACTAAGCATTAAATGCTTACTCCGTTCTTTGAATCTCTGTTTTATAGATTTTGGTTCGTCAGCTATCGAACTCGGGATTATCGAAGTCAAAGTCGCCCACACTATCAAAGCCCCCTTTGGTACACTTTTGGTTGAACTTTGAAATGGCATGTATAGGACTACCCGTTTTGTTGTTGGTCATGGACCCTTTGGTTTTGTATAAATTTGGATAGCCATGTGAAAATGGCTTATATACACTTTGAGCTTAGTATTATAATCATCTTGTATGATGTTCGTTAAGAGGTATGGAAATGTTTGGGAACGATTAGCCATTGGAATGGTTAATCATGATCATATTTTGTGCTATATATGCTAAAGGGCTAGTTGAATCATGGAAACTATGTAATAGGTAAAGTCTACCTTAAAAATAGATGCTGATAGTAGCAGTGATGTGAATGTGAAAATCACTAAAAATAGTAGGAATGGAATTAAATAGTGAATAAATTATTTAATCGAACCTTGATGAATCTATTTTCATAGGAAAGTAACGAAAGGATCATATGAATAGTATATTATGAGATATTTAAGTTTTCGCGAAACAGGGCCAGAACGGTTTCTGGATTCCCTGTTTCGACTTCGGAAATTCATTATAAATTAACCAGAGATAATTAGAAGTCATTCCATATATGTATAGATTCCTTTTCTAGACTAGTTTCTATAGAAACAAACGGCATCACTATTGAAGCCCTGTACAGGGAAATATCCAAGTCGTAATGTGCAAAGGTCAGTGTAGTCAAACCCTGAAACAGGGGAGACTTTAACTAATAAACTGTACTAATTGATTCGACCAAAAATTCTAGAAAACAATTTGTAGATGGACATATGAGTCTAGTTTCAGGAAAAATTTACGGAACTGGTTTTCGAGTTTTGGAACTCGAGATATGATTTTTAAGGTGACAGTGACGCAGTTAGCCAGCTCGTCTGGAAATTTAAAATGGACTGTGCAAATAAGTGATTTAAGTCTGCAAACCCCTCGTGTCCGACTCCAGCAACGGTCTCGGGTACGGGGTGTTACAATTAAATTGGTATCAGAGCTACGGTTTAGTCGATTCTAGGACTACCGTAATACGTTTGGGTCTAGCTATACATGCCATTATGTGATTATTTGATAGTGTGGTGATTTTTGACATTTGCAAATGTGTTTACTTATAGTAATGGATCCCGATCCCGACCGAGCGGTAGCTGATGATCTTGAGAGTGTAGCGCCTGCTCCCGCACAAGGGACAGCGCCGGCGGACTCTCAACCTATTGCTAGTAATCTGAATGATGAAGCTAGACAAGCTTTTTATAGCGTGATGAATGATTGGTTCAACCAATACATTCAGACTAATACGGCTGTTCCACAACCTCCATTCCCGACAAACACAACCCCCGCACCTACGATACCTCCGACAACTGACCAAATAAGGTCAAATAAACCCCAGTTGACAGAATCCAAAAACACGGGGCTACTGAATTTAAAGCTACGGACAGCGATGATGCCGAGCAAGCTGAATTTTGGTTGGACAACACTATTCGGGTACTCGATGAGCTATCTTGCACACCCGATCAGTGCCTAAAGTGTACTATCTCCTTGCTACGTGATTCTGCCTACTATTGGTGGAATACATTGACTTCTGTTGTGCCCAGAGAGCAAGTAACTTGGGAGTTCTTCGAAACCGAGTTTCGAAAGAAGTATATCAGTCAGAGATTCATTGACCAAAAACGGAAGGAATTTCTTGAACTCAAACAAGGTTCCATGTCGGTTACCGACTATGAACGAAAATTTGTGAGGCTTAGCCGATACGCACGAGAATGCATTTCCTCAGAAGCCATAATGTGTAAACGTTTCGAGGATGGACTGAATGATGATATAAAGCTGTATGTTGGCATCTTGGAAATCCAAGAATTTGTAGTACTTGTCGAGCGAGCTTGCAAAGCCGAGGAGCTCAGTATGGAGAAAAGAAAACCTGATATGGGAGCAAAGGAGTTTCGTAAGAGGTCTTCGGGGAGGCCCTTTCAACAAACATCGAAAAAGTTTAGAGATGATTTGGGCCGATCTAGAGACACTTCGGGTTTTTCTAGACGAGACCGTGATCGACCCCCTGTGAGTGCACGAGTCACTTCGGTCGCCAGTGTTGGAAATGACAGTCGAGATAGAACGGAGTGTCAGTATTGTGGTAAATGGCACTCGGGGAGTTGTAGGTTCCATGACCTCTCTTGTTACAAGTGCGGGTCAGCTGACCACTTTATTAGAGATTGCCCGAGATTGTCTGAACACAACGTAAATCAATGTGGGAAGCCTAGTGCTACTACTGCTCGGGGTAGACCATCTAGGAATACGGGCAATGCTAGTGGCGGTCAGAGAGGATCTAGAGATGCTACCACCAAATCTGAGGCTCGTGCTCCTGCTAGAGCTTACGCTATACGCGCACGCGAGGATGCTTCCTCGCCAGATGTTATTACCGGTACTTTTACTCTCTTTGATACTAATGTGATTGCTTTGATTGACCCTGGTTCTACTCATTCTTATATATGTGAATCCTTAGCATCCAGTAAGACTCTACCTGTTGAGTCCACTGAGTTTGTAATCGGGTGTCAAATCCCTTGGGTCGTTACGTGCTTGTCGACAAAGTGTGTAAGAAATGTCCCCTAGTAATCTGAGGTTCCTGTTTTCCGGCCGATTTGATGCTCTTACCGTTTGACGAGTTTGATGTTATCCTCGATATGGATTGGTTGACCATACATGATGCAATTGTAAATTGCAAAAGAAAAATCATCGATTTGAGGTGTGTAAATAACGAGATAATCCGAGTTGAGTCTACTAACTTGAATAGGTTGCCAGCTGTAATATCCTCAATGTTGGCTGAGAAATATGTAAGAAAAGGGTGTGAAGCATACCTTGCGTATGTACTTGATGACAATGAGTTAGAAAAGAAGCCTGAATCTGTGCCAGTGGTTTGTGAATTCCCGGATGTTTTTCCCGAAGAATTACCGGGTTTACCACCTGTTCGGGAGGTAGAGTTTGGCATCGAGCTTGTACCTGGACTACACCGATTTCGATAACTCCGTATCGTATGGCACCAACGGAATTAAAGGAATTGAAAGCTCAGTTGCAAGAGTTGACGGATAGAGGTTTCGCTCGACCAAGTTTCTCACCTTGGGGTGCACCAGTATTGTTTGTGAAAAAGAAGGACGGAACCATGAGGTTGTGCATTGACTATCGTCAGCTGAATAAAGTGACGATAAAGAATAAATATTCGTTACCGCGTATTGATGATTTGTTTGATCAACTGAAAGGAGCCTCGGTGTTTTCAAAGATAGATTTGAGATCGGGTTATTATCAGTTGCGAATTCGAGATTCGGATATACCCAAAACTGCTTTCAGAACGAGATACGGCCACTACGAGTTCTTAGTGATGCCGTTTGGGCTCACTAATGCCCCTGCGGTATTTATGGATTTGATGAATCGGATCTTCAGACAGTATTTGGACCGGTTCGTAGTTGTGTTCATTGATGACATCTTGGTCTATTCAAGAGATAAGACCAAACATGCTGAGCACCTGAGATTAGTGTTGCAAATTTTACGGGATAAGCAGTTATATGCTAAGTTCAGTAAGTGTGAGTTCTGGTTAAGAGAGGTTAGCTTCTTGGGTCATGTGGTATCCGCATCGGGTATTCGAGTTGATCCGAGCAAAATTTCAACCATACTTAACTGGAAGCCTCCGAGAAATATTACTTAGGTTCGGAGCTTTTTGGGACTTGCCGGTTACTACCGACTGTTTGTAAAAGGTTTCTCGATGATAGCCACACCAATGATAAAGCTACTTCAAAAAGATGTTAAGTTCAAATGGACGGAAAAATGTCAGAAAAGTTTTGATCAACTGAAAACTTATTTGACTGAAGCTCTAATTCTAGTGCAGCCCGAATCAGGCAAAGAGTTTGTCATTTATAGTGATGCCTCCCTACTTGGGTTGGGTTGCGTATTGATGC
This sequence comes from Gossypium hirsutum, assembly GCF_007990345.1. NCBI lineage: Eukaryota > Viridiplantae > Streptophyta > Magnoliopsida > Malvales > Malvaceae > Gossypium > Gossypium hirsutum. The sequence continues at coordinate 54,971,060 of NC_053431.1, forward strand.
AAGAAGGTCGAGTTGTGGCCTATGCGTCGAGACAATTAAAGCCACATGAGAAAAATTATCCGACCCATGATCTCGAATTAGCTGGCATCGTATTCGCTTTGAAAATATGGCGACATTACTTATTCGGTGAGAAGTGCCATGTATTTTCGGATCACAAAAGTCTCAAATATTTGATGACCCAAAGAGACTTAAATCTGCGACAAAGACGTTGGCTCGAGTTGTTAAAAGACTATGAGCTTGTCATTGACTATCACCCGGGAAAGGCTAATGTAGTTGTGGATGCCTTAAGTCGTAAATCACTATTTGCTTTACGAGCGATGAATGTACACTTGTCTGTTCTATCCGACATTGTGTTAGTGGCAGAATTAAAGGCCAAACCATTATTGATTCATCAAATTCGTGAAGCCCAGAAAGTCGATGATGAATTGGCTGCAAAACGGGCTGAATGTGTTCCGAATATGGAATCAGAGTTTCAAATTGATGATGACGATTGTTTGAGGTTCAGAAGTCGGTTGTGTGTTCCAAGAAATTCAGGACTCATTTCGATGATTCTGAACGAAGCTCATTGTAGCCGAATGTCAATTCACCCGGGGAGTACGAAAATGTACAACGATCTGAGACGTCAGCTTTGGTGGCATGGTATGAAACGAGACATTTCCGATTTTGTTTCGAAGTGTTTAATATGTCAGCAAGTGAAGGCGAAACATCAAGTGCCTACGGGTTCACTTCAGTCGATCATGATACCTGAATGGAAATGGGATCGAGTCACGATGGATTTTGTATCTGGGTTGCCATTGTCGGCAAGTAAGAAAGATGCGATTTGGGTTGTCGTGGATAGACTGACTAAGTCGACTCACTTTATCCCCGTACGCACGGACTTTTCATTGGAAAAACTAGCTGAGTTGTATGTTTCTCAGATTGTGAGATTACACGGGGTACCGATTTCTATTGTGTCGAATAGAGATCCGAGATTCACCTCGCGATTTTGGAAGAAATTGCAAGAAGCTTTGGGTACCAAGCTGTATTTTAGCACCGCTTTTCATCCACAAACCGATGGTCAATCCGAGCGGATAATTCAGATACTTGAGGATATGTTGAGATGTTGCATCATCGAGTTTAGTGGTTCATGGTAGCGGTATTTACCTTTGATTGAATTCGCTTACAACAATAGTTTTCAATCAAGTATTAAGATGGCACCTTACGAGGCTTTGTACGGGCGTAAATGCCGTACACCATTGTTTTGGACCGAGCTCGATGAAAGTAAAATTTTTGGAATTGATTTGATTAAAGATGCCGAACAGAAAGTAAAAGTAATCCGTGAAAGTCTGAAGGCAGCCACAGATCGTCAGAAATCATATACGGATTTGAAACGAAGAGATATTGAGTATCAGGTGGGAGACAAAGTGTTTCTTAAGGTCTCGCCTTGGAAAAAGATACTCAGATTTGGCCGTAAGGGCAAACTGAGTCCGAGGTTCATAGAGCCATATGAAGTATCCGAACGAATTGGTCCAGTTGCGTATAGATTGATTTTGCCCCCTGAACTTGAAAAGATTCACACGTTTTTCATGTTTCGATGCTTCGACGTTATAGATCTGATCCATCACACGTAATTAATCCATCAGAGGTTGAAATTCAATCCGATATGAGTTATGAAGAAGAACCGATTCATATCCTAGCTCGTGAAGTGAAAGAGGTGCGAAACAAAAGGGTTCCGTTAGTAAAAGTGTTATGGCTCAAACACGGGATGGAAGAAGCTACTTGGGAACCCAAGAACTCTATGAAAGAGCGATACCCAAACCTATTTACCGGTAAGATTTTCGGGGACGAAAATTTCTTAAGTGGGGGAGAGTTGTGACAGCCTTAAAGTGACCCTAGTCGGAAAGCGGTTTCGGGACCGCTAAACCGAGTCACCAAATTATTTGAATATGATATTTATTGTCTAAAATATGTGAATATGAATGTGTGAAAGTTTTAAGCTTCGATTTAGTAAATTGCATGTGAATTTAGTCAATAGGACTTATGTGTAACACTTTTGAAATGTGGTAGGTCAAAACATAAGGATCTATTAGTGCATGTAATAAAAGGGGTGGACTTGCAGGTCAATTTCCCCCCTAATTAGTAGTGGCCGGCCATGACAAATAGGGTGGACAAAGTGTGATGGGCAAAACATGTCATAAACATGTTATGTTGGTGTTTCATGGGAGGAAGGATAAAATAAGGAGCATGGTAATAAAATAATGGAGGGGAAAATGATGAAAACAAAGAAAAAAAAGTGTCCATCCTTTTTCATTTTTTGGCCGAAAGTTCTAAGGAGGAAGGAAGAAGGAAGGTGCTCTCTTACTTCATGTTCGGCTTGGAAGAGGATTAGGAAGAGGTTCGGCCATACTTGTATCTAGGTTAAGGTATGTTGATGTTGTTCCATGAGATTCATGCATGCTTTTAGTTGTTAGCTTGAGTTCTACCTAGCCCATGGTTCAAATCTTTGCTATGTCATGGAGATGATATTCGGCTAAGGTGGATTGGTGTTGATGTCATTTGCATGCTAAAAGTGAAGCTTTGTAAGGATACATGTGAGGGTGGATTGATGACATTTGAATTTTCTTTTTAGCATTTTTGAGTTAGACATTAAGTTCTTTGTTTAACCATGACCAAAATTGAAATGGTAAGGTGTTTTGATGCATTCGACCATGGTAGGAAGTAGAAGAGAAATATGGTTGTTGTTCACGTTATTTGGATGAGAAATGGTAGTAAGGTGAAGTGCAATTGTTAGTGTTTGATTTACTAGTGTATATAGTTGTACTAGCCGAGTTTTGAAATTGAAAAAGGGCTTGAGCACCATGTGTGGTATTGAGATTGTTTGAGTAAATTCATAGTCATTTATATGATGAATTCAGTTGTAGATATACATGCTTGAATAAGATGCACGCATGAATGAATAGATGGATTGGTGTTGCATGTGTTCGGTTATAGGTAAGCATGATGATGAATCTATCTTGACTTGGATAATCGGCTCAAGGAGAAATTGCTAAAGTGCTTAGTAATTGATATTAGGTTAATGATGTGTGTTTTCGGTCATAAAGGTGCACATGAGGAAATGTTAGATTAATTGTATTAAATTACTCAATGTGATTAAAAATGCGTATGACCATTTTGTATTTGAGCTAAAAGTGGCCATATGACCTATCAAACTCCTTGTCATATTCGGCCATAAGCTAGCATAATGAGACTTTAATAAGTTAAATTTGTTTGAATTAGCTCAAGAGCTTAGAGGACCAAAGTTGGATAAGGGAAAGGAAAAAGTGATCGAATAGCCGCCGAAATCATTCGACAACATCCGAGGTAAGTTTCGAGTAACGAGACTTAGTTTACGATTTGATTAAGTCATGACGTATGAGCATAACAAATATACGGTGATATGATGATTCTACTGTTAATTATAGGTTGAGTAAATTAGTCTATGCGTATGACGGGTAGCCGTATGTGCGTAGAGATCGTGTCATAAAGCAAACTAAACCATGCTGTTTGTATGTGGCTAGTGAGCTGAAAATGGGATTGCTTAATACGTGACTTGTGTTTGAACTCTAATTATGAAAATGAAATATAGATGTGTCATGATTTATTGATATGTGCATGAATATTTGGATGATAACCGGGCTAAGTCCCAAAGGCATTTGCGCTAGTGACTAGTTCCGGGCTAAGTCCCGAAGGCATTTGTGCGAGCTACTATATCCAGGCTAAGTCCCGAAGGCATTTGTGCGAGTTACTATATCCGGGCTAAGTCCCGAAGGCATTGAGCTAGTAGCTATATCCGGCTAAATCCCGAAGGTACTTGGCTTGGGAATGAGCGACCTTGCTGTAATAGTTTCAATTAATATGCTCGTAAAATCCCAGCAATGAGGTATGTCTCGTATATGCATTGATTTAGTTGATCCCTTACAATTAGTATTCGCTCAGTCGATAAATGAGCTACCGGCCTTTGGCTAAGTTGATCTTTTGTTTATGAATATAAGGGTTGGTAATGTGAAGTAAGTATGATATTGAGAATTTTTGCATATGAAATTATCTGTTTAGCCATATGAATGCTACACTTTAGTTGTGTCTAATTTTATAGCTCAAACTTACTAAGCATTAAATGCTTACTCCGTTCTTTGAATCTCTGTTTTATAGATTTTGGTTCGTCAGCTATCGAACTCGGGATTATCGAAGTCAAAGTCGCCCACACTATCAAAGCCCCCTTTGGTACACTTTTGGTTGAACTTTGAAATGGCATGTATAGGACTACCCGTTTTGTTGTTGGTCATGGGCCCTTTGGTTTTGTATAAATTTGGATAGCCATGCGAAAATGGCTTATATACACTTTGAGCTTAGTATTATAATCGTCTTGTATGATGTTCGTTAAGAGGTATGGAAATGTTTGGGAACGATTAGCCATTGGAATGGTTAATCATGATCATATTTTGTGCTATATATGCTAAAGGGCTAGTTGAATCATGGAAACTATGTAATAGGTAAAGTCTACCTTAAAAATAGATGTTGATAGTAGCAGTGATGTGAATGTGAAAAATCACTAAAAATAGTAGGAATGGAATTAAATAGTGAATAAATTATTTAATCGAACCTTTATGAATCTATTTTCATAGGAAAGTAACGAAACGATCATATGAACAGTATATTATGAGATATTTAAGTTTTCGCGAAACAAGGCCAGAACGGTTTCTGGATTCCCTGTTTCGACTTTGGAAATTCATTATAAATTAACCAGAGATAATTAGAAGTCATGCCATATATGTATAGATTCCTTTTCGAGACTAGTTTCTATAGAAACAAATGGTATCAGTATTGAAGCCCTGTACAGGGAGATATCCAAGTCGTAATGCGCAAAGGTCAGTGTAGTCAAACCCTGAAACAGGGGAGACTTTAACTAATAAACTGTACTAATTGGTTTGACCAAAAATTCTAGAAAACAATTTGTAGATAGACATATGAGTCTAGTTTCAGGAAAAATTTACGGAACTGGTTTTCGAGTTTTGGAACTCGAGATATGATTTTTAAGGTGTCAGTGACTCAGTTAGCCAGCTCGTCTGGAAATTTAAAATGGACTGTGCAAATAAGTGATTTAAGTCTGCAAACCCCTCGTGTCCGACTCCGGCAACGGTCTCGGGTACGGGGTGTTACAGACCACAACGTGGAAGATTGTCCGGCAAGACAACCCATTCGCAACGTCCCCGACTTAAACATGCAAGCCTTATTACGAGAAATGGAGTGACTCCTAGATCGAAGGCTCAATCCCATCGAAGACCGTTTGTTCCAAGTTGAAGTGAATGGCCAATGTGAAAGAGCACCCGAGGGGGTTAGACCAAGACGGGAGAGACCAAATCAGAACCAGGGAAGACGAAGGGTCTAAGACGATGAAGCAAATGACCTTAGTGATCTTGAAAGTGAACAAGTGTCTAATGCTAGTGATCGATGTAGGCAACACCGACAACGAGATCGAAGACGCGAAGATGATGATCTCAAGAACATTAAACTGTCTATTCCACCGTTTCAAGGTAGATCAGATCCGGAGGCCTATCTTGAGTGGGAAAAAAAGATAGAGTTGGTGTTCGATTGTCACAATTACTCCGAGAATAAAAAGGTGAAACTAGCAGCAATAGAGTTTTCAGACTACGCCATGATTTGGTGGGAACAACTAACCACTAGTCGGAGGCGTAACGGTGAATGCCCTATCTCTACATGGATCGAAATGAAGGCGGTGATGAGGCGACGATTTATTCCTGCGTACTATCACTGGGAGTTGCACCAAAAACTCCAAAATCTCATGCAAGGGTCCAAAAGTGTCGAGGATTACTACAAAGAGATGGAAATCGCGATGATTTGAGTAGATGTCCAAGAAGATCTCGAAGCAACGATGGCGTGATTCCTGGCTGATCTAAATCGAGATATAGCAAACGTAGTGGAATTACAACACTACATTGAAGTGGTTGATATGGTCCATATGGCCATCAAGGTGGAAAGACAACTCAAGAGAAAAGGCCCAAGTCGAGGGTTTCCGACTTCCAACCCTTCAAAGTGGAGCCAAGGATCAAGTAAAGGACCTGCCAATCCTCGAAGGAAGGAGAGCACGGTACCTCCAAAAACTAACAAGCCCATCGCCGAAGTAAACAAAGGCAAGGCACCCGAATCGTCATACAATCGAAATCAGGATATCAAGTGTTTTAAGTGTCTCGGAAGAGGCCACATAGCAAGCCAATGCCCAAATCGAAGGACCATGGTATTGCGAGCAGATGGTGAGATTGAAATGGAGGATGAGGAGGAGAAATAATCTGAATCGGCTTCCGAAGTCGAGGAGGACGTGGAACAACCCATGGAAGGAGAACTACTTGTTGTAAAACGAAGTCTAAGTCTCCAAGGCACGGAGAATAATCTCCAACGAGAGAATATCTTCCACACTCGGTGCCAAGTTGGAGGCAAAGTCTGTAGCGTCATTATCGACGGAGGCAGCTGTACCAATGTAGCAAGTACCATGATGGTTGAAAGACTTGGTTTGCCTACTACCAAGCATCCGAGCCCCTACAAACTTCAATTGCTCAATGACAGAGGAGAGCTTAAGGTAACGAAACAAGTACTTGTCTCTTTTAACATCGGCAAGTATTCGGATGAAGTTCTTTGTGACGTTGTACCGATGCATGCGGGGCATTTGTTACTTGGCCAACCGTGGCAATTTGATAGACGAGTTCAACACGACGGGTATACCAACCGGTATACATTCAAATTCATGGGAAAGAATGTGACGTTGGCGCCGTTGACTCCCAAACAAGTTTATGAAGACCAAATCAAGCTAAAAGCTTCTATTGAGCAAATGAGAGAAAAAGAAAAAGAAAGTTGTAAAAAAATAAAGGAAGAGAAAAATAAGAAAAAAAAACAAAAGAGAGTGACAAGAAAAATATCCAAGAAAAAGAAGAAAAAGAAAAGAAAATCGAGAAAATGAGTGTTTTTGCAAGAATTAGTGATGTGAGGAAGGCTTTGGTGATGAATCAAACTATTCTTGTACTTTTGTACTAGGAAGCATTAATTTCTACTAACGATTTACCCGATACCCTGCCCCCTCCTATTTTGTCTTTATTGCAAGATTTCCAAGACGTTTTTTCGGAAGAAACCCCGAGTGGTCTTCCACCACTTCGTCAAATCGAGCATCAAATTGATTTCGTACCGGGAGCGGTTATTCCAAATCGACCTGCTTACCGAGCCAATCCGGAGGAGACCAAGGAGTTGCAAAGACAAGTCAATGAACTGATGGAAAAAGGCTACATTCGCGAGAGCCTAAGTCCCTGTGCTGTTCCCGTATTATTGGTACCGAAAAAGGACGGAACATGGTGCATGTGCATGGATTACCGAGCCGTTAACAAGATAACGATCAAATACCGTCATCTCATTCCTCGCTTAGTGACATGTTAGATGAGCTTAGTGGGGCCAAAGTGTTTTCAAAAATCGATTTGAAGAGTGGCTACCACCAAATTTGGATGCGAGAAGGAGACGAATGGAAAACGGCATTCAAGACCAAGCACGGACTATACGAATGGTTGGTTATGCCTTTTGGCCTTACCAACGCTCCAAGTACGTTCATGAGACTAATGAACCATGTCTTAAGGCCTTTCATCGATAAGTTTTGTGAGGTATATTTCGACGATATATTGATTTACAGCAAATCTATGGAAGAACATGTAAGTCATCTCAAATCTGTTTTAGAAGTTTTGCGAAAAGAGACCTTATATGCTAATTTAAAGAAATTTTCTTTTTGTTCTAACAAAACTATTTTTCTAGGATTTGTAGTTAGTGCGGATGGTCTCGAGGTAGACCAAGAGAAGATTAAGGCCATACGAGATTGGCCAAGGCCTACGAGTGTTACGCAAGTTCTAAGTTTCCATGGCTTAGCAAGTTTCTACCGACGATTCGTTTCGAATTTTAGCACTATTGCTGCTCCACTTACGAGTGTTATTAAGAAAAATTCTTCTTTTATTTGGAATGATGAACAAGAGAAATCATTTATAAAAATCAAAGATTGTCTCACTAATGCTCCTTTGCTTTCCCTTCCAGATTTCTCGAAGACTTTTGAGATCGAGTGTGATGCTTCGGGCATTGGAATCGGGGCCGTGTTGACACAAGACGGACGTCCTGTGGCTTACTTTAGTGAAAAACTCAATGGAGCCGTACTCAACTATCCAGTGTATGATAAAGAGATGTACGTGCTCATACGAGCTCTTGAGACATGGCAACATTACTTGTGGCCTAAGGAATTCGTTATTCACTCCGATCACGAAGCCTTGAAGCACATCAAAGGCCAACATAAGTTGAACCGACGCCACTCGAAGTGGGTTGAATACCTTGAGTCGTTTCCGCATGTCATCAAATATAAGAAAGGTAAAGATAATATTGTGGCTGATGCGCTTTCAAGAAGGTATACACTGTTATCATATTTGGATTCTAAGATTCTTGGTTTTGCATTATTAAAAGATTCCTATGTAAACGATTCCGATTTTGGAGAGATATTTGTTTCTTGTGAGAAAGGTCCTTTTGAAAATTTTTATAGGTACGAGGGCTATCTTTTTCGAGAAGGTAAACTATGCATTCCTTGTGGATCTGTTCGAGACCTATTAGTGCATGAGGCGCATAGTGGTGGGCTTATGGGACACTTCGGAGTCAATAAGACACTAGCCACTCTCCATGAACATTTTTATTGGCCGCGGATGCAAAAATTTGTGGAGCGAATTTGCGAAGCCTGCAAAAAGGCTAAATCAAAGGTTCAACCCCATGGCTTGTACACACCATTGCCCATTCCTGAAGCACCGTGGATTGACATCTCGATGGATTTTGTTCTCGGACTTCCGCACACAAAAACGGGGAAGGATTCTATTTTTGTTGTTGTTGATAGATTTTCAAAAATGTCTCATTTTATTGCCTGTACTAAGACTGACGATGCCGTTCATGTTGCAAACTTATTTTTCAAGGATATCGTTAGACTACATGGCATTCCTCGTACGATCGTGTCAGACCGAGATGCAAAATTTTTAAGTCACTTTTGGAGGTCTTTGTGGGGTAAATTAGGGACCAAACTTCTGTTTTCAGCCACCTGCCACCCCCAAACTGATGGCCAAACGGAAGTTGTCAATAGAGTTCTATCTACTTTGCTTCAGGCCATCGTTCGGAAGAATTTGAAGACATGGGAGGATTGTCTACCCCATATTGAGTTTGCGTATAATCGTTCTATCCATTCTGCGACTAAATTCTCCCCATTTGAAATTGTTTACGGTTTTAATCCCTTGACTCCTTTAGATCTAATGCCTTTACCTACTGATCAGTTTGTCCATGTAGATGCGAAGAAAAAGGAAGATTTTGTCAAGGATTTACATAGCAAGGTGCGGGCCAATATCGAGGCTAGGACTGAGTCCTATGTGCGTAATGCGAACAAAGGCCGAAAACGAGAAGTTTTTGAACCCGGAGATTGGGTGTGGGTTCATATGCGAAAAGAAAAGTTTCTGGCTCAGCGAGAGTCGAAGTTATTGCCGAGAGGAGATAGGTCGTTTCAAGTTTTGGAACGAATAAACGATAATTTTTATAAACTTGATCTCCCAGGTGAGTACAATGTAAATGCTACCTTTAATGTAGCTGATCTCTCTTTCTATGATATAGGTGACGATTTGGGGGCAAATCGCTTCGAAGAGAGGGGGAATGATACAACCACACCTCCCAAGTTGTCGGCTGCCAATGAAGATCCTCTCGAATTGCCCGTAGGACCGATCACTCGAGCTCGAGCAAAGAGATTCAAAGACGCAACAACAGCCTTAGTTGATAGATTTTGGGGTGAAACCATTGCTGGACTTCTTGAAAGCTCTTGGACCAGCAAGCCAAGCAAACCATGCATACTCCTTCAAGTCAAATCAGCTCAACTTCAACTTAACTTAGCTCAACGAGCTCGTTTCAGGTCATTTCATTATTGCGTTTATTATGCTAGAATAAATCATTTAAGTTGCTGCTAGTTTTATTAGTTATTTGTTTTAATAATTAATTTGTCATAATCTGGACATGTTTTAATTATGTTCTAAATTAAGTACTTAATTAATTAGGACCAATTAAATATGTCTTAACTATTACAAGGATTAATTATGTCCAGCCTAATTTATGGTGCAAGATTTATTTGTCTATGTTGCCAAATTTAATGTGTCTAAAAGGGATTTAATTTGCTGAATTAAATGTTGTAGGTACATTGCCCCTTGGACGGCATAGGTGCATGGATGATTTAAAATTGGTGTGCTGATCTTTGGTGTCCCCTAAGTGACCATTCAGCCAAACCTTACAACTCTTCAAGAAGACCGATTGGCTGCCCAAGATAAAATTAAGGCTGTTCACACCCACCCGATTATTCCTTTCACACCAGGGGCTGTTTGGTTTTGTTTGTTCACACATGTGTGGCTGTTCAAATCGGTTTGTTCACATTCTAAGACTATTGAAGTGCTCTAGACGGCTCCTTAATCACATGAACATTCGGCTGAATCAAGCAGCAGCATTAATTCCAAATTCAAGCATTTGGCCGAACCTATTGATGGCATTTCAGCTCCCAAACAATTCATTCAATTTTTCTATTGAATCAAGGCATCTAGAAGCTGCCCCCTACCATTCTCAATGCACAAGAAACTTCAAGAAAGCTTCATAAAAAATTTTGGAATTTTCAGCAACCATTTAGCTACCTCAAGAGCCTATTCGGCTATCCCTTGCATTCACTATAAATTGTGGCTTGTGTTACTTTGAAAAGAACTTTTGAGACTTTTGTTAATGTGCTGCCGAATTTGTTAGGCAAAACTTTTTCTCAAATTTCGTTCAAAGATTCGATTGGCTTCCTAGCGTCTAGTGTGTCAACCATTGTTCTTTATCGAAACCGAACTTATCACTACTCGTAGTGTGGCGTTCAAACATACCGAGGTTCCTATCTTGTTAGATAGTGGGTCAAGGTTTTCATTTACCAATTCCAAACCAAACTAAAAGAGCTTATAAACAACGGGTCGATACCAAATCGGTATTGGTTCTTGTTTGCACTTTTTGTTCAACCCCATTTCTCCATTTACCAATTGTACCTAAACCAACTATTCCATTCGAACCATTTCTTAATACCATTTCGTTCTTACCCTTCATTCCATCACGTCCTTTTCTTCAATTCCCCCTTACCTAATTAAACCAATTCATTCATCCATACCTATTCGGACTCCAAACCCGAACTTTCAAATTCTTCTTAAATTCGAACCCAAAACCAATATCCTTCCTTCCTTCATCCGACCTTTTCAATTAAACCTAACGTAACTTCTTGTTGACGATCGGGCACACTAATACGACTCGACTCTTCCGAGGCGGATCGTATCACCTTCTATGGCAACATCAAATTCTCACTCTAACATGTACTTATGACTATTAGGTATTTTTACCGATTAAGCCCTTTTGCTAGTTTTCGCTTAAAACCGAGTAGCACAAGTTGTCTAACATAATTTAAAACCTCATATTCTATCATAAAACACCAAAATACACAAATTTCACCTATGGGTATTTTTCCAAATATAAACCCTAGGTTAAATTATTGCTAGCATAAGCTAAATCGAGCTACTAGGACTCTAAAAACGTAAAAATCATTAAAAACGAGGCTACAACGGACTTACAATCGAGCTTGGAAGCTTGAAAAACCCTAGCCATGGTTTCTCCTTGCTATATTTGGCCATGGGGTTGAAGATGAGCAAAATTGGCTTTTAATTTTGTATTTTAATTCATTTTACCCCTAAATGACCAAAATGCCCTTACTACTAAAATTTCCAAAAATTCCATCCATGTCCAATTTTTGTCCATAGACTTAGAAATTGGTAAAATTGCTATTTAAGACCTACTAATTAATATTTCAAAACAATTTCATACTAGAAACTTCTAGAATGCAAGTTTTACAAATTATTCGATTTATCCCTAATTTCAATTTAAGCACTTTATGCATAAAATTTCTTCACGAAATTTTCACACAATCATGCAATCATATCACAGACCTCAAAATAATCATAAAATAATTATTTCTATCTCGGATTTTGTAGTTACGAAACCGCTATTCTGACTAGGCCCAAAATCAAGATATTACAACTCTCCCCCCTTTAGGGATTTTCGTCCCCGAAAATCTTAACAGAAAAGTGGTCTTCACTTTTAATCTCATATTCGGTGCCGAAGAACTTTCACTTAGGCTGTACCTCCAATACATCTCTTTAATTTCTCATATGATCTGAAAGCTTACAGTCTCAACTCTCAACTGTTCTTAAATTTTCAACCCTTCTCAGTTTCCCATGATATCATGACATAAAACTCGGGTCTTAACTTGATTAATGGAGACCGAAATTCCAAGAAATCCAACAATCAAAGAGACCTAAAATTCCATGAATCTGATGAGTAGGAATTCATTCAATATAGATATGATTTATAGATCTCGCTAAACATTTAACAATAGGATACATCACATTTTCCTCTTTCTGCTATGGAATTAATTCTGATATGGCCTCAAGAATAATCCTTCTCATTTCTATCCCAATATCAACACTGACAAGGATAATTTTGATAGATTCCAATGCTCGGCTTTAACCCCTTTAACAACTCCGATTTTATGTAACATCGAAAGCTCTAAACTATCACATTACCTCATTGTCTTGAAACACATCACAATTCATACAATGGTACATTACTGAAAGTCAGGAAGTCTTTACTCAATGCAGACTAGTCTAGTTCAGACGCTTCGGTTACCAATATTCTCATCTATCCAAACTTTGTCAACATGTAATAAACTTTTCAGCTTTCACAAGACGAAAACCTTATCATTCGTAGTGACTTTAACTAATATCCAACTCTTTCTAATAAATATACACTTCTCGTTCAGACTATTTACTCTTGTATCCGTACAAAAATGAAATTATATTATCAGACTTGAGAAAAATAATCCTGACATAATTATCACATGAAATCTTTCAAATAAATAATTCACCATACCGACTGAAACTCGCGCTTTTATCACCTATGCCTTTACTGATGTCAAATCCTTACACATAAATTAGAAAACAAATCCCAATACTAAAATCACCACATTACCAAGATCAAATTAGAAGTATAGTCATATTTGACATGATTATCACGAGCTGAAGAACGTACTTCGAACATGAGTCATAATTGACAAATTATGGAACAAAGATAACAAGAAAACCGAATAAAAAAATCCAAGATAGAGAAACCCAGAATAAAGAAATCCAGAATAAAGAGATCCAGGATAAAGAAACCCAAGATACGATACTATGCTGGAGAATCGAAAACCAAATTCATAGAGAAAATACAGAATGCCCCGATAATTCTTCAAAGAAAGAAAGTCCAAAAGAAAACATCATTTAATCCCACTGAAATCAAATATAACAAGATCAATATATCTTCCCATACATATATATCAGATGAAGCATCAAGTAGAAGAAACAGAATCATAATATCATATGTATTCTCTCATTTATTCTTATCAGACAAAATGAAATACAATACCCGATGAAATAGAGCAATATAAATTATAAACTAGTCAGACTACCAATGCTTTCATCCAACACCAGAATTAGAAGACATTCCCATATAACAAGAATTTCTTCAGAAGATCAATAGCCATAGAAATATTTCTAAGAACGGGTGAACACATAGAACATCTCAAAAGAGACTGCTAAATCTGCCTAGTCATAACTGTCACACTCAGATAATTCACATTTCAAATATCATTTCCCCAACTAGTTCTGCCGTCACAAATTTCATATTAAACCATTCACTAAAGAAGGTCAGTTTTGAATAAATTTTGATTTACACTTTTCTCGACCTTGCACCTGAATAATTCGATTTACCAAAGAGAATTTCTTCTCTAACTGGGACAGTGCATAATTCCAATAATCTTTAAATCAATCCGATACTTTACTGGCTCTGACTTTACTTATCAGCTCATTTTCAATCTCTGATCATACTTATAATTATTCTATCACTGAACTCTTTGGGTTCTCAACCGGAAACTTATTCAATACAAATCTCATAAAATTCCATTATAAGTACCACTTCGGTAAGGGGGAGGGGTTGTAGGACCTCTGACTCGACTTTCTTATACATACACATATGACACAACTTCCATCATCATAGCAACATCATCAAAATCATGTCATTCATTCAGGCAATGCAACATTCATGTTGGCTTAAACAAATTTTCCTATTGTCCCATTTAGACAATATACTTATGCATACATTCTATGTTTTCTAGATAGCTTTACTTATCCATTCATTTAATTAAATTAATTCATGCTCATGACATCATATAAGACCAAACAAACATAGATGTTTGCATCACAATCACAACTTTCATTTCGTGCATCATCATGTACATATCATTACAATAATATAATTCAGTCCAACAATTTAACATAGATGAGTTCATTTCATTATAATCCTTTATCTCATAAAAATTATATATCATTAGCATTCATCAACATTCGACGTCCAAATCAAGACAATGACATTTTCATTCATATCATAATATTATGACTTTTATTCATACCTCTACTACTTTCTATTTATTCCGTTCATCTTATCAAGTAAGCCATATACACTACATCATATGAGCATTAAGCAAGTATGGATATTTATCACATATGTATCATAAACTTTTATTCATAATTTTCTAAACCGAGACTTATCATAATCATAATTTTACTCAAATACCTTCACATAACATTGAACATGGTCGGTGCAGCTCGGTTGGAGAGTACCTTGTCTAAATAAGACGGTACTGTACTCATACGCGTCGGAAGACATCACACTATCACAGATCAGTGGCATGTATAGCTAAACTTTTACACATGCTAGGTTAGTCCGAGAACCGACTAAACCTGCTCTGATACCACCAAATGTAACGCCCCATACCCGAGACCGTCGCCGGAGTCGAACACGAGGTGTTAATAGACTTAATTCATTACTTAAATAGCTCAAACAATTTATTTTTAAAATTTTCAGTCAAGCTAGCAATCTGCGTCACAGTCGCTTAAAAATTCATATCTCGAGTTCCAAAACTCGAAATCCAATTCCGTAAATTTTCCTAAAACTAGACTCATATATATATTTACTAATTTGTTTCTAGAATTTTTGGTCTAGCAAATTAGTACAGTTTATTAGTTAAATTCTCCCCTATTTCAGTGTTCGACCGCTCTGACCTCTGTGTATTACGAATCAGATATCTCCTTGTACAGAGTTTCAATGACTATGACGTTTCTTTCTAATAAAACTAGACTCAATAAGGAATCTGTAAATATAAATCATGACTTATAATTATCTTTGAAAAATTTATGGTGAATTTCCAAAGTCAGAACAGGGGATCCAGAAATTGCTCTGGCCCTGTTTCACAAAAATTTAAACATCTCATAAAATATAACTCATATACTTGTTTTGTTTGATCTATATGAAAATAGACTCATAATTCTTCAATTCCATATATTATTAATCATCTAATTGTATCTCTACTATTTTTAGTGATTTTTCAAACTCACATCACTACTGCTGTCTGAATCTATTTTATGGTAAATTTTACCTATTTCATGGTTTCCATGGATTAGCTAGCAATTTAGCATACATAACACCAAATATGATCATGATTAGCGATTCCAATGGCTAATCATTACCAAGCATTTCCATACCACTCAATAACCATATCATAAGACCATATACACAAAATGATTATAATGCTATACATGCCATACTCAAAATATACAAGCCATTATGCCAAGATGGTATACAGATAGTGTGAGTGTGCCTCCGACCGTTCCCGATTTCTGAGCTGGCTTGTCAACACTACAAGGAATGAAAAGGAGGGAGTAAGCTTAAATGCTTAGTAAGCTCACATGCAAATAGCAAGTAACACAACTATATACGCAAACATAAAACATCATTTGCATAATCATCACCGAGACATTCATATCACATTTTCATTTATCATCTTACCATATTGTTGTTATATCGAGTTTTCAACCCGAGGGTTAAGTACATACCTGTTCAAAGTATTCCTTTCACAACACTTACCAATACGTCCCTTTCATCTCGAGTATTCCTCCATTTGAGTAGAATTTTACCCGTTGAACACATCGGAATATAATTCGGATACATGGAAAGTTTGAACATAAGTGCCACATATGTAGCCAAGCTACCATGTAACCCGCCCATAAGTGAACTCGGACTCAACTCAACGAGGTCGGGCATTGCATCCATAAGTGAACTCGGACTCAGCTCAACGAGCTCGGATGCCTAGTTACATCTCTCGAACTCGGACTCAACTCAACGAGTTCGGACATTCGCATCCATAAGTGAACTCGGACTCAACTCAACGAGTTCGGATGCCCAAATATCATAATGACATGTCACTTGTATCCTAATCCATTCATAAGGTTCAACGGGACCTTTTTCCCAATCATGTGTCTCAACCATCTTCTACGGAATGCCGTTACCAATACTCGGTAGTATTTCACATTTTCCAAGTATATCACATAATTTGACATATTAACAAACAATTATCATAGTATAATATTTCATAATAATTATCATATCATTTAAATAACATTAAAACATTTAAAATAATAACTATGTTACCAACATTTACACATGAACTTACCTCGTATGCAAAAATGGCTACTTTTACCATTTTGTCCACAACTTGGTATTTTCCCCATTTTAGCCCGAATTTTAGTTTTCTTTGCTCTATCATTTAAAATATAGTCTAATTAGGACTCACATTATTCAAATTGACCCAAAAATCATATTTTTGTAAAATTACAGTTTTGCCCCTGAACTTTCACATATTTATACTTTTTCCTCAAAGCTCGTAAATTAAACTTCAGCCTATTTTCTTATGTTTTATGACATGCTGATCATTTTTCCCTTCTATGGCAACATCAAATTCTCACTCTAACATGTACTTATGACTATTAGGTATTTTACCGATTAAGCCCTTTTGCTAGTTTTCGCTTAAAACCGAGTAGCACAAGTTGTCTAACATAATTTAAAACCTCATATTCTATCATAAAACACCAAAATACACAAATTTCACCTATGGGTATTTTTCCAAATATAAACCCTAGGTTAAATTATTGCTAGCATAAGCTAAATCGAGCTACCGGGACTCTAAAAACGTAAAAATCATTAAAAACGAGGCTAGAACGGACTTACAATCGAGCTTGGAAGCTTGAAAAACCATAGCCATGGTTTCTTCTTGCTATATTCGGCCATGGGGTTGAAGATGAGCAAAATTGACTTTTAATTTTGCATTTTAATTCATTTTACCCCTAAATGACCGAAATGCCCTTACTACTAAACTTTCCAAAAATTCCATCCATTTCCAATTTTTGTCCATAGACTTAGAAATTGGTAAAATTTCTATTTAAGACCTCCTAATTAACATTTCAAAACAATTTCATACTAGAAACTTCTAGAATGCAAGTTTTACAAATTATTCGATTTAGTCCCTAATTTCAATTTAAGCACTTTATGCGTAAAATTTCTTCACGAAATTTTCACACAATCATGCAATCATATCATAGACCTCAAAATAATCATAAAATATTTATTTCTATGTCGGATTTTGTGGTCACGAAACCGCTATTCCAACTAGGCCCAAAATCAGGATATTACAGATACATTTAAAATTAATGGTGTTTCTGATGATGTCATTCGTCTTCGGTTATTCCTTTTTTTGTTGAGGAACAAAACTAAACAGTGGTTGAACTCATTACCATGAGGGTCAATCACTACTTAGGAACAAATGACATAAAAATTTCTATTAAAATATTTCCCGCCGGCTAAAATGGCCAAATTACGTAATGATATCTCTTCGTTTGTGCAGATGGACTTAGAAACTCTTTACGATGCATGAGTGAGATACAAGGACTTACTAAGAAGGTTCCCTCACCATGAGTTACTATTTTTGTTTCATGTTAAAATGTTCCATAATGGCCTAAATCCTTCGACTTGGCAAATGGTTGACACAACTGCTAGCAGAACCACCAATAATAAAACACCTAAAGATGCTTATGAGTTTATAGAGGACATGTCACTGAATAACTATCAGTGGCAAGTCATGAGGACAAAAACAACTAAAACAGCAGGCGTTTATAATGTCGATTCGATTACTATGCTATCAAACTAGGTAGAACTTCTAAATAAAAAGATTGATGGTTTTCTTAGTTCTTCACAGGTTCACCCAGTAATGCAGTGCGAAGCAAGTGCAGGTGGAATAAGCCATTCGGAATGCCAACCTTATGGCCACAACATCGATAACAAGCAATTAAATTACATGGGTAATAATCCTCGACCTCAAAACAATCCATATAGTAACACTTACAATACATGTTGGAGAAACCACCCCAATTTCTCGTGGGGCACTCAAGGAAATCAAAGACCACAACCACCTCCAGGCTACCAACAACCACCCTACCAACAGGAAAAGAAGTCGAACCTTGAAGAGATGCTCTCAAAGTTTATATCGGTGTCAGAAACTCATTTCCAGAACACTGAAACAGCACTTAAAAATCAACAAGCGTCGATCCAAGGGCTTGAAACTCAAATAGGCTAGCTTTCCAAACTAATCTCCAAACGACCACAAGGGAGCTTGCCAAGTAATATTGAACCTAACCCAAGGGAACAGCTCAACGCGATTAATGTTCAAGATGAAGAAGGATTTGTTGAGCCTGAGCCAGGACCAAGGTAAAAAACTGTGGTAAGCAAAGGTCAAGGTGAGGTAGATCACAATAAAAACAAATCGGTGAATGTCGAATATAAACCTCATGTGCCATACCCCAATGCCACAAGGAAAGACCGCTCAGATGAATAATTTGGTAAATTCCTTAAACTCTTAAAAAAATTACATATTAACTTATCGTTTATTGAAGCTCTATCACAGATGCCAAATGCAATGAAATTTTTAAAGGAGCTTTTAGAAAATAAGCGAAAGATGGATGAGGCATCGCATGTGGAGCTAAACGCAGTTTGCTCATCTATTCTCGAGAATAAACTACCCAACAAACTTAAAGATCCAGGGAATTTTACAATTCCTTGCTTAATTGGTAGTTTAGATGTTAATAATGCATTAGCTGATTTGGGGGCTAGTATTAACGTCATACCTTACAAAATGTTTAAACAACTAGGTCTCGAGAAACCCAAACAGACTAGGATGAGCATTCAATTAGCGGATAAAACTATAAGATTTCCTAGGGGTATTATTGAAAATGTGCTAGTTAAAATCGATAAATTTATATTTCCCGTTGACTTCATTGTTCTAGGCATAGAGGAGGATAGTAACACTCCTTTAATTCTAGGAAGGCCCTTTCTAGCAACTGCTAAAATGATTATTGATGTTGGCACAGGTGAACTCACACTCCGTGTGGGAGACAAAACAATCACTATTCAAGCTCGCAATTCTGGCAACACATCAGAAATTGAATGTGATCGTTTAACCCATTCTACTAAAACTGACAATATGGTACAACCTACTTTGCAGGAAATGAGTCTGAAGGAAGCACATGAACCATTCTCAAGCAATAGTAGAGGACCCATTCATGAAGATTGAAGGCTACAAATCGAGGAGCTAGATGAATGACAGACGCATAAATCGAGAACACCTGACAAATCGAATCTACGACAGAACAAGCTCAATCCCTTTCCAAATCAACTTAAGGTTGGAGATAGAGTCTTATTAGATGCCACAAATCCCCACATTGTCGCTACCACATCGAATAAAGAAATCCCTCTTATGGTACTCAGCATTTTTCCATTCGGTACGTTCAAGGTGAGTCATCCCAAGTTCGGCACTTTTAAGGTAAGCAACATCCTTTTAAAACCTTATTTTGATGAGATTAATAGTAGGAATGGGGATTATAAACACCTCAAACCACCATGATCATTCAACGGAGAGGTAAGTTGAGCTTAGACTATAAACAAGTACTTCTCAGAAGGCAACCCGAGTACTAACGGTTTTAAATTATTTAAATTTTAATTTTTAAACATCTAGGTCACTAATCGAGTCTTTGAAGCACAGGTTCCCGACTCCACACGGCCGATCACACGGCCGTGCTTATGGCCCTGTGACCACCACGGACGGAAACACGGCTGTGCAAGATGGCGGTGCGTAAATAGGGTAAAAGTTATCTTTCCCAACACGGGATGCGATAAATTAACAAGGACGTGCGACCAGGCCGTGGGAAAATCTACCAAATTAACACGAGAGTGTGGCACGCCCGTGTCTAGCACCCGTGGACACACGATCAAAATAACTCGAGCGTTCATAGAAGTACACGACCGTGGGAGAAGCGAACCGCGACAGACACGGCTGTGTGACACGATCATGTAGCCACACTGCCTAGACACACGGGCGTGCTAGAAGGTTGTGTGACGACATCTCAATTCGCGACGAACACGGACGGGACACGATCCACACGGGCGTGTGCACCAGCCGTGCCACTTGAAAATTTTGATTATTTATCTTATTTTATCTTATTTTTCTTTTATTAAGTTTTTAAGATTCATTTTTTTTAAACACGGTTTATCTTTATCACTACTATCAGATTATTCCCTTAACTCTCCTTTTATCATTCAGAATCATGCTTGCCCTCCAGCTTTATTTCTAATACTCGATCTCGCTAGTCCAATAATATCATCCATTCTTAATGCAGGAAGTTTCACTTCTCTCCCTATCTTATTTTTATATTCTAATATCTACCTTTGTACATTGAGGGCAATGTACATCTTAAGTGTGGGGGGTATTTATTTCATTATCAGAAAAATCCTTGAATGGCTACCTTGTTCTCTTGAAAAGCTCTCATATCATATTTAGGATAAATTTTGATTGATTTATGATTTTTGTTGATATATCTTGAATTAAAACATAGGCATTTATGCTTTGATTGTTTTAAACCTCAAGAAATTAGAGAATCAAGCATGATAAGTTGATTTTTAAGAATTTAAAATCTTAGGTTGTTTCCCCAAAGTTTAGGTATTACTTTGAGTGGGAATTCACAAGTTTTAAACATCAAAAAGCCATAATTTTTATGAGATTTTTGAGCCTTTTGAGAATCTATTAATTGTTTCATGCTCACTTTTATTATTGCTTTGAGTGCGTCAGTATTAAATTGTTATTCTAGAACTTGCTTGATTATGCATGTCGAGACCACACCATTTGATTTGATATGTCAAAATGATTAAGGCACTTAGGATTAACCCACTCATGCCATGAAAAGCCTACCTCCATGATTAACCCCCAGTAAACCCCCTTGAACCTAACAACCCATTTCTTGTATTACCCTTAATATTAACCCTTAACCTATTATTGTTGAAATCCCGTAAATTAATTTGATCCCTATTTTTTGTCGAGATTGGAATTGAAATAGTTTCTTAGCTAAGTTTTATTCTACTTTGTATTTAACTTGTTCTAAAAAAAATGTATACATCTTAATAGTAGTAATCTTCTGAGCTAAAGAAGTCAAATTCCATATTTTGAGAAAAGCTCTGTTATACGCAATTGATGACTAGCTATTTTTCTAGTTAAGTAATTTTTCAACTCAATCTCGATTCTAACCCTTTCTTTTAGCTTGTGACCACACCCCCTAACCAAGCCTCATTACAACCCTCTAAAGACCTTTTGATTGATGTATCATCTTAAATTATAGTGGTGGAGATTTGATTTTCATGCAAGCCTATGGCAATAACTTTTCATTATTGAATATTGAGTGCTTCATTTATTGTCCTTAAACACCTCGAGTGATTTGAGTGAATCTTTAGTGAGGATGTGAAACTCTATGATATTCTGAATCAAAGGTAATTACTTAGATGAGGGGAGACACCTATGTTTGTATGATTAAATACTCAACTTGGAATGTTTGAAACTTTTATGTTCTTCTAGTTGAATTCTAAATGTATGATTACCTATGGATTATTTTGAGATATTATCGATAGAAATTATAAATTGAGAAGAATTTATTCTGATTATGAGTTGAGAATTTTGCTTGAGGACAAGCAAATGCTTAAGTGTGAGGGTATTTGATAAACCGTAATTTATACATATTTTTACCCCATGTTAAATGCATTTTATGGATGATTTCTCATTAGATTTGGTGAATTCGATGCTCCTAATGCTTCAATTTCATGTTTTATACTTAGGAGAGCATAGGAGAGCGAAATGAATGAGAAACGGGCCAAAAACGGAGAAAATGGGCCAAAGTATGAAATCAACATGGCTTGGACTTCCTCACATGGGCAGCCCACACGGCCGTGTTAATTTGACAGAATAGAAGCACGACTCACATGGGTAGAACACACGCCCATGCCATTCTAACAGGCTCGAATACGGCCTGAAATAATCGCACACGGGCGTGTCCCTATCGAGCCCAAGTTGAGTCCAATTCAGAAAAGGCCACTTTTGAGGGCTCTTAGGCATCCTAAAGCCTATAAATACACCCTAGAGGAGGAAAGAAAGGGAGGCACAGAATAGGGAGTAAGGAATTACTCCAAGGAAGCCATTGATCCATCTCAGAAGCCAATTTTACCATCAAGACTGAAGATTTCTCCTCAATTTCCCTTTCAGGAGTTTTTGGTTTTCTTTATGTTTTGTATTCTTTATTATTCTGAGATGTTTTCTTATTTAGTTATGAACTAAAACCCCTAAATACCTAAGGGGAATGAAACCGAAGACGAATCTTTTTATTATTTTCTGAATTGTATGATAAATATATAACTTGTTCTTAATTCTTATTTTGATATCCCAAGATACTGATTCAAGATAAGCTCTTATTCAGAGGAGGACTAGACCCTGTCTAAGAGTACATTTGTCATAATTAAGTGAAGTTGATTGCGCGCCTAGACTTAGGGTGACAAGATTTTCTCAGATTAGGGTGAAACCTAATAAGGGGATCCATAGATCGAGTTAATGCAACCCTAGGGTGTTAATTAGAGAAAGGTCTCAATTATTCAATCTAGGGATTAGACGTTATTAGTCTTGAATAGGGATAATAACATAACTTAGGGATCTCTACGGAATAAGTTAAATGAATAAATTGTCTGATTCGGAGGCAGAATAACAAGTACAGTCTAGGTGGATTTTTCCTTAGGTATTATCTTAATTCAATCGATTTTCCCAAAAGTAATTCCCCAATTCCATTCTCTGTGAATTCTTAGTTTAGATAATTAGTTAGTTAAAATAAAAACCTCTTTATTCTTAGGCTAGATAATAAAAAGACAGTTATTACTAGTACTTTTAGTTCCCTTGGGTTCGACAATCCGGTCTTGCTAAAACTATACTACTATTTGATAGGTACACTTGCCTACATCGCGATAATAGTTAGTTTCAAGAACGATTAATTATAAATATTTAAAACCTATCATGAAATCACGCGATCAACATAGGATTCTGATATGTGATGTGTGAGTAAGACCATGGCATTGATATATGTGTACGAGTAAGACCACGTTTTATATGTTGGCATTGATATGTGATTCCAATATATGTGTACGAGTAAGACTCTGTCTGGAATAGTGGCATCGATATGTGATTACATGTAAGACCACATTTGGGACATTGGCACTGTACGATATATGTGTTTATCTAAGTGTCGTATCAATTCTGAATGGTTCATCTGGCAACGATAGGTTGTGATCGAATGTGAAAAACGAGCTAAAATGATTAGGTATGAATTGGTTTATTACCTACTTGAATAAGGTAATTAAGTTACTAATGTGAACATGTGTGCCTTGTGAAGTATATTTGGTCATTGCTATGTATATGTATACTATATTATATTTTGATTCAAGAGTATATGTATATATGTTAACATGATGATAATTAGCTTTGAAATCGAAAGATATTTTGTAAACATTTATATATATGTGTATTCGGCCTTATGTAAACTTATATGCAAAAGTATATGTTATTCGTGAAACCATAAGATTCTGGGTTTAATATGATTATGATAGTATAATTAGATTTACTTTAATCATTCATGTCATTGAATAGTTTATTTGCTTATGACTTACTAAGCTATAAAAGCTTACGCTGTCTGTGTAGGTTTGTTTCTGTTTTATAGACTTTGGAGTCAAGTTACGAGCCCAGGGATCGTCAGCAAAGTCTATCACACTATCAACTATCTTCGGTATTTTTGTAAGTGAACTTTCAAATCTATGGCATGTATAGGCTGGATTTTACTTTTGAAATGTTTTTTTTGGTTAATGAAACTATGAGCCATGCGAAAATGGCTTAATAATTTGTTACGCTCGGATTTAATGTTTTGCTTTATGATGATTATGCTTGGTTGTGATTTTGGTGATTCGACCTTATATATTTTTATATGGATTATGGTTAATTCAGTTATGGAGATGCATAGATAAAAGTATATGTGAATTTGGTTGTTGTGTTAGGTTAAGGTATTATATGTGATTTGGTATTAAAGGTTGTTTGGTTATACCGGAACATGATAAGAGCTTGTTTTGATACGTTTATTACATGGTATGTAAGATTTGTGTTATGGATATATGTAATGACTTATTTCCGTGAAGTATAATTTGTAACATGAATTGGTTTGAAAGCTATTATAATAATGTACTTGTAAATTCGGCTATATAATGAAAATATGTGAGATGGTTATAACCAACTTTGTGATTCGCCACTTGCTCTTATAAATATTTATGCATATGATGAATTGGTATGATATGCATTATCTCGTGAATGGTTTAGTAATTTGGGCGTAGTAATGGAACATAATGTTGATGATTTAGATATAATTTATATATATATTTGAGAATGTATTAGCCTTTTTGATTCGGTTTGTAATGGAAGTGTATGTGCATATATTGTGCTTGGTTTGTTGATAAATTAGATACAATTGATGAATATAAATATTGAGTATGTTATATGATCGTTTTGGTTATTATGCTTTTGCTAAAGTATGGTAATAAAAGATCAAATATTGAGTTATATATTTATATTGAGTTGATAATGTATCATATTTGTGGATTAAATAGAATAATTTGTTTATAATTTGTCTTGTAAGTTTTGCTTGGAATTGATAATGATATGCATGTATAATCAGTTAATGCAATGAAATAAATGACCAAATGAACAGTGATTTGTGCATTAGTAAATCAAGAAGATTATATGCATTTTATGTGATGATTAAATTTCCAAATTGGTGATAAATAGATTGGTTGTGTATACGCATTTTAGGCATGATAATTGGCATGTGAAATGAGTGCATTTCAAGTCGTTACTTGTGCTATAAAAAGGTTAACTTTATATAGATGGTTTGAGTAAAATTTTTAGTATGTGAACTAAACTTGATATGTAATATTTATTGATGTTCAATAATAGTTCAAGTTTGATATGGTTAAATGTGTATAAGGTTTTATTTGTTTAATAAAACATATTTGATCATTTGGTGAAGTTATTAATGTCGTCTATGCTAATGGTTAAAATGGCATGTGTTATATTCCATTTGATATAATATGTACATGTATAGAAATATGACTTAAAATGTTTGATGTTTATTAGATATTATAATATCATTAAAATGTTGAATATATGATTTGTATTTATATATTATGAATTAATAAATTCATGATTAATATTTAATTGGACATTCGTTCATATATATGAATATGACTTGTGTGAATATGTGAATGTTCGGAACTGTACTTTTGTTCAGTAATGCCTGATGACCCTAATCCGGTGACGGATACGGGTTAGGGATGTTACATTTTATTGGTATTAGAGCTACAATTTAGTTGATTATAGGATTAACGTAGTGCGTGTGAGCCTAGCTATACATGGCATATTATATACTACGATAGTGTGATGACTTCTGACATTTGAAAATGTGTTTTCATATAGTAAATGGATCCCAACAGAGTCGTAGCTGATGATGTCGAGAGTATAGCGTCTACTCCTACGCAAGGGACAGGGCCAGTTGACTCTCGACCGACCTCAAGTAATCAAGAGGGAGAGGCTAAACAAGCCTTTTACTCAGTATACCCGGATTAATCCGGCTACACAACAACCTCCACTCCCGACTAATCCATGTTCGATACCTGCTATACCTCAAGTGACCTATTGAGATTACATAAGCCACGTATTGATAAAATCAGAAAACACGGGGCTGAAGAATTGAAAGCTACTGATAATGGATGTTGAGCGAGCTGAATTCTGGCTTTATAATACTATCCGTGTGTTTGATGAGCTATCTTGTACCCGGGATGTGACAGCCCTAAATTGACCCTAGTCGGGAAGTGGTTTCGGGACCACGAAACCGAGCCATAAGAAAATAATTAACAGTCATATTTAATGCTTATTATATATGAACATGCACGTGTGAAAATTTCATGCTTAAATTTTGTATATAATATGTGAAATTTATCAAATAGGACTTGTGTGAGAAAATTTAGGATTGTGCTAGGCAAATGTCAAAGTGGCCTATTAATGCATGTTAGAAAATGCTTGTACTTGCATGTCAAATTACCCAAATTTTAGATAGTGGCCGGCCATGCTATGGGTTAAAACATATTATAAATATTTTGTGTTAATATTTTGTGTTAAAAATAATAAAATAAAAGGGTTAGTAATAAAGTAATAAAAATTGAGGGGTGAAGAAAACAAAGTTCATCTTTGTTCTTCCTTGCCGAATTGAAAAGAAGAGAAGGGGGGAGACTTTCGGTCATAGAAGGAGAAGAAAGGTTAGTGAAAGGTGTTAGATTTGTTTTGAAATTCAAGCTTGTTTTAGGTTAATCATCTTGTTTCTTACTTAGCCCATGCCAAAAATTTGAATCTTGATGGATGTATGGCACATTCGGTTATGGTTAATGAGGAGATAATTTGAGTTTAGCCTTTAAACTTTGAGGAAGAAATTGTTGTTGCAAGAAGTTGAGCTTATTGATAGTATAAATTTCTAATGCACCTATGGTAATAGCCGAACATGTAGTTGTTTAATGTTTTGAACAAGTGCCGTTTAGATGTTCTAAAATTGTCTAAATTAGATGTTTAATTGTCTAAGGGTGCGGCATTGTGCATTCTTGTTAAGAGTTTGATTTGAAATCATGAGATCTTGTTGACTTGTGTTTAAATGGCATTCGGTCATGGTCTATGGGTGTTTGCTAATCCGGTTTAAGTGCATAAGTGCTAAATACTTTGTATTGGAAATTTTGATGTATAAGTAGAAGTTAATTAAGATGATATTGGGTAAATTTTTAGCTTAGTTGTGTTAAGTATTCGGCAATATTCATAATAATGAATATGGGAGTGTATATAAATACGTGGTTGTGCATAACTTAAGTAATCGACTAAAATATGAACACCACATAAGTATATATATATACTTATATGTATGTTAGTGCCTTATGTATACACCTTGTGTCATTGAGACCTTCGAAAATAAATATGTATTAAAGTTATATTTGTAGTAGTTTAATGTGACTTACCAAGTACACAAATTTGAAAGCGAAATGGTGATAGACTTAAGTGGTAAATTGATTCAAATGAATTGGTTCTAAAATGTATATGAATGTCGTATGATTGTGTTTGATTGAGAGGTAAATTGTTTGATTTAGCTCAAGAGTTTAGAGGATCAAAGTTGGATAGGGGAAAGGAAAAAGTAATCGAATAGTCGTTGAAGTCGTTCGACAACATGCGAGGTAAGTCTTTGAGTAATGGAACTTAGTTTATGATTTGATTAAGTCATGACATATAAGCATTATAAATAAACAGTGATATAATGATTCTACTTGAATTATTTATCGAGGTAATTAGTTATACTTATGACTGGTAGCCGAATGTGTATAGAGATCATGTTACAAAGCCAACCAAAATCATGCTCTTTGTATGTGGCTATTGAGCCGAAAATGGTAAAGGTTGATAAGTGTCTTGTGTTTGAGTTCTAGTAATGAAAATGAAATATAAATGTGTTATGATTTATTGATATATGTGCATGATTATTCGGATGATAACCGGACTAAGATCCGAAGGCATTTGTGCTAGTGACTATATCCGGGCTAAGTCCCGAAGGCATTTGTGCTAGTTACTATATCCGGGCTAAGTCCCGAAGGCATTTGTGCTAGTTACTATATCCGGGCTAAGTCCCGAAGGCATTTGTGCTAGTGGCTATATCCGGGCTAAGTCCCAAAGGCATTTGTGCTAGTGATTATATCCGGGCTAAGTCCCGAAGGCATTTGTGCTAGTGACTATATCCGGGCTAAGTCCCGAAGGCATTTGTGCTAGTTATTATATCCGGGCTAAGTCCCGAAGGCATTTGTGCTAGTGATTATATCTGGGCTAAGTCCCGAAGGCATTTGTGCTAGTGATTATATCCGGGCTAAGTCCCGAAGGCATTTGTGCTAGTGAATATATCCGGGCTAAGTCCCGAAGGCATTTGTGCGAGTTGCTATATCTGGCTAAATCCCGAAGGTACTTGGGTTTGGAAATGAGCGATCTTGCTGTAATAACTTCAATTAATACGCTCATAAATCCAAACGATAAGGTATGTTTCGTATATGCATTGGAAAGGTTGATTCCTTTTAAATAGTATTCGCTCAATTGATTAACAAGCTTCCGACCTTTAGTCAGGTTTGATCCTGAGTGTATGAATATAATGGTTGAAGCGTGAAGTAAACATGATTTTGGGAATATGCGTATATGCAATTGTTCATTTAGTCATACGAGCGCTATACCTTAGTTGTAAATAATTTCATTACTTAAAACTTACTAAGCATCAAAATGCTTATTCTGTTGCTTTAATTCTCTGTTTTATAGATTTTGTTCGTCAGCTATCGGACTCGGGAGTGTCAAAGTCGAAGTCGTCCACACTATCTAAGCCCTTTTGGTATATCTTTAGTTGAACTTTGATAATGGCATGTATAGGGCTGACCCTTGTTGTTAATTAAGTATCTTTTGGTAATGTATATTCGTATAGCCATGCAAAAATGGCTTGTATATTTTGAGTATAACATTATGGTCATTTTGTATATATGGTCTTATGATATGGTTATTAAGTGGTGTGGAAATGTTTGATAATGATTAGCCATTGGAATGGCCAATCATGGTCCTATTGGTGCTACGTACGTCATGGCTAATCGTGATTATACTTGAAAATAATGTATGTCAATTTACTAATTGATTCATGGAAAATTATGAAATAGGTAAAATTTACCTTAAAATAGATGCTGACAGCAGCAGTGATGTGAATTTGAAAAATCACTAAAAATAGTAGGAATGGAATTAAATAGTGAATAAATTATGTAATCTAATCCTGATGAGTTTATTTTCATATGAAAGAAACGAAATGACCATATGAGCTGTATTTTATGAGATGTTTAAGTTTTCGTGAAACAGGGCCAGAGCGTTTTCTGGATTCCCTGTTCTGATTTTGAGAATTTACCATAAATTAACTAGAGACAATTAGAAGTCACGATTTATATGTACAGATTCCTTTTTGAGTCTAGTTTCATTAGAAACAAACGGCATAAGTATTGAAGCTCTGTACAGGGAGATATCTAAGTCGTAATGCATGAAGGTCAGAGTAGTCGAACCCTGAAACAGGGTTGAATTTAACTAATAAACTGTAATAATTAGCCTAACCAAAAATTCTATAAAAAAATTTGTAGATGGATATATGAGTCTATTTTCAGGAAAAATTTACAGAATCAGTTTTCGAGTTTTGGAACTCGAGATATGATTTTTAAAGTGCCTGTGATGCAGTTAGCCAGCTTGCCTGGAAATTTTGAAATGAACTGTGTAAGTAAATGAATTAAGTCCGTTAACACCTCATGTTCGACTCCGGAAACGGTCTCGGGTACAGGGCGTTACAATTTTATTGGTATCAGAGCTGCGGTTTAGTCGATTCTAGGACTACCGTAATACGTTCGGGTTTAGCTATACATGCCATTATGTGTTTATTTGATAGTGTGGTGATTTCTGACAGTTAAAAATGTGTTTACTTATAGTAATGGATCCCGATCCCAACCGAGCGGTAGCTGATGATGTTGAGAGTGTAGCGCCTACTCCCGCGCAAGGGACAGCGCCGGTGGACTCTCAACCTATTGCTAGTAATCAGAATGATGAAGCTAGACAAGCTTTTTATAGCGTGATGAATGATTGGTTCAATCAGTATATTCGAACTAATGCGGCTGTTCCACAACCCCCATTCCCGACTAACACAACCCCTGCACCTGCGATACCTCTGGTAACTGACCATATAAGGTTAAATAAGCCCCCAGTTGACAGAATCCGAAAACACGGGGCTACTGAATTTAAAGCTACAGACAGCGACGATGCTGAGCAAGCTGAATTTTGGTTGGACAACACTATTCGGGTACTTGATAAACTATCTTGCATACCCGATGAATGCCTAAAGTGTACTATCTCCTTGCTACGTGATTCTGCCTACTATTGGTGGAATACGTTGATTTCTGTTGTGCCCAGAGAGCAAGTAACTTGGGAGTTTTTCCAAACCGAGTTTTGAAAAAAGTATATCAGCCAGAGATTCATTGATCAAAAAAGGAAAGAATTTCTTGAACTTAAACAAGGTTCCATGTCGGTTACTGATTATGAACGAAAGTTTGTAAGGCTTAGCTGGTACGCTCGAGAATGCATTTCTTTAGAAGCTGTAATGTGTAAACGTTTCGAAGATGGACTGAATGATGATATAAAACTGTATGTTGGCATTTTAGAAATCAGAGAATTTGTGGTACTTGTCGAGCGAGCTTGCAAAGTCGAAGAGCTCAGTAAGGAGAAAAGAAAAGCTGATATGGGAGCAAAGGAGTTTCGTAAGAGATCTTCGGGAAAGCCCTTTCAATAGTCATCGAAGAAATTTAGAGATGATTTAGGCCGGTCTAAAGACACTTCGGGCTTTTTTAGACGAGATCGTGATCGACCCCCTGTGAGTACACGAGTCACTTCGGTTGCCAGTGTTGGAAATGATCGTTGAGACAGAACAGAGTGCCAGTATTGTGGTAAATGGCATTTGGGGAGTTGTAGATTCCATGACCGCTCCTATTATAAGTGCGGATCAGCTGACCACTTTATCAAGGATTGCCCGAGACTGTCTGAACAAAATGTAAATCAGAGTGGGAAACCAGGTGCTACTACTGCACGGGGCAGACCATCTAGAAATACGGGGAACGCTAGTGGCGGTCAGAGAGGATCTAGAGATGCTACAACCAGATCTGAGGCTTGTGCTCCTGCTAGAGCTTATGCTATACGCGCACGCGAGGATGCTTCCTCGCCAGGTGTTATTACCGGTACTTTCACTCTCTTTGATACTAATGTGATTGCATTGATTGACCCTGGTTCTACTCATTCATATGTATGTGAGACCTTAGCATCCAGTAAGACTTTACCTGTTGAGTCTATTGAGTTCGTAATTCGAGTGTCGAATCCCTTGGGTCGTTATGTGCTTGTCGACAAGGTGTGTAAGAAATGCCCCTTAATAATCCGAGGCTCCTGTTTTCCGGCTGACTTGATGCTTTTACCGTTTGATGAATTTGATGTTATTCTTGGTTTGGATTGGTTGACCGTACATGATGCAGTTGTGAATTGCAAAAGTAAGACTATTGATTTGAGGTGTGCAAATAATGAGATAATCCGGGTCGAGTCTACTATTTTGAATGGATTGCCGACAATAATATCCTCGATGTTAGCTCAAAAATATGTGAGAAATGGGTGTCAAGCGTATCTTGCATACGTATTTGATAATAAAGAACCAGAAAAGAAACTTGAATCGGTACCAGTGGTTTGTGAATATCCGGATGTTTTTCCCGAAGAATTACCGGGGTTACCACCTGTTCGGGAGGTAGAGTTTGGCATCGAACTTGTACCTGGGACTACACCGATTTCGATAGCTCCGTATCGTATGGCACCAACGGAATTAAAGGAATTGAAAGCTCAGTTACAAGAGTTGATGGATAGAGGATTCGCTCGACCAAGTTTCTCGCCTTGGGGTGCACCAGTATTGTTTGTGAAAAAGAAGGACGGAACCATGAGGTTGTGCATCGACTATCGTCTGCTGAATAAAGTGACAATAAAGAATAAATATCCGTTACCACATATTGATGATTTGTTTGATCAACTAAAAGGAGCCTCAATGTTTTCAAAGATAGATTTGATATCGGGTTATTATCAGTTGCGAATTTGAGATTCGGATATACCCAAAACTGCTTTCAGAACGAGATACGGTCACTACGAGTTCTTAGTGATGCCGTTTGGGCTCACTAATGCCCCTGCGGTATTTATGGATTTGATGAATATGATCTTCAGACCGTTTTTGGATCAGTTTGTAGTTGTGTTTATCGACGATATTTTGGTCTATTCGAGAAATGAAACCGATCATGCTGAACACCTGGGATTAGTGTTGCAGATTTTACGGGATAAGCAGTTATATGCTAAGTTCAGTAAGTGTGAGTTCTGGTTAAGAGAGGTTAGCTTCTTGGGTCATGTAGTATCTGCATCGGGTATTCGAGTTGATCCGAGCAAAATTTCAGCCATACTTAACTGGAAGCCTCCGAGAAATATTACTGAGGTTCGGAGCTTTCTGGGACTTGCCGGTTACTACACACGGTTTGTAAAGGGTTTCTCGATGATAGCCACACCAATGACGAAACTGCTTCAGAAAGATGTTAAGTTTGAATGGACAGAAAAATGTCAGAAAAGTTTCGATCAACTAAAGACTTATTTGACTGAAGCTCCAGTACTAGTGCAGCCCGAATCAGGCAAAGAGTTTGTCATTTACAGTGATGCATCCTTACTTGGGTTGGGTTGTGTATTGATGCAAGAAGGTCGAGTTGTAGCTTATGCGTCGAGGCAATTGAAGCCACATGAAAAAAATTATCCAACCCATGATCTCGAATTAGCTGCCATCGTATTTGCTTTGAAAATATGGAGACATTACTTATTTGGTGAGAAGTGCCATGTATTTTCGGATCACAAAAGTCTCAAATATTTGATGACTCAAAGAGATTTGAATCTGCGACAAAGACGTTGGCTCGAGTTGTTAACAGATTATGAGCTTGTCATTGACTATCACCTGGGAAAGGCTAATGTGGTTGCGGATGCCTTAAGTCGTAAATCACTATTTGCTTTACGAACGATGAATGTACACTTGTCTGTTCTATCCAATAATGTGTTAGTAGCAGAATTAAAGGCCAAACCATTGTTGACTCATCAAATTCGTGAAGCTCAGAAAGTCGATGATGAATTGGTCGCAAAACGGGCTGAATGTGTTTCGAATAGGGAATCAGAGTTTCAAATTGATGATGACGATTGTTTGAGGTTCATAGGGCCGTATGAAATATCCGAACGAGTTGGTCCAGTGGCATATAGATTGATTTTACCCCCTGATCTCGAGAAGATTCACAACGTTTTTCATGTTTCGATGCTTCGACGTTACAGATCTGATCCTTCGCACATAATTAATCCCTCCGAGGTTGAAATTCAATCCGATATGAGTTATGAAGAAGAACCGATTCGTATCCTAGCTCGTGAAGTGAAGGAGTTGCGAAACAAAAGGGTTCCGTTAGTAAAGGTGTTATGGCTCAAACACGGGATCGAAGAAGCTACTTGGGAAAAGAGAACTCTATGAAAGAACGATACCCAAACCTATTTACCGGTAAGATTTTCGGGGACGAAAATTTCTTAAGTGGGGGAGAGTTGTGACAGCCCTAAATTGACCCTAGTCGGGAAGTGGTTTCGGGACCACGAACCGAGCCATAAGAAAATAATTAACAGTCATATTTAATGCTTATTATATATGAACATGCACGTGTGAAAATTTCATGCTTAAATTTTGTATATAGTATGTGAAATTTATCACATAGGACTTGTGTGAGAAAATTTAGGATTGTGCTAGGCAAATGTCAAAGTGGCCTATTAATGCATGTTAGAAAATGCTTGTACTTGCATGTCAAATTACCCAAATTTTAGATAGTGGCCGGCCATGCTATGGGTTAAAACATATTATAAATATTTTGTGTTAATATTTTGTGTTAAAAATAATAAATTAAAAGGGTTAGTAATAAAGTAATAAAAATTGGGGGGTGAAGAAAACAAAGTTCATCTTTGTTCTTCCTTGCCGAATTGAAAAGAAGAGAAGGGGGGGAGACTTTCGGTCATGGAAGGAGAAGAAAGGTTAGTGAAAGGTTTTAGATTTTTTTTGAAATTCAAGCTTGTTTTAGGTTAATCATCTTGTTTCTTACTTAGCCCATGCCAAAAATCTTGAATCTTGATGGATGTATGGCACATTCGGTTATGGTTAATGAGGAGATAATTTGATTTTAGCCTTTAAACTTTGAGGAAGAAATTGTTGTTGCAAGAAGTTGAGCTTATTGATAGTATAAATTTCTAATGCACCTATGGTAATAGCCGAACATGTAGTTGTTTAATGTTTTGAACAAGTGCCGTTTAGATGTTCTAAAATTGTCTAAATTAGATGTTTAATCATCTAAGGGTTCGGCATTGTGCATTCTTGTTAAGAGTTTGATTTGAAATCATGAGATCTTGTTGACTTGTGTTTAAATGGCATTCGGTCATGGTCTATGGGTGTTTGCTAATCCGGTTTAAGTGCATAGGTGCTAAATACTTTGTATTGGAAATTTTGATGTATAAGTAGAAGTTAATTAAGATGATATTGGGTAAATTTTTAGCTTAGTTGTGTTAAGTATTCGGCAATATTCATAATAATGAATATGGGAGTGTATATAAATACGTGGTTGTGCATAACTTAAGTAATCGACTAAAATATGAACACCACATAAGTATATATATACTTATATGTATGTTAGTGCCTTATGTATACACCTTGTGTCATTGAGACCTTCGAAAATAAATATGTATTAAAGTTATATTTGTAGTAGTTTAATGTGACTTACCAAGTACACAAATTTGAAAGCGAAATGGTGATAGACTTAAGTGGTAAATTGATTCAAATGAATTGGTTCTAAAATGTATATGAATGCCGTATGATTGTGTTTGATTGAGAAGTAAATTGTTTGATTTAGCTCAAGAGCTTAGAGGATCAAAGTTGGATAGGGAAAGAAAAAAGTAATCGAATAGTGTGACACCCCGAACCCGAGACCGTCGCCGGAGTCGAACACGAGGTGTTAACAGACTTCAAACCACTTATTAAAAATTTTTCCAGACAAGCTGCCAATCTGCGTACTAGTCACTTTAAAAATCATATCTTGAGCTCTGGGACTCGAAATCCAGTTCTGTGAATTTTCCCTGAAACTAGACTCAGATGCCCATCTACATATTTTTTTCTAGAATTTTTGGTTGGGCCAATTAGTACAGTTTATTAGTCAAAGTCTCCCATGTTACAGGGGTCGACTACACTGACCTTTGTGCATTACGACCTGGATATCTCCCTGTACAGAGCTTCAATACTGATGACGTTTATTTCTATAGAAACTAGACTCAAAGAGGAATCTATAAATATATGGCATGGCTCCTAATTATCTCTGGTTAATTCATAATAAATTTACAAAGTCGGAACAGGGAACCCAGAAACCGTTCTGGCCCTGTCTCGCGAGAACCTGAATATCTCTTAACATACTGTCCATATGATTGTTTCGTTACTTCTATATGAAAATAGACTCATCGAGCTTCAATTACATAATTTATCCACTATTTAATTCCATTCCTACTAATTGTTGTAATTTTTCAATCCCACGTCACTGCTGCTGCCAGCATCTGTTACTGAAGCAACTATGTCCATTTAGTGATTTCTTATTGATCTAACTAGTAATTCATCATACATATCACAAAATTATAATCATGACTAGCCATACCAAAGGCTAATCATTGTCAAACATCCCCCCCTACTACACTTTTGCCATAACATAAATTTTAACACCAAAAATAATCAACCATGACATAAAGATCGTATTACCAAGACTTACGACCTAACGTTATAAAACCAAATCCAACCGAACATTTATGCCATTTTCGCATGGCTAAAAGTTTACATACCAAAGTTCAAACATAACATAATAGCCTATACATGCCGAAATGTTCTCCTAGACCAACTAAGAAGAAAGTACCAAAGGTTGCTAGCCGGTGTGATGACTTCGACGACGGCACGATCACGCAAAAAGAGACGAGTCCAAGAAACCTAGAATAGGTGACAAGCAAACACCGAATGAGTATATAACTCAGTAAGCCATAAGCATTCCACAACCATCCATTAATAAAATTATCACAACAGGAAACAATGAAATGAGGTTAAGTACTCCATCCATACCAAACTATACCATAGTTCCTTAAACCCTATGGTTCAATCTCATACCAAGTCCTACATTGACCTTTCATACATCATTTTATTTTCGTTATAATCATACAATTAAACGAACTTTCACCTATTCCACAATGAACCTTATGTACGTGACTTCAACTATAATCGTCACATAGGTTCAAAACTTACCAAGCTCAACTCCAAATATAAACATAGCGCCTATTAGCCATGAACTCAAGGTACTTACCTTTTCCGCTGTCCAAAATTTGACTCGGTAAAGCCGCACCCTTCGTGTAAATAATTTATGGAAAATATATATTGGGTTGCACACATAATGTTTAGTAATCACCCACGCACA
Organism: Gossypium hirsutum; assembly: GCF_007990345.1. Classification (NCBI taxonomy): domain Eukaryota; kingdom Viridiplantae; phylum Streptophyta; class Magnoliopsida; order Malvales; family Malvaceae; genus Gossypium; species Gossypium hirsutum. The sequence continues at coordinate 55,007,774 of NC_053431.1, forward strand.
CTCAGTGCCATGCACTTTAAACTCACACACTTAGTACCATGCATTTCAAGTTCGCACACTTACCTTTTTCCGCTGTCCAAAATCGACTCGGTAAAGTCGCACCCTTAATGTAAATAATTTATAGAAAATATATATTGGGTTCGCACACATAGTGCTTAATAATCAACCGCGCACACTTAGTGCCATGTACTGTAAACTCGCACACTTAGTGCCAATCTCATGATCATAAATGTTTACACCCGCACACTTAGTGCCTAAACCAACAACTCAATTCATCTCACCTCTTTTCTTTTTATTCAATACTTTCATCACCCCATGCATACATGTATAAATATATATATTTATCGTTCCATTCAGCATCATTACATAGACGTTATAACCATTTAAATTGATACAAAATATATGCTTAATGACTTACCTTAGGTCGGATGAAGTGATTCCCAATCAACTACTCAATATTCTTTGCTTTGCCTTTGCTTGATTCCCCTCCTTTGGATTCTTGAGCTTGATTAAATAAATAAGTTTAGTAATTTAATTTACCTTGCAAGATACCTATATATATAAATTTAATAATTCCATTTTTTTTTTACAATCATCCTTGTTCAAGACATCCAAGTCTCAACTAATGTTCATATTATATCTCAAAGCCAAATGTATTATCCCTTCCAAAATAATATTATGCCAATATGATTACATTCAAATATACATAATTATGAATCAAACTCAACTTTGTAAACCAACCTCCTCATTTGGTCGATTGTATAGAATCAAAGAAATTTCACCAATGTGCATACTATATAGCCGAATATGCAAGATCAATCTAACATCACCTATGTACTTAATTTTAAATGCCGAATATACAATTTCGATGCAATATCATTTTTTTTTCATTTCATTTGAGCACATAGTTCCTCCACATAATAATTTGGCCGAATGTTTCTACTACCAAAAACTCCACATCTATCCATAATATCATACCAAGGTTCATATATCTATTAGCTATTTCATTACTCATCTTTCTAATATTCCATTCCAAAGCATCAAACACTATCCTCTTAACATCTAACGATCACATCCGAATGCCCATTTTTTTTCACCAAATAGAGAAATCACCCTATGGGTTATAATATGGATTTGTCTATTAACTAAATTTAACAAAATTTAATGAAAAATAACATGCAATCTTACCTTGATTAATCCCTTAAGTTGACCGAATGCTTTTTAACCATTTTTCTTTCCTTCTTCCTTTATGTTCGGTTTTGCAAGGAGAAGATGACACTCTCCCACCTTCCATTTCTTATTAATTTATGTTTCTATTTAGATTATTTTATCATTTACCATTATAAAATTGTATTTAACTTGACTTAATGGAGGACCATCATCACATGGCCGGCCACTTCATGAATTAAGGGCATTTTGACATGCAAATCCATACTTTCTCACCTTGTTATTATTTAATCCTTTCAATTTATCTATCATCTTTTCTAAATTTCTCAACTAAGTCCTTTCATGAAAATCCACATTCCTAAGGCTAATTTTAAACCTTTATTATTTCCACACATACACTACCACATTTAATATATGCAATTAAAATTAAAATAAATTTTCTTGTAACTCGGTTTTGTGGTCCCGAAACCACTTCCCGACTAGAGTCAATTTTGGGCTGTCACAAATAGCCGTTGAAGTCGTTCGACAACATGCGAGGTAAGTCTTTGAGTAATGGAACTTAGTTTATGATTTGATTAAGTCATGACATATAAGCATAATAAATAAACGGTGATATAATGATTCTACTTGAATTATTTATCGAGGTAATTAGTTATACTTATGACTAGTAGCCGAATGTGTATAGAGATCATGTTACAAAGCCAACCAAAATCATGCTCTTTGTATGTGGCTATTGAGCCGAAAATGGTAAAGGTTGATAAGTGTCTTGTGTTTGAGATCTGGTAATGAAAATGAAATATAAATGTGTTATGATTTATTGATATATGTGCATGATTATTCGGATGATAACCAGACTAAGATCCGAAGGCATTTGTGCTAGTGACTATATCCGGGCTAAGTCCCGAAGGCATTTGTGCTAGTTACTATATCCGGGCTAAGTCCCGAAGGCATTTGTGCTAGTGGCTATATCTGGGCTAAGTCCCAAAGGCATTTGTGCTAGTGATTATATCCGGGCTAAGTCCTAAAGGCATTTGTGCTAGTGACTATATCCAGGCTAAGTCCCGAAGGCATTTGTGCTAGTGACTATATCCGGGCTAAGTCTCGAAGGCATTTGTGCTAGTGGCTATATCCGGGCTAAGTCCCGAAGGCATTTGTGCTAGTGAATATATCCAGGCTAAGTCCCGAAGGCATTTGTGCGAGTTGCTATATCCGGCTAAATCCCGAAGGTACTTGGGTTTGGAAATGAGCGATCTTGCTGTAATAACTTCAATTAATACGCTCATAAATCCAAACGATAAGGTATGTTTCGTATATGCATTGGAAAGGTTGATTCCTTTCAAATCGTATTCGCTCAATTGATTAACAAGCTTTCGGCCTTTAGTCAGGTTTGATCCTGAGTGTATGAATATAATGGTTGAAGCGTGAAGTAAACATGATTTTGGGAATATGCGTATATGCAATTGTTCATTTAGTCATACGAACGCTATACCTTAGTTGTAAATAATTTCATTACTTAAAACTTACTAAGCATCAAAATGCTTATCCTGTTGCTTTAATTCTCTGTTTTATAGATTTTGTTCGTCAGCTATTGGACTCGGGAGTGTCAAAGTCGAAGTCGTCCACACTATCTAAGCCCTTTTGGTATATCTTTAGTTGAACTTTGATAATGGCATGTATAGGGCTGACCCTTGTTGTTAATTAAGTATCTTTTGGTAATGTATATTCGTATAGCCATGCGAAAATGGCTTGTATATTTTGAGTATAACATTATGGTCATTTTGTATATATGGTCTTATGATATGGTTATTAAGTGGTGTGGAAATGTTTGATAATGATTAGCCATTGGAATGGTCAATCATGGTCCTATTGGTGCTACTTATGTCATGGCTAATCGTGATTATACTTGAAAATAATGTATGTCAATTTACTAATTGATTCATGGAAAATTATTAAATAGGTAAAATTTACCTTAAAATAGATGCTGACAGCAGCAGAGATGTGAATTTGAAAAATCACTAAAAATAGTAGGAATGTAATTAAATAGTGAATAAATTATGTAATCGAGTCTTGATGAGTCTATTTTCATATGAAAGAAACGAAACGACCATATGAGCCGTATTTTAAGAGATGTTTAAGTTTTCGTGAAACAGGGCCAGAGCATTTTCTGGATTCCCTGTTCTGATTTTGAAAATTTACCATAAATTAACCAGAGACAATTAGAAGTCATGCTTTATATGTACAGATTCCTTTTTGAGTCTAGTTTCATTAGAAACAAACGGCATAAGTATTGAAGCTCTGTACAGGGAGATATCTAAGTCGTAATGCATGAAGGTCAGAGTAGTCGAACCCTGAAACAGGGGAGACTTTAACTAATAAACTGTACTAATTGGCCCGACCAAAAATTCTAGTTTCAGAAAAAAAATTTGTAGATGGATATATGAGTCTAGTTTCAGGAAAAATTTATGGAATCGGTTTTTGAGTTTTGGAACTCGAGATATGATTTTTAAAGTGGCTGTGATGCAGTTAGCCAGCTTGCCTGGAAATTTCGAAATGAACTGTGTAAGTAAATGAATTAAGTCCGTTAACACCTCGTGTTCGACTCCGGCAACGGTCTCTGGTACGGGGTATTACACGGGATGAGTGTTTAAAATATGCCATATCTTTGCTACGAGACACTGCATATCACTGGTGGAATACACAAGTATTGGTGGTTCTGAAAGAGCGAGTGACCTGGAAGTTCTTTCAGACTGAGTTCCGTAAGAAATACATTAGTCAGAGATTTATCGACCAGAAACGCAAAGATTTTATGGAGTTGAAACAGGGTGGGATGACTGTGATAGAATATGAGCGAAAATTTGTGAGACTCAGTCGATATGCCCGCTAGTGTGTTTCGATCGAAGCTATCATGTGTAAAAGATTCGAAGACGGTTTGAACGAAGATATTAAACTGTTAGTTGGCATACTTGAGATAAAAAAGTTCCTAGTACTGGTTGAGCGAGCCTACAAAGCTGAAGAGCTCGAGAAAGAGAAAAGAAAAGCTGACTTTGAAGCTAGAGATTCGTGTAAGAGACCATCGAGTAAGTTATTTCAGTCAGCACCAAAGAAGTTCCGAGATGATTTTAGTCGTTCTAAGGCTACTTCGGGTTATTCGCGACGGGATTGAGATAGACCACCTGTGAGCTCGAGAGATACCTTAGTAGCTAGTGTAGGTAATGTCAGATCAAATCAACCCGAGTGTAAACATTGTGGTAAACGACATCCCAGTAGTTGCAGATTGCATGATCGGGCCTATTCTAAATGTGGATCGATGGATCATTATATCTGTGAATGCTAAAGTTAGCTGAACAAAATCCAATACAGAATACGAGATCAGGTAACATTGTAGCTCGAGATTGACCACTAGAAATATGGGTAATGTGAGTAGTAGTTAGAGAGGGACTAGAGATACGGCAGTTAGATCCGAGGCTCGTGCACCTGCCAAAGCTTATGCTATTTGCGTACGCGAGGATGCCTCATCTCCAGATGATATTACTGGTATATTCACTCTCTATGATACTAGTGTAATTGCATTGATTGATCCTGATTCGACTCATTCTTATGTGTGTGAGACTTTAGTATTCAGTAAGATTTTGCCTATTGAGTCTATTGAGTTTATGATTAGAGTATCAAACCCATTGGGCCGGTGTGTTATGGTTGACAAAGTATGTAAGAATTGTCCTTTGATGATTCGAGATTCGTGTTTTCTGGCTAATTTGATGTTATTTCCATTTGATGAGTTTGACATCTGGGTATGAACTGGTTTGCTTTGCATGATGCTGTTGTAAACTGCAAAAGAAATACTATTGATTTACGGTGCCAAAATGATGAGATTATTTGGATTGAATCTAATGATCTGAATGGATTACCTGTAGGGATTTCCTCGATGTCAGCTCAGAAATATGTAAGAAAAGGTTGCGAAGCTTACTTTGCATATGTGCTTGACAGTAAAGTAACTGAAAGAAAGATTGATTCAGTACCTGTTGTATGCGAGTATCCGGATGTGTTTCTTGAAGAATTACTGGGTTTGCCACCTATTTGAGAAGTTGAGTTCGGTATTGAATTAGTGTCGGGGAAGACTCCGATATCGATTGCTCCGTACAGAATGGCACCTATTGAATTAAAAGAATTGAAAGCTCAGCTATAAGAGTTGACAGATAGAGGTTTCGCGCGACCGAGTTTCTCTCCCAAGGGTGCACCAGTTTTATTTGTAAAAAAGAAGGATAGAACTATGAGAATGTGTATCGATTATAGATAGCTCAATAAGGTAACTATAAAGAATAAATATCTGTTGCCACAGATTGATGACCTGTTTGATCAATTGAAAGGGGCTATAGTGTTTTCACAGATAAATTTGAGATTAGGCTACTATCAGTTGCGAGCTAAAGACACTGATGTGCCAAAGACTGCTTTTTGAACGAGGTACGGACACTATGAGTTCCTAGTTATGCCTTTCAGACTTACTAATGCACCTGCTGTTTTCATGGATTTGATGAATCAGATCTTCATACAGTATTTAGATCGATTTGTGATTGTGTTCATAGATGACATTTTCATATACTCCCATGATGGAACTGAGCATGCCGAATATCTGAGACTTGTGTTATAGACTTTGTGAGATAAATAGTTGTATGCAAAGTTCAGTAAATGTGAGTACTGGTTACGCGAAGTCAGTTTTCTGGGCCATGTTGTATCAGCATCAAGTATTCGGGTTGATCCGAGTAAAATTTCAGTTATACTTTATTGAAACCTTCGAGAAATGTTTCTGAAGTCTGAAGTTTCCTAGGACTTTCTGGTTATTATAGATGGATCGTGAAAGGTTTTTCAATGATTGCAATCCTGATGACAAAGCTATTACAAAAAGATGTTAAGTTCGAGTGGTCAGAAAAGTGCCAGAAAGGTTTTGATTAGTTGAAAGCCCTTTTGACCGAAGCTCCAATACTAGTTCATCCATAATTCGAGTAAAGAATTTGATATTTATAGTGATGCATCTTTAAATGGTTGGGGATGTGTTTTGATGCAGGAAGAAAAAGTTATAGCTTATGCCTCGAGACAGTTAAAGCTGCATGAAAAGAATTATCCGACACACGACCTAGAGTTAGCAACTATTGTGTTTGCATTGAAGATATGGTGTCACTACCTATTCAGTGAGAAATGTCATGTTTATTCTGATAACAAAAACCTAAAATACTTGATGACTCAGAAAGATCTGAATTTGAGACAACGTCGATGGTTAGAGTTGCTAAAAGACTACGAACTTGTGATTGACTACCATCTGGGTAAGGCTAATGTTGTTGTTGATACTCTAAGCCAAAAATCATTGTTTTCTCTGCGTGTAATGAATGCGCATATGGCTATGTCTGATGATGGTTTGATTATAGCTGAATTAAAAACAAGACTGTTATTTATTCAACAAATTTGTGATGCTAAGAAAATTGATGATGATTTGATAGCAAATCGAGTTCACTGCGATTCAAATGTTGATTCAGACTTCAGAGTTGATACTGAAGTTTTTTTAAGGTTCAGAAATCGAGTATGTGTCTCGAGAAATTCTGAGTTCATTCAGATGATTTTAAACAAAGCTCACAGCAGTCGGCTATCTGTTCACCCGGGTAGTCCGAAGATGTTTAATGTTCAGAAACAGCTTTACTGGTGGCATGGTATGAAATGAGACATTTCTTACTTTGTTTTGAAATGTTTAGTCCGTCAGCAAGTAAAAGCTGAGCATCAGGTACCTTCTAGATTGCTTCAACCGATCATGATACCTAAGTGGAAATGGGACAGAGTCGATGGATTTTGTATCTGATTTACCATTGACACCGAGAAAGAAAGATGCAATCTGGGTTATTATGGATAGATTGACTAAATCGGCTCACTTTGTTCCAGTTCGTATAGATTATTCGCTTAACAAGCTTTCTAAGTTATATGTTTCTCAGATTGCGAGATTACAAGGTGTGCCTATTTCTATTATTTCGGACAGAGATCCGAGGTTTACATCACAATTTTGGAAGAAATTGCAAGATGCATTAGGTTTCATCTGCAAACAGATGGTCAGTTTAAGCCAATCATTTAGATACTTGAGGATATGTTGAGATGTTGCATTCTCGAGTTCGAAGGTATGTGGGAACGATACTTACCTCTGATTGAATTTGCATACAATAATAGCTTTCAAACGAGTATCAAAATGGCACTTTACGAGGCTTTGTACTATCGTAAATGTCGTATACCATTGTATTGGACCGAGTTAGTGAAAACAAGATACACAGAGTCGATTTGATCAGAGAGACCGAATAGAAAGTAAAGGTGATTCGCGAAAGTCTAAAAACAATGTCATATCATTAGAAGTCGTATGCAAATTTGAAACTAAAAGATATAAAGTTTCAGATCGGAGAAAAAGTCTTTTTAAAGGTCTCACCGTGAAAGAAAATACTCAGATTCGGTCGTAAAGAAAATTGAGTCCAAGATTTATTGGGCCTTATGAAATTATTGAGCGTATAGGGTCAGTTGCTTATAGACTACTGTTTCCACCTGAGTTAGAAAAGATCCACTATGTATTCCATGTTTCGATGCTTTGTAGATATCGATCTGATCCCTCACATGTGATTAGTCTGTCAGAGATTGAGATTAAGCCCGATATGACATATGAGGAGGAACCGATTCGCATTTTGGCTCGCGAGATTAAAGAATTGCGAAATAAGAAAATTCCATTGGTTAAAGTGTTGTGGCATAAACATGGAGTTGAGGAAGCAATGTGGGATCCAGAGGATGCAATGAAAGAGCGTTATCCAAACCTATTCACCGGTAAGATTTTTGGGGACGAAAATCCCTAAGGGGGAGAGTTGTAACGGTGGTTTCGGGACTGCGAATCTGAGTCAAAAAAATATTTAAAAATTATTTTCTATGTTTATTATGTTTGAATTTGTGTGTGAAATTTTCGTGATTTAATTTTGTCGTTTGAGTGCTCGATTAAATAAAAAGGACTTAATCTCGTAAAATGAAAATTCGGTGGTTATTTTTAAAAGGGGCCGAATTGAACTTGAATTATTAATATGAAGCATTTAAAATGTAATTAGGCCATTGAATTTATAGTGGACGATTTTGGGCATGTTATATATGGTTTTTAGATTAAATTTAAAAGGTTAAATTTGTAAAATAATTAATAAAGCACATATGATATAATATATCATAATTAAAAACCATGTTCATTATTTCCTCTCATGACCGAATAACATAAAAAAAGAAAGCTAAGGCATTCGGCCATTGTTGAGTTTGATTAAGTTACGTAACTAGCTAGGGTTTTGATAATTTTTACGTTTTTGAGATCGTAACTATGTTATCTACAAAGCCCATGCTTGAATTTTTGATTTTGGTGAATATTTTTTGTTATTCCATTGTTGAAAGCTTGTGATTTTTTTTGTTTGATGGTAGAAAATTAAAAATATGTGATAGATTAACATGTTTTGTATTGGAATTTTTGATGATTTTGAGTAATTAGAACTAAATTGCAAAAATAATAAATTGAGGGACTAAAATGTGAAGTAAATGAAATATATGGACTTGTATGAACACTAGGAGCATTCGGTTTAAGCATGGTGTGTGCAAACTTTGTATATTTAGGGTTTTGTGCAATAGGAACTACATTGTAAAAATGTGAAATGTTAGGGGCAAAAGTGTAATTTGCTCATTTATGTGTTTTTGGAATAAATTGAGTGAAAATATATTTGAATGAGTTTAATTTCAATATGTTTAGATCAAGGACCAAAGAAATCGGATTTGGATCGGGGGAAAACTAAAGTTGTCGACTAGTCGTCCCTTACGATTTTTCATCGTCCGAGGTAAGTTTATAAGTAAATAGACGTAGTTAATTTTTATTAAATGTGAGTCATATATGCTGAAATGAAATATGTGAATATATATATGAGTTAATCGAACGTGTACAAGCTTGTCAGCTATGTTTATGAATCCGTTTCAACTGAGTTATGGAGTCCGAAAGCCATGACATAGGATTGCGATATGTGATGTGCAAGTAAGACCATGGCTTTGATATATGTGTGCGAGTAAGACCACGTTTTATACGTTGGCATTGATATGTGATTCCAATATATGTGTACGACTAAGTCTCTGTCTGGAATAGTGGCATCGATATGTGATTACATGTAAGACCACGTCTGGGACATTAGCATTGTACGATATATGTGTTTATCTGAGTGTCGTATCAATTCTGAATGGTTCATCAGGAAATGATAGGTTGTGATCGAATGTGCAAAATGAGCTAAAATGATTAGGTATGAATTGGTTTATTACCTACTTGAATAAGGTAATTAAGTTACTAATGTGAACATGTGTGCCTTGTGAAGTATATTTGGCCATTGCTATGTATATGTATACTATATTATATTTTCATTCAAGAGGATATGTATATATGTTAACATGATGATAATTAGCTTTGAAATCGAAAGATATTTTGTAAACATTTATATATATGTATTCGACCTTAAGTAAACTTATATTCAAAAGTATGTGTTATTCGTGAAACCATAAGATTCTGGGTTTAATATGATTATGATAGTAAAATTAGATTTACTTTAAATGAATCATTCATGTTATTGAATAGTTTATTTGCTTATGACTTACTAAGCTATAAAAGCTTACATTGTGCGTGTATGTTTGTTTTTGTTTTATAGATTTTGGAGTCAAGTTACGAGCCCAGGGATCGTCAGCAAAGTCTATCACACTATCTACTATCTTCGGTATTTTTATAAGTGAACTTTCGAATATATGGCATGTATAGGCTGGATTTTACTTTGGAAATGTTTGTTTTTGGTTAATGAAACTATGAGCCATGCGAAAATGGCTTAATAATTTGTTATGCTCGGATTTAATGTTTTGCTTTATGATGATTATGCTTGGTTGTGATTTTGGTGATTCGACCTTATATATTTTTATATGGATTATGGTTAATTCAGTTATGGATATGCATAGATAAAAGTATATGTGAATTTGGTTGTTGTGTTAGGTTAAGGTATTATATGTGATTTGGTATTAAAGGTTGTTTGGTTATACCAGAACATGATAAGAGTTTGTTTTGATACGTTTATTATGGTATGTAAGATTTGTGTTATGGATATATGTAATGACTTATTTTTGTGAAGTATAATTTGTAACATGAATTGGTTTGAAAGCTATTATAATAATGTACTTGTAAATTCGGCTATATAATGAAAATATGTGAGATGGTTATAACCAACTTTGTGATTCGGCACTTGCTCTTATAAATATTTATTCATATGATGAATTAGTATGATATACATTATCTCGTGTGTAACGCCCCAATTTTCGAGAATTCTGTGAATGTTGGCATAGGTTTAATTATGTTAGTGGGCCTCTAGAAGGCCTAATCTTAAGATAGAACCCGATAATTTTAGTTAATTTTTGTTCCATAAGAAAAAGGGAGTGAAATTAGGAAATAGGACCTATGTGGAAATGTTTGAAAATGCTATAGGCTAATTTGTAGTGGCCAAATAAATAGGAGTGCAAAATAGGAAGATTTGCATGACAAACCTCCCATTTTACATGTAGTGGTTGGCCATCATGTTGTTGTAGACAATATGTGCACTTGATATCCATAATTTATGGTACAAATTGATAAAAATTGATAATGGGTTAGGTAAATGTTTCATGATAATGGGTTAGGTAAATATTCCATGATAATGGGTTAGGTAAATGTTCCATGATAATGGTTTAGGTAAATGTTCCATGATGGGCATTTCATGTCTTTTGAATTAAAGAATTAAATGGATGAAATATGAAATTTTATTAAAAGAAAAAGGGGTGAAAAGAACAAATTTTTGTCCATCTTTGTTCATCATAGCCAAAAGTTAGAGAAGAGAAAGGAGAGGGGAAAGCTCTTGAAATGTTCGGTCACTTGGGGAAGAAAATTGAAGGTAAGTTCATGGTAGTTTGCTTATATCTTGAGGTTCATGAGTTCTTCTTGATTCTACCTTAACTCTTGAAGCATATTTTGGTTTTTAATTGTGTTGTGAGCATTTAGTCATGAATTAAAATGAAGGAAATGGTTGTTGTTTCATGTTCTTTTGATGAAAAATGGAAGATAGGTGAAGTTGAGCCAAACAAATGAGCATGCATGTGCCTTAGATGCTAAAGGGAAAAATCGGCTAACATGTTGTGCTTTAAAATGATGAAATGGAGATTATACTTAAGTAAAATCATAGATATGTGATGATTGATTGGTGATATACATGTTTAAATAACATGCATGCAAGGTATGTGTGAAAGAGTGATTTGGTAATAAATCTGTTTGGGACAGCAGCAGTAACGTGACTTTGGAAAATCACCATAAATTATGAGAGATGAATTAGAAGCTATGTAATTAAAGCTTAATGAGTCTAGTTTCAAATGAAATAAACCAGAACATATTTTGAATTTTGTATAATGAGAAATTTGATTCGTCATGAAGAGTGGTCAGATTAGTCAAACAGTGAAACATGGGAAACTTTAAGAAAAATCTGATATTGATTGGTTAAACCAAAAATTCTGAAAATTTTATGGATAGAAGATATATGAGTCTACTTTCAGGGAAAATTAATGGCACTTGATTTGGAGCTTCATAGCTCTAGTTATAAATGATTTAGTGATTGTTGCTCAGGAAGACAACTTGCAGTGAAATTATGATTATGTGGTAAACATTGACAAATTTGTTAATGAATTGCTTATTGATTTCTTATAAGCTTACTATGATCTGTAGGTGTGGTTGGCCGAATATTGTAAGGGGTTAATACGTAGTTCATATTTGAATAAGTTAGATTAACATGTTAGTAATCCAATTGTAGACCGTTCGTGTGTGGATCTCGTCAGCATATCGTCGCAAACAAGTGTGTAACTAACACCCTCTTTCTTAGTCTGGATCGGCAAAAGTCGAAAAGCCGAAATGCCGAAAACTGGTATTTTGTAGATTTGCGAGTGTACGAATGCTCGTGAGGTAAATCGATTAATGTTTTTGGTAAGCTGCAAAATTTGGACTGCAAAGTGCATGATTTCTGTGCCCTCGATATTTTGGGCTTAATGGGCCAAAATTTGAATGATAGACCAACGGGCCCAATTCAGTAAGAACCCTCAGTACGTGATTCTGTTAGTACGTGAAAAGTAAGAATATGCATGAAAAACCCTAAAATAGATAAATTACTGAAATACCTTTAAAAGTGGAAAATTTACAGTTTTACCCCTAGTAAATAAATTACCGAAATACCCCTAGGGTTAAATTGACCTAAATGCATGTTTGACTGTTGTTATTTACTGCATGCCATGTTGTTATTATCTGATGCATGGGATTGGGATATTGACGGAGGAAGTACTGAAAGTGGCTTGTCCACGTACTGGAGGCTTTACCTTAATTTACTGTTAACTGAGCAGCAAGGCTGCAACTGTGGAGTGTTGGGCTGGGTGGGTTGAGCTATTCCCCACATGGAGTGTAGGGCTGGTAGGGTGGAGTGTAGTGGTTGGTGGGTTGAGTAGTCTCCCCAAATGGGCTTGCATATGTTATTGATGTTGCATGTATTTTGAAATAGGCCTATGGGCCATACTGTTATCTGAATAAGGGGCTAAGGCCCAGTTTATTGTAATCTGAAAAAGGCTCTGGTCTAGTACCACTGTTACCTGAATGGGTTTAGGCCCAATAGGCTTGAGCTGACTTGGGCTTTGAATGGGTTTTCCTTACACACTGAGTTTCCCCAAACTCACCCCTTTTATTTTCATCCACGCAGGAAATCCCCAACCATAGTGGGCTTGGAGCTGTGAGGGAATTCGGAGTGGCCACCCGTTTTGAAAGTTTGGTTTTCTTCTGGTGAACTGGACATCCTATTATTTGCGTTTGAAGTTTTGGATTTTTTAATGTAATAAGGCCGTTTAATTATTTTTGATTGTTTTAATATGTATTACTAAGATAGGTATTACTTATTTTAACTGTTGAAATTGGATAGCTTTAGGGCGCGTTTTGAAAAATAACAATTGATTTCAAAATAACACGACAACAAGCAAAGCTTCCGCAATGAAAGTATTTTCCAAAATTAATAACTTTTCCTAAAAATGACATAATCAAATCGATTTCCTAGAAATATCCATGACGTTAAGGTGTGGCAATGGCAGTATGCATGTCTAGGATTGGATCCGAAGGGAGCTTGGTACTTAAGCAGTCCGATGGACTCACCACCTCTTTTCTGATTTCCTACCTGGTGCACAGCTTCCATTCACTTTAACCTATAATGAAATTATCTTTTAAAACACTAAGTAGGTTTTTCTGGATCAACAATATAAAATATTTTGAACGCTTCGATGTGGCATGTCGGATCCGGCCATAACGTCTGGGCCGGGTTTGGGGTGCTACATCGTGAATGGTTTAGTAATTTGGGCTTAGTAATGGAACATAATGTTGATGATTTAGATATAATTTATATATGTATATTTGAGAATGTATTAGCCTTTTTGGTTATTAGCCTTTTTGGTTCAGTTTGTAGTGGAAGTGTATGTGCATATATTATGCTTGGTTGGTTGATAAATAAGGTACAGTTGATGAATATAAATATTGAGTATGTTATATGATCGTTTCGGTTATTATGCTTTTGCTAAAGTATGGTAATAAAAGATCAAATATTGAGTTATATATTTATATTGAGTTGATAATGTATCATATTTGTGGATTAAATAGAATAATTTGTTTATAATTTGTCTTGTAAGTTTTGCTTGGAATTGATAATGATTTGCATGTATAATCAGTTAATGCAATGAAATAAATGACCAAATGAACAGTGATTTGTGCATTAGTAAATCAAGAAGATTATATGCATTTTATGTGATGTTTAAATGTCCAAATTGGTGATAAATAGATTGGTTGTGTATACGCATTTTAGGCATGATAATTGGCATGTGAAATGAGTGCATTTCAAGTCGTTACTTGTGCTATAAAAAGGTTAACTATATATAGATGGTTTGAGTAAAATTTTTAGTATGTGAACTAAACTTGATATGTACTATTTATTGATGTTCGATAATAGTTCAAGTTTGATATGGTTAAATGCGTATAAGGTTTTATTTGTTTAATAAAACATATTTGATCATTTGGTGAAGTTATTAATGTTGTTTATGCTAATGGTTAAAATGGAATGTGTTATATTTCATTTGATATAATATGTACGTGTATAGAAATATGACTTAAAATGTTTAATGTTTATTAGATATTCGAATATCATTAAAATGTTGAATATATGATTTGTATTTATATATTATGAATTAATAAATTTATGATTAATATTTAAATGGACATTCGTTAATATATATGAATATGACTTGTGTGAATATGTGAATGTTCGGAATTGTGCTTTTGTTCAGTAATGCCTCATGACCCTAATCCGGGACGGGTACGGGTTAGGGCTGTTACATACATGTAATCACATATCAATGCCACTGTCCCAGACATGGTCTTACATGAACTTATATGCGATGCTGATGTCTCAGTCATGGTCTTACACGTAAATTATAAATCGATGCCAACGTCCCAGACGTGGTCTTACACGAAATCACATATCAGAACCCTATGTTATGACATATGTATCCTAACTATTTTTAAGGTACGTACGGGACTTTTGGGCGTCGTAACTCTATTGATTCAAGCTCGTAAATATTGCTCCCATGCTTAATTCAATTTGAAATTCACATATACACAAGTAATAATTCAATTCTGCACTATTAAAATATATATACGATTGAATTTAATGACATTTATTTACTTATTAACTTACCTTGTACGAAGATGAACAGACCAGGTCAATTATTCAACAACTTTAGATTTCCTCGATCCAAATCTAATTTTATCTTTTCTTGATCTAAATTAATATAAATTAAACTTATTAAATCAAATATTCAATCAAATTCATCCAAGAACACATAAATGGGCTAATTACACTTTTGCCCCTAACATTTCACATTTTTCACAATTTAGTCCCTATTTCACAAAACACAAAATATTCAAAATTTAACTACACTCATGTTAAGCTGAATTTACCCCTAGCCCATATAAGCCCATATGTTTCATTTATTTCATGACCCCTCAATTTACAAAATTTACAATTTAGTCCTAAATAGACTTTTTTTATTATCAAAAATCACTTAATGAAACTTGACAATCTAACAACATATATTTATCTTTCATCATCAAACACAAAAACCATCAAGCTATCTATAATGGAAATTCATGAATACATCATCAAATTAAAAAATTCAAGCATGGGCTAGCTAGTACTCAAAGCAACTATCTCAAAAACGTAAAAATTATCAAAAACTAAAGAAAATCCTTACCTTAATTGAGCAAAATGAGTGCCGAACCTAAAATCACATTCAAAGCTTTCTTTTCTTCTCAACTTTCGACAATTAGAAAGATGAACATCCAAAAATTTTACTTATGTTTTATTATATTAACTTATATTTCTAATTTACAAAACTAACATTTATAATTTAATAAGTAAACCATATATTATAAACCCAAAACCGTCCATGCTACCCTTTAATGGCTTAATTTCCTTTTAAGAACCCCACATTATAAAAACAATAACAATTCAGCACTTACACAATTAGCTAGCAATTTTTAAAATTTACGCAATTAAGACCTTTTAATTAAATCAAACACTCAAACGATAAAATTAAATCACGAAAATTTCACACATATAAATTAACATGCTGTAGACACCAACAATATTATTAAAATATTTTTTTACTCAAATTTGTGGTCCCAAAACCCATGTTCCGAATAGGGTCTAAACTGGGCTGTTACATCTTAGGCTCGTTTCCTTCTTCTTGTAGGAACAAGTATATCTTGGTAGCTTGGGAACAAGTGTTGTTGTCCAAGTGAGGTGAACTCGAGGCATATCCAACTAATGACGTTATCATGCGATTCCTACATAAGCACATATTTACACAGTTTGGGACTCCTAGAGCTATAATTGTGATGAAGGATCTCACTTTGTAAATAGTTAGCTTAAGTGGTGATAAAGGGTGAGAAGGATGAACGCGAAAGCGGATCGTAAAGTTTGTCAAAGTCACGGATTTGACTTAGGGCTCTAAACGTTCGGAAAGAAACTTGGATTTTTTTTGACACAACCTAAAAAGAAATTAAATCCAAGTTAGATAGAATAATTAAAAACAAATAATAAATCAAATATTAAGGAAATGAATAAAGAAGATAAATGGAAAGATAAATGAAAAGATAGAATGCGGTGTGTAGAAGTCCTAAGAAACCTTGGAAACACGAAGAATCCACAACCCCCTTCAAGCGGCTCTAATTTCCCTTCCAAGATAAAAAAACCTTGGCAAGAAAAAGTTTGAAGATGATCCCCAAAATCTATAAAGATTGTTAAAACTCTTCTAAAAGAAACTCAAGAGAAATTCTTGAAAAGAAAAACTCAGAGAGAATTTATTAACTCAAAAGAGAATTAGAATAATAATGAATTGTCTATTTTGTGTACAATGCGAAGGCCTATATATAGGCTAGCTAAATAAATCTAAATAAAACTCTAAACAAGAAGTAGTTTAAATTAAACTTTCTTGTTAACATAAAATTCCTAAATAACTTAAAATACTTAATAATTATCAAAAATTAGAAATAAAACAATAATAAAATAATAAGAGCTGATAAATAAAATAGTGGGCTCATATATAATAAAAATTAAGCCTAAAACCCAAACTCAATATGATTTAAACTCGAATTAAAAGCCTGAAACTCGTAATTCCCGTCTCAAAAATTCTACTTGCGCAGTCTTCACTAAAATGGTCATAACTTGAGCTTCCGAACTCAAAATCGAGTGATTCAAAATGGGTTTTGAAGCTAAGAGATAGATATTAAAACGCCATGAGACATCTCAACTGAGAAATGCCAGGATCCCATCCAAAAAGTTGTCGAAAGTCTGCTGATTTCCCAAGCCTAAAAATTGGCAATTTTTATGATTAGAATCTAATAAATTTCACCCCATCTGTGCATGTATCATTCTCCATTTCCTCAAAAAGATTCGTCCTCGAATCTTGTCTTTGATCAAGTCTTGATTTGATTTGCTTAGACTTTGACATTGTTTTTGAGCCTTGAAGTAGTGTGAATCCATCACATCCATGGGTCTGAAATTGTGCCTTGAGACCTGCATCATTCCCCACTTCCTCAAGAAGATTCGTCCCCGAATATTTAGCTGCACAGAAAGAAAAGGGATTAGAATAAATAAGAATAAAATGAATAAAATACTTACCTAAGCTTTCTTGTACGCCAAAACTATCTCCAAGATCAAAGATATATCCCAAACCAGCATGGATCAAGTATCTCTCCTTCAAAAACAAACCATCAACACTAAACAAAGAAATATTAGGCACATGAGTGTTCAAGTAAAAAATAACTAGTAACTTTCTTTTAATATGCATGGTCATCCATAAGAATTTCCAACGATAAGTCAAGAATTTCACATAATTATAAAAATCAAGTAGTTTAATATTGTTATGTAAAAATTCATATTTAGAGTTTAAGGTAGAAAATTTTGTTGCAAGATCAAATGCATGAGGTTTTTTAATAAACTTGTTGAATGCAACAAAAGTAAACTTTAAATACCTAGATAAACTCATAAAATCAATTGAACTTTCAGACCGTTGTTTATTAAAACTTGACCAATGAGAAAGCATGTCGTAGGGAAAAATAAAATCAGTAGCATACTTATCAAAAACATTCAAGGGATGCTTACATATTTCAATTTCTGACATATCATTACTTTTCTTATTTTCTAGTACCTGTGGAGAATTATCAATGTTCAATTTACCTCTTGCCCACAAGTAAAATTGTCTATCGATGGTAGAGTAATATAATTGAGAGTCCGGCAATGAATTCTTGAAACCCTGTAAAAAAGAAACACCACAAAACAAATTTGAGTTAGAGTTAGTTAAAACATAACCATTCCTCATTTTTGTATGGGTATTTTCTTGCTTTTTATTTTCTTTTTTCACTTGAGAACTCTCTAATTTTACCTCATATGGATTTTCACTCACCAAATTTGGACCATTAAGTAGACTTTTATCACTAAAGGTCTCTTTTCTCTCTGTCTTTTCACATGATTTTTCCTCTCTTCCCATATCCCCCTCACAAGTATTATGAATATTCAATTCAGTACAATAAATCTCGGTAGGAGAATATGATGTTTTTATTTCATCTAACTCTATATATTCAAGGAAAGAATTCTCATTATCATTTTTTTCCAGTTCACAAAGTTCGCCATCTTCTTTGGTCAACAAAAGTCTCGTGTTGGCATAATCACGACTATAGTTCCCACGCCCTTTACACGTAAAACATTCAATGTCACGAGCTCTTTGTTGTTTTGGTGAAAAATTAGTAGAAATGGGTTGCTTGAAAGATGTAGAAGAATGTTTTGTAGGAGCCCTACTTTTCCACTCAAAAGGTTTAATCTCAGCATGTTTTGACAGCAACTTATTAGTAGCATAAGAAGATTTGGAATTCTTAAAAGTAAAATTAGAACTTGTACCTCGATAATAGTGTGATGCTCCAAATGGATGAGATTGATGTTCCTGAAATTGTTGCTCAATCTCAATTGCCTTGTGTACCATCTCCTCAAGATCAATATAGGTGTGAAGATTGAGAGCATTGCCTATTGAAACGTTCAAGCCATCTACAAATCACACTATGGTAGTTTCTTCATCCTCTTGTATATTTGCTCTTTGCATAAGCATCTCCATCTCCTTAAAGTACTCATCAACAGATCGATTACCTTGAACAAGGTGTTGAAGTATCGTTAAGACCTCTCTATAGTAATGAGAAGGAACGTAACGCTTTCGCATCACTTGCTTCAACTCATCCCATGTTTCAATTACCCTTTCGTGGTTTCTTTGATGATCAATTCAAAGTTGAATCCACCAACTCAATGCATAATCCAAAAATCCAAGGGTCGCCAATTGGACTTTT
Source organism: Gossypium hirsutum (assembly GCF_007990345.1). Lineage (NCBI taxonomy): Eukaryota > Viridiplantae > Streptophyta > Magnoliopsida > Malvales > Malvaceae > Gossypium > Gossypium hirsutum. The sequence goes on from NC_053431.1 coordinate 55,026,987, forward strand.
TCCTCTTCCGAGCATTTATAGTAACGAAACATAAGTTCAATTTTTGATTCCCACTCACAATATGCTTCAGGATCATAATTCCCTAAAAATGGTGGAATGTTGAACTTTGGTTTATCTAAAAAATTTTGTATACGGTCATTATTAACCAAAGTCTCCTCATTTGCACAGAAGATACGTCGAGCATTATTTGCACGAAGACGAGGCTGATCAACCTTATCTTCCCAATTACGATTCCGACCTCAATTTTGGTACTTAGATGATTTAAATTTTTGTTGATCGTGTCTAAAATAGTGTCACGTTGCTGATCTCGAACATTTCTAACCTTTTGAACCCTTCTCAACTTCCCAATCATATTAGTGCGAGTTATAATGAAAGCCTGAAAAGAGGACAACACTCAAGGAAAGAAAATTTAGCAAACCTCACTGCTATGCACTCAGAAATAAAAATCAAATTCTCAATGAGGTAAGAATTAATCTTGAAAATCTTTTAAAAAGTGACTATATCAATCAATCAGAATGTATTAGAATCAAACTAACAAAGCAAACCTAAGAGCATTATGAGTTCAAAATCGGCTAGACATCAAAGAATTCTGTTGCACGGAGGAAGGAATGTGCAACGTGTTTTAACCTACTAATGCAAGAAACAATAAATTTTTAGAATGCATAAAGGAACAATAAAAAGCAAAAACAAATGAAAACTTAAAGCTAAGAGTCAATGAAAATTGCTGAAACCCGAAAACCTGAAAAACTGCGAAGCAACTTGACAAACTTCGTTCGAGGTGCTCCCGATTTCCAAAAATCACAAAATTTAAATTGGAGCCTCCTCAAATAATGTAGAATTGATATGAAAAGTTTCAGCACAAAATTCAACCCACAGAATTTTTTTATTTTTTATTTTTTTCGTATTTTATTTTTTTGTACTTTTTTGATCACTTTTTTTTGTGGGAAATATTTTTTTATACTCTAAAATAGTGCCAAGAAATAGTATGCAAAATTTTAGATCGTTTGAAATTCGTTTACCCAGTGAAAAATATTTTTTTTGAAAACTATAGGGATAAAAATTATTTTGAGGCTGTTTTCTAGAAATCAGTTTATAAAATAAAAAGAACACCTAAAACGCCCAAATCTGATACCAAATGATAAAGGGTGAGAAGGATGAATGCGAAAGTGAATCATAAAGTTTGTTAAAGTCGCGGATTTGACTTAGGGCTCTAGACGTTCGGAAAGAAACTTGGATTTTTTTTGACACAACCCAAAACGAAATTAAATCCAAGTTAGATAAAATAATTAAAAACAAATAATAAATCAAAGATTAAGGAAGTGAATAAAGAAGATAAATGGAAAGATAAATGAAAAGATAGAATGTGGCGTGTAGAAGTCCTAAGAAGCCTTAGAAACACGAAGAATCCACAACCCCCTTCAAACGGCTCTAATTTCCCCTCCAAGATAAAAAACCTTAACAAGAAAAAGTTTGAAGATGATCCCCACAATCTAAAAAGATTGTTAAAACTCTTCTAAAAGAAACTCAAGAGAAATTCTTGAAAAGAAAAACCCAGAGAGAATTTATTAACTCAAAAGAAAAATAGAATAATAATGAATTCTCTATTTTGTGTACAATGCGAAGGCCTATATATAGGCTAGCTAAATAAATCTAGATAAAACCTTTAAGTATACTAGAACTCTAATTTCATCTAAACAAGAAGTGGTTTTAAATTAAACTTTCTTGTTAACATAAAATTCCTAAATAAATTAAAATACTTAATAATTATCAAAAATTTGGAATAAAACAATAATAAAATAATAAGAGTTGATAAATAAAATATTGGGCTCATATATAATAAAAATTAAGCCTAAAACCCAAACCCAATATGATTTAAACACGAATTAAAAGCCTGAAACTCGTAATTCCCGTCTCAGAAATTCTGCTCCCGCAGTCTTCACTAAAATGGTCATAACTTGAGCTCCCGAACTCAAAATTGAGTGATTCAAAATGCGTTTCAAAGATAAGAGATAGATATTCAAACGCCATGAGACATCTCAACTCAGAAATGCTAGGATATCATCCAAAAATTTGTCGAAATTATACTGATTTCCCAATCCTAAAAATTGGCAATTTTTATGATTGGAATCTAATAAATTTCACCCCATCTGTGCATGTATCAGTGGTTGCTTGACAAGTATGAAGTGAAGCATAAGATTGCTACTGCCTATCACCCACAATCAAATGGGCAAGTTGAAAGGGTGAATTGAGAAATCAAAGGTATTCTTGAAAAAATAGTGCGCCCTCACAGAACAGATTGGTCTCAAAGGCTTGGTGATGCACTATGGTCCTATCGAACTGCTTTGAAGATGTCATTAGGAATGACTCCCTATTGGTTAGGTTTTGGAAAGGCATGTCATTTGTCGCTTGAATTGGAGAATAAAGCTCATTGGGCTTTGAAGCAATTGAACATTGATCTTAAGCAAGCCGTTGTGAGAAAGATGTTACAACTCGATGAGTTGGAAGAGTTGAGGTTATTTTCATACAAAAATGCCAAGATGTGTAAGGAAAAATATGAGAAATGGCATAATAGACGTATTCAACCTTGCGAGTTCAAAGAAGATCAGAAAGTGTTGTTGTTTAATTCAAGGCTAAAGTTATTTCTTGGAAAGCTTAAATCTTGATGGAAAGGACCTTATACCATCTACAAATTTTATCCATATGGAGTTGTAGAATTATACGACAACTATGGAGTTATGCTTAAGGTAAATGGTTATGTCTCAAGCACTATTAGGATGCTAAAATTGAGTGAATTAAATCCTCTTCCAAACTAAGAGATCCTTAATCTTTCATAAACCTACTTTTTAATAAAAAGTTAGAAATTATTTTCTTAAAATAGCACATTTAATTAATTTTGTCTAAGGAGGTTGGAACTTAAGCGGGACTGTTGTGACCCCTCCAACCTCTTATGGAAATTAATTTAAGGTAATCTTTTAAGAAGGATATTTCTAATTCATTTTAATCTTTTCTTAGTTTTATTTTTATTTCTCATTTTTATCTTTGTCTTTAATTTTAATTTTAATCTTTGTTTTTAATTTTCATGTGAGTTTTATTTATTTTAATAAAGGGGGTGAATTTGGCCCAAGTACTAACAAGTTTGTTTATTTTTAAGCAGTCTTATTTTTAAATGAAGTTTGGGCTCAAATCCTGAAACAGTAAAGCGGAGGCAAAATCACCCCATGTGCCATCCATAGTGTTCCCTAAAACCCCAAATTTTGTCACCATATCTTCCTTCCACCTTACTTGCTGCCAAGTAACTAAAAATTAGCTAAAATTTAGTTAGAAGACTACCTTGCCCGTCCAAGTCTCTTAAATTTGCTAAATTTTAGCTACAAAATTGTCCTAATTCATCACTATATAAACCCCTCTCTACCTTTAGAACTTTCACAACCCTTCAAGCTATTTTACATTCATTATTTTCCCTCTTAGCTGTCGGCCTAAATCCTGAAATTTCTCCCCAAACATCATCCTTGTTGCAAGCCCCTAGTCCTGCCACCACAAAACTTTTACCGATGAAACCCCTTCACCGTCGCAACCTTTTTGCCGCCCCATCCTATCGCAATAGCAAGTTTCGCGTCACCATAAGTTTGTCACTGTTGCAAACCGTTCGCCGCCACAACACCTTGCTCTCATCCTTTGCCAATTGTTTTTTCAATTCTTTTGCCAAAATCTTGCTTATTTTTCAGGAAAAATGTCCACATCTCACAAAAGAACTAGATATTCCAAGACCTCTATCAAAAATCCCATTGTGATTCAAGATGAAGAACTAAAAAAGAGGTTCGATTCAATCTTTAAGAATCAACCTATGATGGAACAAGGTTTGAACTTGGAAAGAAATGATAAGATAGTTGTGCCCTTACCAATTCGAAAGATGATTGATACCCTCAATTGGAATTATTTTTGTGCAGCACGATCATTGTTGGAAGAGGAGTTAGTTCGAGAGTTCTATGCAAATTTGACTAAGCCAAATGCTATTGAAGTTCTTGTTTGTAAGAAGAAGGTACCCCTCACTTCTAAATCCATTAATGATTTGTTTAACTTACCTAAAGTTCAAGAAGATAAGTACTTTGCCATGATGAGAAACATAAATTCAAATTTTCTTCAACAAGTAATTAATGTTGTGACAAATCTGGGATCCCAATGGATTATAAGAAAGTATGGTACTTATTCTAGCCAAAAGGAATATTTAAAGCTGTTGGCTAAGGTTTGGGTTTACTTTGTTCGATATACTTTCATGCCTATCTCACACAATTCCACCATCTCGATGGAGCAAATTCTTTTGTTGTATGAAATTATGATAGAAAGGTCTATCAATGTTGGGAAGATCATTTTTAAGGAGATTCATGATTGTGCCAGAAAGAAGACCAGGAATGCTTATTTCTCATCATTGATAACTTCACTTTGCTTAAGGGCCCAAGTTAAGACAAAAGAAAACCTAAAAGGCCTATATGTTCAAGGTTGCATCACATCCCATAATCTTGAAAGGTTAGTGGAGAATGTCCATGAACTAAACCCAATTGAACCAAGTGATCAGACAGAAGTAGAAACTGATGATCATCGAATGAATCTGAAACAGAGGCTAACTCTGTTACTGAAATGGAAGAGGTAGAATTGATGGAAGAACCAAATGAGACTAAATGACAAAGGAACCAGAAGTTTTTGAACCAAGAGACAAGCCAAACGCTGATAAGCCGGTTGAACCAAGTATTGATCCAGAGTTGTCTAATCCAATTCCCACTTTTTTAAACACTGTGAAGAAAATCAAAAATTGTCAACTATGATGGATATGATGAAATCTATGCATAACCAACAATAGGCTTATTGGAAATATGAAAAAGTTAGAGATGATTCTGTAAGAAATAGTTTTAAAAGCATCTCTAACTATTTTGTTCCTAAGTTCCTAGATTATACCTTCGAGTCATGGAAGGAAGATAATAAAGAAAGCAAGGATGAAGCACCAAAGGAAGAAAATGAGGAGGATAAGTCAAATAAATAAAAAAAGGGGAAATTATTTTCTTTAGTTTTTATTTCTTTTTAGATGTTTAAATTTATTTCTTAATTAGTATTTTGCTTTGAATAATAAATTAGCAATCATGAATAAAATAAAATCAATGCCTTTCAATAGAAAAAATAAAGTGATGTGCTAATGGGAATGAACATGTCTAGGATTGTATTGTGAGAAAGACTTGGTACTTAAGTAGTCTTTATGACTAACCTCTCTTTTCTTTCAATCCTACCTGGTGTTTAGTTTTCATTCATTACTTTGTTTTCACAATGAGGACATTGCTTCTTTTTAAAGAGGGGTAAGGCATTTTGCATAAATTTTAAAGTATGTTTCAATGTTTTTTACTTAAGTATGTTAACATAAATGAATGTTCAGAAAGAAATTTTTTTCATAAGTATGTTCAAATGCAAGCATGATTTTTTATTTTATCTAAGTTATTTTATGTTATCTTAAGTGATGGAATGCATGTATGATCTTAGTCTTATATAGGATTTGCCATGAAAATTTGATTTCTTTAGAAATAAACATGTATGAAGGAAGCTTTTAGGATTGACTTAGTAACTTTCTTGAGGAAAAGTCCTAGAAGGTATAAGAATGTAATATGATATAAGCACACTTTCTTTGGATTGTTTGAGCCTTTAAACCGATGTTCTGGAATTTAACCCTTGAAAGTTAATTTTTGAGCTTAATGGTCTGTTTATTTCAAAGTACCTCCAGTATAAGCCACATTACCATCTTTTTTATTTTTATCCTACTCTGTTGCACCTATCTTAACCAAAAAGTTATGCTGGTGATCAAAGTTTGAGGAAAATTATGAGAAGATGCACCTGCTCTTCAATTGATCAAAAAACAAAAAATAATAAGAGCAAATAAAAGAGTGCTCAAAGTCTCAAAAAAAAAAAGCAAAGTTGCTCAAAGTTTGGAAAAAAAATAAAAAGTTGAGCATGAGTTTGGAATAATTTAGCGATGTTTCAAAGATCCAATTATATGAAGGTTATGACACAAAAGGGTCCAAGACAAAGCTAGGGTTAAGATGTTTTAAACCTAAAAATCACTTCTCTTTATCCCTACCTTTAGCCTAGCCCCATGGAGTTTCTAAATTTTATTTTCGATGGACTTAGCTTGTTTAGAAGATGATAATTTGTTTTCTTTATTTTACTTACCTTATTTATTTATTTACTTACTTAACCTTTGGCCTACCTTTAGCCTAGAACCGAAGTCGAACTAATCCAAGGCTTTAGCTTTTCCTCGATCTAAATTCGTACGTGGTCTATCTTGATCTAAATAGACAAACTCAGTCCATTTAATATCCCTAGTATTCAATTTAGTCCACATTTCAAATTTATGCAAAATTACTATTTAGTCATTATCTCATAAATTGAAATCTAAGTATTTTCATCCTCCAATCAAGCTAACCAATTTCTCTAGGGACTTAAACCAACCCATAACAATCATCATTTCAAAAATTTAAAATGAACTTTTACTATTTTTACAAACAAGTACCTAAATTCAATTTTCATCAAAATTCATTTCATAAAACTTATTTATTTATCAACAAGGACTCATAATCTATTTTAAACATCAAGAACCATACAAAAACTAAAATGACCTAAAAAACATAGAACGTCCTAAAAAATATAGAAATCATTAAAAACAAGCTTGAAATCACATACCATGCAACCATTAACTAGCCAAACCTTCAAGGTGTAAAATCGAGGTTTCTTTCTTTAATTTTGGTGGAACTAACCCTTTCTGAAAGATGATACCTCATTTTACATTATTTTAGTTTCATTAATTTACTCAATTACTATTTTATCCTTTGTTATTAACTAAACAAATATCAAATTCATGCCCATCTTTGTCCACAATATTTTGAATGGTATAATTACCATATAAGTCTATTGATGTAACAACCCGGTTTAAACCCTAGTCGAAATAGTAGTTTCGAGACCACAAATTTGAGTCAAAAATATTTTAATATTATTTTCCGTGCCTATAATATGTGAATGAATATTTGTGAAAATTTTGTATGAAAATTTGATCGTTTGTGTGCTTAATTTTATAAAAGGGCTTAATCGCATAAAATGTAAAAGTGGTCTTCTATTTGTTAAAGTGCTTAATTGCTATGTCTTTTTAATTGAGAGGTCCTTATGTTGTAAATGGACCATTAACATGGTTAATGGACATTAATGACCATATAATATGTGTTTATTATATGTTTACATAAAGGCTAAGTAAGTAAATAGGTAAATAACCTATTATAATTAAAACAAAACATCAAATTAGGCCATTTTATGTTGTATTTGTCGAAAATTGAAGAACAAAAGAAAAGAAAAGAGTCCTTAGGGTTTTGACACTTTGAGTTTGAATTTAGGTATGTGTTTTTGTTCCGTTTTTGATAATTTCTACGTTTTTGTGATCGTTGCTTTGTGTTTTACTAAGCCCATGTCTCAATTTCTGAAATTGTTGATGATTTTTAGTTGAGCCATTGATGAAATTATGAATTTTAGGAATTTTAATGATAGTATATAGAAGTTTGATGTTGGGTTAACATGTTTTGTCTTTGAATTTTTTATGAATTTGAGTAAATTGGGCTAAATTGTAAAAATGAAATTTTGAGAGACTAAAATGTGAAATAAATGAAACATAGGGGCTTATATGAACACCATGTATATTCGGCTAAGCAAGTGTGGATGGAAATTTTTTGTATTTTTTGATTTTGTGAATTAGGGACTAAAATGTCAAAATTTGAAAATATAAGGGCTAATTTGTAAAATGCCCTAAATATGTGTTTTTGGATTGATTTGAATGAATGTGAGTTTGAATAAGTCAAATTTGAATTTATATAGATCAAGAACAAAAGAAAACAGAATTAGATCGGGAGAAATCGAAAGTCATCGAGTAGTCGATTCCATTTGTTCAAATCCATACGAGGTAAGTCGATATACAAATAAATGTGTTTTGAATTGAATTTTTAATGTTTTTATGCTATTGAAAAATGCTAAATGATAATATGAGTTGAGCATGAGATATCCAAGAAAGTATCGACAAAGTTTTGACATCCGAAAAGCCCCGTACGAACCATAGGAATAGTTAGGATACATATGTCATGACATAGGATCCGATATGTGTTTTTGGGTAAGACCACATCTAAAAAATTGGCATCGACTTATGATTTACGTGTAAGACCATGTCTGGGACATCAGCATCGTATTTGATTTCGTGTAAGACCTTGTCTGGGACAGTGGCATTGATATTTGATTACATGTAAGACCACGCCTGGGACGTTGGCATTGTATGAGCTTTTCGAGCTATCCGAGTATCCTTATTGATTCTGAACAGTTCAACGGGCATTCTGAGAGAATGAATGACTATGTGAACATGTATCCGATTCAAGTACATTTGATATGTATAATAAGATTGAGAATGAAAGGTAAGCATATGTATATATGTGTGAACATATGAAATATGATTGTATTATATGGAAATGTGATGTACATATGAGCAAATGGTTATGTGTATTTGAGCTAAATGAGAAATCTAATGTTGACATTGAATTATTCTATGATTCATACAAATGATTTGTTTATAGTTGTGGTTTGTGATAAGTTTATTTGTATATGGCTTACTAAGCTTTCAAAAGCTTACTTTTTATGTGTTTGCATTGTTTTATAGATATGGAAGCTACTGGAAGCTTGGGAATCATCGAGCATTTTCGCCACACTATCGAACTTTATTTTGGTACCTTTTGAAAATGTATATATTTAAGTATGGCATGTATAGGCTAGAAATCTTTGAATATGTTTGGCAATGTGTATATCTAGCCATGTGATTTGGCTTGGTTTTGGTTGTGTATATGAATGAGTTTTTGGTATGAATTATGTGTTGCAATATTTTTAATGTGATGTGTTTTTGAATGGTCTATAGCAATAGTCAATTTGGTAAATTTATGATATGAGCTTATTTGAAGAATTGATAAGTTCATGATATGAGATTGAATGAAGTGTATAAGGTTGTTTTGATATGATTATAGCCTATGAAATGGTATGATTTGGTATGAATGTAAAACATGAAATTTGTAGTTGATGAAATGGCATGAATGATGTATGTTATAGTTGTGAATTGGATGAGAATTTGATATAAAATGTTGTGGTTTGATGCTTGTACGGAGGACCCAAAAATGGGTGGCATTATGGCCTTGTAAATGGCCTATTTTTGCCCACACGGACGTGTGTCTCAGCCGTGTTGCTCGAGGGCCATTTCGAAATGAGTTTGAGCAGACCACACGGGCATGTGCTAGGCCGTGGGGCCAAGTCTGTTTCGAGCACAGGCTAGATACACGGGCGTGTGACTGGTCGTGTGACCCATGTCAGTAGCCTCCCTAATTTTCACACGTCCTGGCACACGGTGTGTCTTGTGGCTCTGTGGAGAAGTCAGTATGTATGCTCTGTTTTGCCACGGCCTTAATACACGGGTGTGTCTAATGCCGTGTGAGGCACACGGCTTGCTCACACGGGCGTGTGACCTCTGTAACTTTGAAAAATGTTTAAGTTTTGAAAAAAAATTATAAGCTTGGTTTAGTCCCGATCCCTTTCTAAAGCATGTTTAAGGTCTAGTTGACCTATGTATGGGACTCTGAAATGATGTATGATTATGATGCTATGATAATTATGAAATGAATGCTAAATGTTTCAATATGTCCGGTAATGTCTCTTAACCTTAGTCCAATGACGGATACCGTGTAACAGCCCGATTTAGGGCCAAAATGGAATAGTGGTTTCAAAACCACAAATCTGAGATAGAAATAATAGTTTTATTATCATTTTAAGGTCTATGGTATGATTTCATGACTGTGTGAAAATTTTGTTTAGAAATTTTATCGATAGATGGTCCAATTTGATATTTAGGACTAAATTGAAATAGGTGAAAAATGTGTGTGTTCTAGTTCATAAAGTACTTGATTGAAATGGGGGTTTTAAGTAGAGGTCCTTAAATGGAAATTAGACCATTATACTTTATATGGACAAAAATTTGGACATGGATGGAATTTTTAGAAAGTTTAGTAGTAAGGGCATTTTGGTCATTTGCATAATAAATGAAATAAAAAGGGAAAAATAACACAAAAATGTGTTCATCTTCATTTAGCTTGGCCGAAACTTGCATGTTCTCCATAGCTAGGGTTTGTTTCAAGCTTTCAAGCTCAATAGTAAGTGTATTCAAGCCCCGTTTTTAATGTTCTTTACATTTTTGAAATCCTCACAGCTCGGTTTACCTATTCCTACCATTTTTCGAGTTAGGGTTTATGTTTAAAAATTTACCCATGAATGATATGCATGTATTTTGATGTTTTATGGTAGAATATGAATGTTTGAGGTTAGGAGAATGATCTTTTCTAAGCGATTTTTAGCGAAAACGAGCAAAACGGTATAATTGGTAAAAATACCTAATGCTCATAAGTACATGTTAGAGTGAGAATTTGATGTTGTTATAGAAGAGAAAAATATTCAACATTTCATAAACATAAGAATAAGGGCTGAAATTAAATTTCCGAGGCTAGGGACAAAATCGTAATTTTGTAAAAGTTAGGGGGCAAAAATGTAATTTTTTCATAATGTGATTTTTGGATTTAAATAAATAGTAGAGTGTTAAATGAGCTAAATGTGTTGTTATAGATCAAGAAAGGCGTGGAATCGACCTCGAACGGGGGAAGGAAAAGGTTTTGGACTAAATTGCAAAATTTCCATATTTTGCATCGAGGTAAGTTTGTATGCAAATAATACATTAATTTCATTTACATTTTTGTATTTCAGCCTATTTTATATATTTTAGTTGATTTTGAATCATAAATCGACTATTGGAAGAATGAAAATAAGTAATAGTGAGAGAAATCCCGGTTGAACTTTCGGAAAGATTGAATAATATAGATGAAATGTAGCTAGGTCACATTATGGTGCTGAGTGCACATCATGTGCACAAGAGAGCTACGAGATACTATGTAGTAGCTAGGTCACATGTGTGATACAGGATGTATCCCATATAGACAAGAGAGCTACGGGAGAGGATAAATGTAGCTAGGTCACATGTGTGATTCCAAGTGAAGGACACCATGTAGACAAGAGAGCTACGAGATAAATTGGCTAGGTCACATGGGTGGTACTAAGTGTTCACCATGTGTACAACAGAGCCGAATTATATGAAATATGATGGTGGAGCTGTGTGCTGAAACCACCAAGTAGCGAGGATTGATCCGAATTGTTCAACGGGATGATTTTATAGTGACATTGTAATCATGAACCTACACTTGTGATGTATGAAATGTGGTGAAAGGGAATTGTGATATGTAGGCTAAATGAGGTAAATACAAAGAAAGTGTGAAAGAGTGAATTAGCAATAATACTGTTTTGGACAGTTTCAGTGACGTGAATTTGAAAAATCACCAAAAATAGTAGGAATTTAATTAGAGGCTGAATGAGATATGAATTGAAATCTTAATGAGTCTATTCTCATGTAAAAGAAACAGAGAAAGTAAAGGAACTCTATATTTTGAGATATTTATATTTGTGTGTGACTTGTTCAGAATGACTATGTGATCCCCTGTTCTAAATTTGAAAAATCATTAAAAATTGTACAGAACTAATTAAGAAATATAGTTTATATTTCTAGATTAGTTATTGAGTCTAATTTTAAATGAAACAAATTTATGGCTATTTGAATTGTGTACTTGGAGAAATTAAATTCGTAGTGAACAGAGGTCAGATCATTCGAGCTGTATAACAGGGGAAATTTTAACTAATAAACTGTACTAATTGGCTTGACTAAAAATTCTAGAAAAAAATTACTAAGAATTAATATGCGTCTAGTTTCAGAAAAATTTTATGGATTTGAATTTCGAGTTTTGTAACTGGAGTTATGATTTATTTAGTGAGTATGATGCAGTAGAGACAGCTTGACCAAAGTGGAGTAAATGGTGAAATTAAAAGTAGATACACTTGAATTATTGTGTAAACATATTAGATTCTTTATTCATTATTTACATACTTTCTTACTAAGCTATAAGCTTACCTTCTTTTCTCTCTTTTGTCTTATAGTGTCGTCCAGCTTGCACAGGAGTCAAGGATCGTTGAAGATCTGCCTGCACTATCAATATTTTTGGGTATTTGAACTAAACATTTTGAATTATGGCATGTATAGTAGACTTAGTTATTTTGTTACGTGTCATAATTGTCTAGGTTTTAAAATAATAAGTATAGTATTTGACCGATTATTTTGTACGAAGCCTTTGAAATTGGCTAATATTATTAAAGGCATATGTTATAATGATTCATGATCTAATTGTATGCCATATTTTTGTCTTGGTTTTATTTAATGGTATGTACTATGATTCGGTAATACCTCGTACCCTGTTCCGGCGACAGATATGGGTAAGAGGTGTTACATTTAGTGGTATCAAAGCCATGGTTTAGTTGGTTCTCGGACTAATAAGGTGTGTGTAAAAGTCTAGCTATACATGCCATAAATATACTGTGATAGTGTGGTGACTCCTGATTATTCGAAACTGTGTTTTGTTTTAATATAGTAATGGATCTTGACGGAACTGCGGCTGATGATGCTGCTAGTAATGCGCCGGCTCCCGCACAAGGGATCGCGCCTGTAGAAAGTAGACCTGAGACATTAAGATAGGGAGATGAGGCTCGAGATGCCTTTCTCCAAATGATGAACAATTGGTATACTGAGTTTATTCGAGCAAACCCAAATGCTCTACCTCCTCCACCCCCTCCCATACCTTAAATGGTTCCTGTAGCTGCTCAAGGCATAGATGTGGTAAGAATGAACAAGCCTCCGGTTGACAAGATTCAAAAACAAGGGGCCGAAGAGTTTAGAGCAAAGATCGATGATGATCCCGAGAGGGCGGAGTTCTGGCTTGAAAATTCTATCCATGTATTTGATGAGCTTTCATGTACACCCGAGGAGTGCTTAAAGTGTGCTGTATCACTTTTGAGAGATTCAGCCTACCATTGGTGGAAGACTTTGGTAGCAGTGGTGCCAAAAGAAAAGGTTACTTGGGATTTCTTCCAGGAAGAATTCAGAAAGAAATACATAAGTCAACGATTTATTGATAAAAAACGGAAGGAGTTCCTTGAATTGAAGTAGGGCAAGATGTCTGTGGTAGAGTATGAACGCGAATTTGTAAGACTCAGCAAGTATGCCCAGGAATGTGTGTCCACCGAAGCTATTATGTGCAAGAGATTTGAGAATGGGCTAAATGAGGACATTAAAGTGCTTGTGGGAATTTTGGAGCTGAAAGAATTTGTAGTATTGGTTGATCGAGCTCTTAAAGCTGAAGAATTGAACAAAGAAAGAAGAAAAGCTGCTATTGAGGCTCGAGATGCTAGAAAGAGGCCGATAAGCAAGTCATTTCAATCTCAATCAAAAAGGTCCAAAGAGACAAACCCTCGAATGACAGTCTCAGCTGGGGACTCACACAGAGATCGTGGTAAGGCATATTTGAGGTCTAAAGCTCAAGCTACTTCAGTGGCAAGTGTGGGTAATGTGCAGCCTAGAAAGCCTGAATGTCAGCAATGTGGCAGGCAACATTTTGGTGAGTGTTGGGGAAATGAGCGAGCTTGTTTCAGGTGTGGTTCTCGCGAACATTTTATCAGAGACTGTCCAGAGAAAGTTAAAGAAAAAAAATTTTAGAGTGCTAGACAGAGTACTACCGCTAGCAGAGGTAGACCACCAAGAAATACTGGAGGTGGGGCTAGCAGTAAAACTGTGATGAAAGATTCAGCGGCAAGATCAGAAGCTAGAGCGCCTGCTAGAGCTTATGCCATACGTGCCCGACAAGATGCATCATCTCCCGATGTCATTACTGGTACATTTTCTCTCTATAATACTATTGTTATTGCATTGATTGATCCCGGGTCTACTCATTCCTATATTTGTGTGAATTTAATATCTAATAAGAAGTTGCCTGTTGAATATACTGAGTTTACGATTAAAGTGTCGAACCCCTTAGGCCAATATGTGCTAGTTGATAAGGTTTGCAAGAATTGCCCATTAATGATTCAAGGTCACTGTTTTCCGATGCTGTTACCATTTGATGAGTTTGACGTTATCTTGGGAATGGACTGGTTGAAATTGTATGATGCCAAGGTAAATTGTAAACAGAAAATGCTAGAGTTGAAATGTGAAAATGGTGAAATTCTGTGGGTTGAAACAGATGAATCAAATAAATTGCCTATGGTGATTTCGTGCATGTCTGCTCAGAAATACATGAGGAAAGGGTGTGAAGCTTATCTTGCCTATGTAATGAATACTGAGATGTCTAAATTGAAGCTTGAATCAATGCCGATAGTCTGTGAATTTCTAGATGTATTCCCAGAGGAATTGCCAGGATTGCCTCCAAACAGAGAGATAGAGTTTGCCATTAATTTGTTGCCGGGGACTGTACCAATCTCGATTACTCCATATAGAATGGTTCCGATTGAATTAAAAGAATTGAAGGCTCAGTTGCAAGAGTTAACAGACAAAGGATTCGTGAGACCGAGTTTCTCTCCCTGGGGTGCTCCTGTATTGTTTGTAAAGAAGAAGGATGGCTCAATGAAACTTTGCATTGATTACCGTCAGCTCAATAAGGTGACTATAAAGAACAAGTACCCGTTACCGAGGATTGATGATTTATTCGATCAGTTAAAGGGGGCAACTGTGTTTTCAAAGATCGATTTGAGGTCCGGTTACTACCAGTTGAGAGTTAAGGAGTCGGATGTGCCGAAAACTGCCTTTAGGACAAGGTATGGACATTATGAGTTTCTTGTGATGCCTTTTGGCTTAACAAATGCTCCAGCTATATTTATGGACTTGATGAATCGAATCTTTCGGCCATATTTGGATAAGTTTGTAGTATTGTTCATAGATGACATTCTAATTTATTCTCGAGACGAGTCTGAGCATGCCGAACACTTGAGAACCATATTGCAGATCTTTAGAGAAAAGAAACTGTTTGCTAAGTTTAGTAAAAGTGAGTTCTGGCTTCGTGAAGTCGGATTCTTGGGGCATATAGTCTTAGGTGATGGTATTCGGGTAGATCCGAGCAAAATTTTCGCGATCATTGATTGGAAACCGCCAAAGAATGTATCCAAGGTTAGAAGCTGTTTAGGCTTAGCCGGGTATTATAAACGTTTTGTCGAGGGATTTTCGATGATTGCCTCTCTTATGACTAAGTTGCTGCAAAAGAATGTTAAGTTTGAATGGACTGATAAATGTCAGCAGAGTTTTGAAAAGCTGAAAGCACGATTGACTGAAGAACCAATTTTAGTACAGCCTGAGCCAGGGAAGGAGTTCGTAATTTATAGTGATGCATCATTGACAGGCCTTGGATGTATACTAATGCAAGAGGGTAAAGTGGTAGCTTATGCCTCGAGACAGTTAAAGCCGCATGAGAAGAACTATCCTACACATGATTTGGAATTGGCCGCTATTGTCTTTGCCTTGAAGATCTGGCGACATTATTTGTATGGTGAAAAATGTCGAATTTTTACTGATCACAAAAGTTTGAAGTATTTGATGAATCAAAAGGATTTGAATCTGTGACAGCAGAGATGGCTTGAATTATTGACGGATTATGAGCTAGTGATTGATTATCATCCGGGAAAAGCAAATGTAGTTGCTGACGCCTTGAGCAGGAAATCTCTTTTTACTTTGAGAGCCATGAATACGGGGTTAGCATTGTCTGATGATGGGTCAATCTCAGCAGAGATGAGGGCTAAATCGTTATTTCTCCAGCTGATTTGTGATGCTCAAAAGAACGATAGTGAGTTGCGAACCAAGAGAACTCAGTGCGAATCAGGTTACGACTCAGATTTTCGAGTTGGACCAGATGACTGTTTGATGTTTCGAGACAGGATATGTGTACCAAAAAATGATAATTGATTCAGAAAATATTACATGAGGCACATAGTGGCTGTTTGTCAGTTCACCCTGGTAGCACAAAAATGTATAATGATTTAAAGAAATTATATTGGTGGCCAAGCATGAAAAGGGACATTTCTGAATTTGTAACCAAGTGTTTGATTTGTCAACAAGTAAAAGCTGAGCATCAAGTGCCTTCAGGATTACTCCAACCGATAATGGTGCCTGAGTGGAAATGGGATAGGATTGCCATGGATTTTGTAACTGGTTTGCCTCTGACTCCTAGAAAGAAGGATGCTGTCTGGGTAGTGGTTGATAGGTTAACAACGTCGGCTCACTTTATATCGGTACGTACCGATTACTCACTTGATAAATTAGCTGAATTATATATTGTTGAAATTATGAGGTTGCACGGGGTACCTATGTCTATAATATCAGATAGAGATCCGAGGTTTACCTCGAGATTCTGGAAAAAGTTACAAGAAGCTTTGGGCACAAAATTGAACTTTAGTACCGCATTTCATCCACAAATAGATGGTCCGTTAGAAAGAGTAATCCAAGTACTCGAAGATATGCTTAGATGCTGTGTTTTGGAATTTGAAGGCAGTTGGGAGAAATATCTAACTTTGGTTGAATTTGCCTACAATAACAGTTTTCAGTCAAGTATACAGATGGCACCATACGAAGCCTTGTATGGTTGCAAGTGTCGGACTCCTTTATATTGGACCGAACTTGGTGAGAAACAGATTCACGGAGTTGATCTAGTTAAAGAAACCGAAGAGAAAGTAAAAGTAATTCAGGATTGCTTGAAAGCTGCTTCAAATCGACAAAAGTCATATGCAGATTTAAAAAGAAAAGAGATTGAATTTTAGGTGGGTGATAAAGTGTTCTTGAAGGTGTTACCATGGAAGAAGATTCTGAGATTTAGCCGAAAAGGCAAGTTGAGTCTGCATTTTATTGGGCCGTATGAGATTATTGAGAGGATTGGACCAGTGGCATATCGGTTGGCATTACTGTTAGAATTAAAAAGAATTCATAATGTGTTTCAAGTATCAATGTTACGACGTTATCGTTCTGATCCTTCACATGTGATTTCTCCAACAGAAATTGAGATTCGATCTGACTTGACCTATGATGAAGAACCGATTAAGATTTTGGCTCGAGAAGTGAAACAGTTGAGAAAGAAAAGCATAGCTTTAGTGAAAGTGTTATGGCAAAGACATGGAGTAGAAGAAGCTACATGGGAACCGGAGGAAGCAATGAGAAAACAGTACCCAAACCTTTTTACCGGTAAGATTTTCAGGGACGAAAATCCCTAAAAGGGGGGATAGTTGTAACAGCCCGATTTAGGGCCAAAATAGAATAGTGGATTTGAAACCACAAATCTGAGATAGAAATAATAGTTTTATTATAATTTTAAGGTCTATGGCATGATTTCATGACTGTGTGAAAATTTTGTTTAGAAATTTTATCAATAGGGGGTCCAATTTGATATTTAGGACTAAATTGAAATAGGTGAAAAATGTGTGTGTTCTAGTTCATAGAGTACTTGATTGAAATGGGGGTTTTAAGTAGATGTCCTTAAATGGAAATTAGACCATTACACTTTATATGGACAAAAATTTGGACATGGATGGAATTTTTAGAAAGTTTAGTAGTAAGGGCATTTTGGTCATTTGCATAATAAATGAAATAAAATGGGAAAAATAACACAAAAATGTGTTCATCTTCATTTAGCTTGGCCGAAACTTGCATGTTCTCCATAGCTAGGGTTTGTTTCAAGCTTTCAAGCTCAATAGTAAGTGCATTCAAGCCCCGTTTTTAATGTTCTTTACATTTTTGAAATCCTCGTAGCTCGGTTTACCTATTTCTACCATTATTTTGAGTTAGGGTTTATGTTTAAAAATTTACCCATGAATGATATGCATGTATTTTGATGTTTTATGGTAGAATATGAATGTTTGAGGTTAGGAGAACGATCTTTTCTAAGCGATTTTTAGCGAAAACGAGCAAAACGGTATAATTGGTAAAAATACCTAATGCTTATAAGTACATGTTAGAGTGAGAATTTGATGTTGTTATAGAAGAGAAAAATGTTCAGCATTTCATAAAACATAAGAATAAGGGCTGAAATTAAATTTCCGAGGCTAGGGGCAAAATCGTAATTTTGTAAAAGTTAGGGGGCAAAAATGTAATTTTTGCATAATGTGATTTTTGGATTTAAATAAATAGTATGAGTGTTAAATGAGCTAAATGTGTTGTTATAGATCAAGAAAGGCGTGGAATCGACCTTGAACGGGGGAAGGAAAAGGTTTTGGACTAAATTGCAAAATTTCCATATTTTGCATCGAGGTAAGTTTGTATGTAAATAATACATTAACTTCATTTACATTTTTGTATTTTAGCCTATGTTATATATTTTAGTTGATTTTGAATCATAAATCAACTATTGGAAGAATGAAAATAAGTAATAGTGAGAGAAATCCCAGTTGAACTTTCGGAAAGATTGAATAATATAGATGAAATGTAGCTAGGTACATGTACGGTGCTGAGTGCACATCATGTGTACAAGAGAGCTTCGAGATACTATGTAGTAGCTAGGTCACATGTGTGATACGGGATGTATCCCATGTAGACAAGAGAGCTACGGGAGAGGATAAATGTAGCTAGGTCGCATGTGTGATTCCAAGTGAAGGACACCATGTAGACAAAAGAGCTACGAGATAAATTGGCTAGGTCACATGGGTGGTACTAAGTGTTCACCATGTGTACAAGAGAGCCGAATTATATGAAATATGATGGTGGAGCTGTGTGCTAAAACCACCAAGTATCGAGGATTGATCCGAATTGTTCAACGGGATGATTTTATAGTGACATTGTAATCATGAACCTACACTTGTGATGTATGAAATGTGGTGAAAGGGAATTGTGATATGTATGCTAAATGAGATAAATACAAAGAAAGTGTGAAAGAGTGAATTAGCAATAATACTGTTTTGGACAATTGCAGTGATGTGAATTTGAAAAATCACCAAAAATAGTATGAATTTAATTAGAGGCTGAATGAGATACGACTTTAAATCTTAATGAGTCTATTTTCATGTGAAAGAAACAGAGAAAGTAAAGGAACTCTATATTTTGAGATATTTATATTTGTGTGAGACTTGCTCAGAATGACTATGTGATCCCCTATTCTAACTTTGAAAAATCATTAAAAATTGTACAAAACTAATTAAGAAATATAGTTTATATGTATAGATTACTTATTGAGTGTAGTTTTAAATGAAACAAATTTCATGGCTGTTTGAATTGTGTACTTGGAGAAATTCAATTCGTAGTGAACATAGGTCAGATTAGTCGAGCTGTATAATAGGAGAAATTTTAACTAATAAACTATACTAATTGGCTGGACCACAAATTCTATAAAAACTTTAGTAAGAAGTAATATGAGTCTAGTTTCAGGAAAATTTTACGGAGTTGAATTTAGAGTTTTATAACTCGAGTTATGATTTATTTAGTGAGTATGACGCAGTAGAGACAGCTTGACCAAAGTGGAGTAAATGGTGAAATTAAAAGTAGATACACTTGAGTTATTGTGTAAACATATTAGATTCTTTATTCATTATTTACATACTTGCTTACTAAGCTATAAGCTTACCTTCTTTTCTCTCTTTTGTCTTATATTGTCGTCCAGCTTGCACAGGAGTCAAGGATCGTTGAAGATTTGCCTGCACTGTCAATATTTTTGGGTATTTGAACTAAACGTTTTGAATTACGGCATGTATAGTAGACTTAGTTATTTTGTTACGTGTCATAATTGTCTAGGTTTTAAATATTAAGTATAGTATTTGACCGATTATTTTGTACGAAGCCTTTGAAATTGGCTAATATTATTAAAGGCATATGTTATAATGATTCATGATCTAATTGTATGCCATATTTTTGTCTTGGTTTTATTTAATGGTATGTACTATGATTCGGTAATACCTCGTACCCTGTTCCGGCGACAGATATGGGTAAGGGGTGTTACATACCGGTTAGGGGTGTTACATTTGGTTCGTATTAGAGCTACAGTTTAGTCAATTTTAGGACTAATGTAGCATATGTGAGTCTAGTTATACATGCCATATTATGAATTGCGATACTGTGATGAATCTTGACAATGAAAATGTGTTTTTATATAGTAAATGGATCCCAAACGAGCCGTAGCTGACGATGTCGAGAGTAATGTGCTTTCTCCTGTGCAATATGATTGTATTCTATGGAAATGTGATGTACATATGAGCAAATGGTTATGAGTATTTAAGCTAAATGAGAAATCTGAACTTGACATTAAATTATGCTATGATTCATAAAAATGATTTATTTATAGTTGTGGTTTGCCATAAGTTTATTTGTATATGGCTTACTAAGCTTTCGAAAGCTTACTTTGTGTGTAGTTGCATTATTTTATAGATATCGAAACTACTGGGAGCTTGGGGATCATCGAGGATTATCACCACAGTATCGAACTCTATTTTGGTACCTTTTGAAAATGTATATATTTAAGTATGGCATGTATAGGCTAGAAATCTTTGAATATGTTTAACAATATGTATATCTAGCCATGTGATTTGGCTTGGTTTTGGTTGTGTATATGAATGAGTTTTTGGTATGAATTATGTGTTGTAATATTGTCAATGTGATGTGGTTTTGAATGGTCTATAGTAATAGTCATGTAACAGTTCGGTTTTGACCCTAGTCGGAACAGTGGTTTTGGGACCACAAATCCGAGTTAGAAAAATATTTAAATATTATTTTCCATGCTTATGATATGTGAAATAGCATGTATGAAAGTTTCGTATGAAAATTTGATCATTTGTGTGCTCAATTTGATAAAAAGGACCTAATGGCATAAAAGGTAAAAGTTTCCTTCTGTTTGTAAAAGTGATTATTTGATTTGTCTTTGTCAATGAGAGGTGTGGATATTAAGCCATTCACATGGATGATGGACATTTATGGCCTTAATATATATATGAATTTATAATGGTTTATAAAAGGGTAATTTGGTAAATGGTTTATTAAACATATATTAATAAAACAAAACATAATTTTGGTCACATTATTATCCATTTTGCCGAATTCACAAAGAAAGAAGAAACCATATTCTTGTTTTAGGGTTTCGACATTTGAATTTGAAATTAGGTATGTGTTTTGATCTGTTTTTGATAATTTTTACGTTTTTATAATCGTTGCTTTGTGTTTTACTAAGCCCATGCCTTAATTTCTAATTTTGATGATGAATTGAAATGTGCCATGGATAAATTCATGAGCTTTATGTTGTTATATGATGAAATATGAAAGTTTGATGTTGGGTTTATATGTTTTATCTTTGGATTTTTGATGATTTTGAGCTAAATGGGCTAAATTGTGAAATTTGTAAATTGAGGGACTAAAATGTGAAATAAATGAAATGTGTGGACTTGTATGAGTGATAGGAGAATTCGGCTAAGCATGGGTATATGCAAATTATGTGTATTCTGTGATTTTGTGAATTAGGGACTAAAGTATCAAAATGTGAAAATGTGATGGCTCGTTTGTAAATTGCCCTAATTATGTATCTATGGATTGTTTGTGATTGAATAAGTTAAATTTGAATTTATTTAGATCATGAATTAAAGAAAACGAAGTTAGATCGAGGAAAGTTGAAAGTTGTCGAGTAATCAATTTCATTCATCCAAATTCGTACGATGTAAGTCAATATACAATAAACGTGTTTAAATTGAATTTTTATTGTTTATATGGTATTGAATTGTGATGAATGAAAATTCAAGCTCAAAATGTGCTATTCGAGAAAGAATTGACAAAGTTTTGATGTTTGAAAAGCCTCGTACGAACCCTAGGAATAGTTAGGATACGTATGTCATGACATCGGATTCCGTTATGTGATTTTGTGTAAGACCACGTCTGGGACGTTGGCATCAACTTCTGTTTTACATTTAAGACTATGTTTGGGACATCGGCATCGTATTTGAGTTCATGTAAGACCCTGTCTGGGACAATGGCATTGATGTTTGATTACATGTAAGACCACGTCTAGGACGTTGGCATTGTATATGTTCTCTGAGCTATCCGCGTATCCTTACATTTCTGAACGGTTCAACGGGTATTCCAAGAAAATGAATGAATAAATGAATATGTATCCGATTCAGGTATGCTCGAATTGTGTACTATATTTGAAAATGAAAGGTAAGTATATGTGCAAATGATGATCTATGATCCAAGTATATGAATATGAGGTTTGTGTTGGTATTTGGCTCCAAAGTATAAGTAAGTTGATGATGTTTATATGCTTTAAATGATAAATTTAATTGTATATGGCTAACTAATCTTTTGAAAGCTTACTTGTGTGTGTTTGCATTGTTTAATAGATATTGAAGCTACGTGAGCTCGAGGATCATCGAGGATCGTTGAGGATCGTCACCACACTATCGAACCTTATTTTGGTACTTTGAAAATTTATATATTAAAGTATGGCATGTATAGGCTAAAAGTTGTGGGATTATGTTTTGTGATGTATATATTTAGCCATGTGATATGGCTAGTTTGTGTTGGAACTTATAGCTTGGCAATATGATAGTACTATATGGAAATGTGACATACATATGAGCAAATGGTTATGAGTATTTGAGCTAAATGAGAAATCTAAACTTGACATTGAATTATGCAATGGTTCATACAAATGATTTGTTTATAGTTGTGGTTTGTGATAAGTTTATTTGTACATGGTTTACTAAGCTTTCGAAAGCTTACTTTGTGTGTGTTTGCATTGTTTTATAGATATTGAAGCTACTGGTAGCTCAGGGATCATCGAGGATTTTCACCACACTATCGAACTCTATTTTGGTACCTTTTGAAAATGTATATATTTAAGTATGGCATGTATAGGCTAGAAATCTTTGAATATGTTTGGCAATGTGTATATCCAGCCATGTGATTTGGCTTGGTTTTGGTTGTTACATGAATGAGTTTTTGGTATGAAGTATGGGTTGCAATATTGTCAATGTGATGTGTTTTTGAATGGTCTATAGCAATAGTCAATTTGGTAAATTTATGGTATGAGCTTATTTGAAGAATAGGTAAGTTCATGGTATGAGATTGACTGAAGTGTATAAGGTTATGAAAAATATGTTTTGATATGATTATAGCCTAAGAAATGGTATGATTTGGTATGAATGTAAAACATGAAATTTGTAGTTGATGAAATGGCATGAATGATGTATGTTATAGTTGTAAGTTGGATGAGAATTTGGTATAAAATGTTGTTGTTTGATGCTTGTAGGAAGGATCCAAAAATAGGTGGCATTATGGCCTTGTAAATGGCCTATTTTTGCCCACACGGGCAGGGACACGGGCATTTGTTTCAGACGCCCCTATGTTGCTTGAGGGCCATTTCGAAATGAGCCTAAGCAGACCACACGGGCATGTGCTAGGCCGTATGGCCAAGTCAGTTTCAAGCACGGTCTAGATACACGAGCGTGTAACTGGCTGCGTGACCCAAGTCAGTAGCCTCCTCAATTTTCACATGGCCTGGTACACGGGCGTGTATTATAGCCGTGTGGACAAGTCAGTATGTATGCCCTATTTTTCCACGGCCTAGACACACGGGTATGTGACCTCTATAACTTTGAAAATTGTTTAAGTTTTGAAAAATTGTATATGAGCTTGGTTTAGTCCCGACTGCTTTCTAAAGCATGTTTAAGGTCTCGTTGACCTATGTAAGGGACTTTGCACTGATGTATGATTATGATGCTATGATAATTGTGATGTAACACCCCAAACCCGGCCTAGACGTTATGGCCAAATCTGGCGATGTCACATTGAAGTGTTTTTCATAAAATGTGATAACGTTTGAAAAGCCCAATGTTTATTTAGCCTCTTTGTGTGATCTAGAAAATAATTTTAAAACTTGCATCACTATAAAAAAGTATTTACTTTAAAACGTTATTAATTCCAAAATCTCATTTATCACGGAAGCTTTTAAAACGGTTTTGCATATTCGTGGTATTTTGGTAAATCATGCATATCTTTTGAAAACCCGCATCCTACCACTAGTAGGTATAAATCATAATAAAATAATAAAAGCTCAAATTAAAGAACAAAAATTAAAGAAGCCTTTTACATAAAAACACACAAATAAAACTACTTATAAATTAAAAGATAAATTCGACAGTGTAAGCTATTGTGTGTCCACCTCTGAGTCCCTCGTAGCACCGATCAGCCCAAGGATTACCTGTACAGTTAATACAATTGGGTGAGTTTACGAAAACTCAGTGTGTAATCCCATAATAACACAAAGATAGACATGCAAAGAGCGAATACATTCTGGGCCTAAGCCCATATCTGTAACAGTAGCAGTCTGGGCCTTAGCCCATTTCAGTAATAGAAATCAGTGCAGTAACCATGATCAATGCAGTAATAGTAATCAGTGTAGTATGGAAGCAGAAATCCTACCCAATCCAGCCTCTACACACCATCTCTATACCAACCCTACACACCATGCGGGGACAAAATCAACCCACCCAGCCCTACACATCAAGTAGCACTAGTTGCGGCATTAAAATAGTATTGTAGCAAAGCTGCTAGTATAGTAGGCTTAAAGCCATCAGTAGGTCCATAGTCGTCTTGAGCGACACGTGCGACCATATTAGTACAGTACACTTCCTCCAAAATCATATATCCCACCCCATGCAATGCAACATAATATTATACATGGATGCAACATACATATAACATGGCATGCTCAAATATAGTCATACACATCATAGAACAAATCTGTCATTTTACCTTACAAGGGTATTATAGTCATTTTACCATATAGGGGTATTTCGGTCATTCTACCCTATGGGGTATTTCGGTCATTTTACCTTTTGAGGGTATTTTGATCATTTTATCACATAAGGGCAAAATCATCATTTTATCATATAAGGGTTCAAGTATGCTTATCGACCCAACAAAAAAAAGGTCACAGTCGTCTCGGACGACCCGTGCAACCTTAACAAACAAACAGTGAAAATGGCCCAAGGCCATAATACGGCCCATGTGGGCTCACACGCCCTTGTGGCCCACGAAGCCCAAAAATGGCCTTGGCCGTGTGTACTACACAGCCTGGCCCAATATTCTCCATACTTTCATGTGGGGCCTACAAGCTCGTGTAGTGTCGATGGTCACCTATTTCAGCTTTTGCCGATTTACGATTAGGGATAGTGGTTACACATTTGTTGTGATGTCGTAGCTGAACCACTTTTGAGATCGAGAACCTATGGTCAACCACATCCCTTTATTAGCCTATATTCATCGTTATTCCAAACCACAATATCGAAAAGGATTCGATCGATTCACTGACACTTACCAATCCAACAATCGCAAAACCCTACTGACATAACACCCACATACAGCTCCAAAACTCTAACCTTCATAAGAAACGTTCGATCGATTGATAAGTATTTAAAATCCAATATGAAATACATCGCACTTAAAACACTTACCCCAAAAGTTGATAGACCACTTGTAAAGAGAAGAGTAATTGTCCTAAGCCTCCACAATAGAATCCACACTTCTTTAAATGATTTAGCAGATCATAAGTTGCTAGAAGAGAAATCACATAGGCAGAGAAGAAATAAGAGGAAACAGGATCACTTACTGATTCGTCGGGGAACCCTTACTAACTAAAATAAAGTAGAAGCATAAAATGGGAAAGTATTCAGCTAACACAAAATCGTGGAAGGTGAAGAGCACTGAAAAGTAGAAGTGAGGGGGTTAGAACTATTCCGTTTTAACAAATAGAGAGGAAATGCTTGGTAAAAGTTGAAGGAGTGGAGATGAGAAGAGAAAAGGTTATACGACTAAGGTTTAGAGAAGTAGAGGAGGGAGAAGAATTGATTAAACCTAGGAGCAAAAACTAAATAACTTAAGAGGAAATAAGAGAGAAATTGGCAATGGAGAAGACTCCAAAATACAAACCCGAAAGCAGCCAAAAGGAAACCACGACAACCACTCCCTAGAAACCAATCGGTTTTCCAAAGAAAAGCAACCGAATGAAGTGACAAAACCCACCAAAACCGAAAACAAAGAGTGCCTAAAGTCCCCATTCGGCATACCACTCTTTTCCCTTCATCTCCCCACAAATTTCTCTTAAAATCTCTCATCATATCTCTCATCAACTCCCTCCTACAATCCCTCCATAACCAATTCAAACTCCACTCCATTCTGCAGTGTTTCAGCCAAACTCTACTACCTCCCATAGCCAACAGTAAAAATAATCTCCATTTGCACAATCAGGGATTCAAACCTCAGACCACTAGCACACTCCACATGCCACTTACCACTAGGCTAGCATGTAACAACTTGATTTAGACCCTAATAGGAATGGTGGTTTTGGGACCACAAATCTGAGTCAGAAAAATATTTTAAATTTTTTTCTGTTTTTATTTTGTGTGAATTTATATTTGTGAAATTTTCGTGATTTAATTTTATCGTTTAGGTGTTCAATTAAATAAAAGGGCTTAATCACGTAAAATAAAAATTTAGTGGTTATTTCAAAAAGGGACTTATTTGTTAATAGCTTTTTGAGTGAGAACCTTTATGTGGTAAATAGCCCACTTTCATGTTAGTTGGACGGTAATGGACATATATTATATAATTCCATTATTATTTCATTAAGGTTAAAATAGGAAATGAAATAAAACGTTATAATATATCATATTATAACATAATAAGAAAACCATATTAATCATTTCCTAATTATCGAAACAAAAGAGAAGAACAACAAGCTAGGGTTCGGCCATCTATTTAGCTCAATCAAGGTTCGTTTTTTGTTTGGTTTTTGATAATTTTTGCGTTTTTGATATCGTTGCTTCGAGTACTACAAAACTCATGCTTGAATTATTTATTTTGATGAATATTTTGAGTTGTTCCATTGTTGATAGCTTGTGGTTTCTGTTGTTTGATGATGAAAAATGAAAAATATGTTTTAGATTAACATGTTTTGTATTGGAGTTTTTGATGATTTTGAGTAATTAGGACTTAATTGCAAAAATAATAATTTGAGGGACTAAAATGTTAAATTAATGAAATATATGGACTTGTATGGTAATGGGTAAGATTCGGCCAAGCATGGGTATAGGAAAATTTTGCATATTTTGTGTTTTGTGTAATAGGGACTAAATTGTAAAAATTGTAAATGTCAGGGGTAAAATGGTAAATTGCCCATTTATGTGTTTTGGACTAAATTGAATGAAAATATGTTTGAATGATCTTAATTTGAATATGTTTAGATCAAGAACCAGAGAAATCGGATTTGGATCGGGGAAAAATGAAAGTTGTCGACTAGTCGATCCGTACCGATTTTTCGTTGTCCGAGGTAAGTTTATAAGAAAATAGACGTACTTAATTTTAATTAAATGTAAAGTATAGATGCTGAATTGAAATATATGATATTATAAATGCAATTGCCGAATATGTATAAGCTTGGTAATCATGTACGAGCATTCATTCCAATCGAGTTACGACGTCCGAAAGCCTCGTATGAACCTTAGGAATAGCTAGGATACATATGTCATGACATAGGATTCCGATATATGTGTTCGAGTAAGACCATGGAATCAGTTTTTGATTCCGATATGTGTTTACGATAAGACCCTGTCTGGGACAATGGCATCGATATGTGGCTACATGTAAGATTACGTCTGGGACGTAGGCATTGTACGATTTATGTGATTATCCGAGTATCCTATCCAATTCCGAATGGTTCATCAGGCAAAGGTAAATTGTGTACGAATGTGTAAAAACGAGTTAAATGGCTAGGTATAAATTAGCTTGTTGGTTACTAGTAAAAGAGTAATATATAGCTCGATATTTGCTACATGTCATGTATTATGCATATGTTGAATCAATGGGAAATTGCTATGTGTATTCGGCCTTATGACTAAGTGAATTGAATATTATTGAAATGATGCCTAACTATGTGCACATATGAGACCATGTATATTCGGTCACATATCAAGCTTAGGTATAAAAAGTTTGTTGTGATATATGAGATCAAATATTGAAGGTTATGTGAATTAGGTTTTAATAATGTTTATTGACTTGGAAAATTAAATGTTAAAATGCTAATTTGACGACATGGATACTCGGCTGAAGTGTTTTCTTTTATGTATGAAAATATATTAATAATGAAATTCATATGTTTGTGATTGAATATGGTAGTATTGATATAATTATATTTAGTTTAGTTGAATAGTTAATATTATTAAATTGTTTATTTGCTTATGACTTACTAAGCTATGGTAGCTTACTCTGTGTCTTATGTTACTCTGTTTTATAGATGTTGAAGTCAAGCTACAAGCTCGAGGACTATCAGCCAAACTCATCACACCATCTACTGTTTTGGTATCTTATTAGGTAAACTTAAATTATGGCATGTATAGGTTGGAACATATATTTTTGAAGCGTTGATTTTGGCTATGTATTAAAAGCCATGCGAAAATGGCTTGTTATTTATGTTTAGATTTGATTTTATGTGTGCTAAGTTATAATGTTCATGATCTTGGTTTGATATATGTGATTATGCTTGATTATGGTTTGATTTGTGGTAAGTATTTTGTGTAATGAAAATGGCTTTATTTTTAGGCTTGAATTCGGTTTGGGTTGAATTATTGCTTAAGTCTTTTTGACAAATAAGCTATATGTTATGGTTGTTTTAAATCTTTGTGTTATTTTGAAAGTGTATTTGAGTATATACAACTTGCAAAGGTATTTTGTGGTTCGGCCATATGTTTATAATGGATGTTAATTATGCTAGGATTGCCATGTTTTTGTTATGTAAAAATTATGTCATATGCTGGCAATAAATTGATGACCATTATAATTTATACCAGAACATGTGTATATGTGATATTCGGCCACATTGATTTAGTTGAAATTTTATTTATACTTTACTTGTGTATAAGGTGATTATATTATGGATGATATGTATATATGTAAATATGCGTGTGGCTATATTTTTATACTTGCAAGTTGCTTATAAGTTTGCAAATAGGTACAAATGATCCATGATAGCCGAATAGACTAGATTAATGAGGAGTTTGGTGATGAAAAGAATAGGTGTGCTTAAATATTTGGCCATGACATGTTGATGAGCTTTTATATGACTTTATATGTTATATACTTGGTATATTAGTTAGTTAATAATGGAAAAATGTAATGTGATAAATAAAGTGATGGTTAAATGTATGCTAGCTTAAATTATTCGGTTGTTAAATAGTAGGTGTAGCATGTATTGCATGAACATATTGGTCGGTTGTTTAATATGTAATAAATGCTATGTGTAGTTTTTATTTTTAGGGTAAAATGTGCACCATGTATATATGCATTAATAGCATATTCGGCCAAGTTAAAATGTATTAGATATGTATGCGTGATTGCATATTAAATTAAGTAATATGTTACAATTGGTTTGTTATAAGCCTAAATAGGTGTAGTTATACATGCTTAAATGTCAGATTGAAAATATAATGAATTTCACATGTTTTGATATTGAGTTGTCATTATGTTCGAAAATTAGTAAGTTGAGTTGGTGAAACATGTTACATCTGTTATATGCTAGTTATTTTTTAAACCATTGAATAGTTATATATTTTCGAATGGATGTAAATAAATAAATATATTAAAGTCTAATATACGGTTAATGATGTGACATATGTTATGTATATGCATAAAGTGTAAATTCAAACTGTAAAGTGAAATGCTTATTTGTCCGAGCTGTGATATGATCGGTAATGCCTCGTAGCCTAATCCGATGATGGATATTGGCTAGGAGTGTTATATTTTATTGGTATCAGAGCTACGGTTTAGTCGATTCTAGGACTAACGTAGCGTGTGTGAGTTTAGCTATACATGCCATAATTATATACTGCGATAGTGTGATGACTTCTGACATTTGAAATGTGTTTTCATATAGTAAATGGATCCTGACAGAGCTGTAGCTAATGATGTCGAGAGTGTAGCGCCTGCTCCCGCACAAGGGACAACGCTAGTTGATTCTTGATCGATTCTGAGTAATCAATAAAGTGAGGCTAAACAAGCCTTCTATCAAATGATGAATGACTGGTTTACTCAATATATTTGGACTAACCCAGGTGCACAACAACCTCCACCCCCAATTGATCCATCTTCGATGCCTGCTGTACCTCAAGTAAGTGATCCGTTGAGATTGTATAAGCCACCTGTTGATAAAATCAGAAAACATGGGGCTGAAGAGTTTAAAGCTACGGATGATGATGATGTTGAGCGAGCTGAGTTCTGGCTTGATAATACTATCCGTGTGTTTGATAAGGTGTCCTGTACCCCAGGTGAATGTTTGAAGTGTGCCATATCTTTGCTTCGAAACACAGCATATCACTGGTGGAATACCCTAGTATCAATGGTTCCGAGAGAGCGGGTGACCTGGGAATTCTTTTAGACTGAGTTCCGTAAGAAATATATTAGCAGAGATTTTTTATCAGAAGCGTAAAGAATTTCTGGAGCTGAAACAGGGTCAGATGATCGTAACAGAGTATGACCTAAAATTCGTGAGACTCAGTCAGTATGCCCGAGAGTGTGTTTCTACCGAAGCCATAATGTGTAAAAGATTTGAAGATCGACTGAACGAAGACATTAAATTGTTAGTTGGCATACTTGAAATAAAAGAGTTTGTGTTAATTGTCGAGTGAGCCTGCAAAGCTGAGGAGCTCGGGAAAGAGAAAAAGAAAGCTGATTTTGAAGATAGAGACTCGTGTAAGAGATCATTCAGCAGGTCAGTCTAGTCGGCACCAAAGAAGTTTCAAGATGATTTCAGTCGTTCAAAAGCCACTTCGGGATATTCTCGACGAGACCAGAACAGACCACCAGTGAGTTCGAGAGCTACCCCAATAGCCAGTGTGGGTAATGCCAGATCAAATCAGCCTGAGTGTAAACACTGTCGTAAACGACATCCCAATAGTTATAGATTACATGATAGGTCCTGCTTTAAATGTGGATTGACAGATCATTATATTCGAGATTGCCCAGGGTTAGCTGAAGAGAATCCAGTGCAAAACACGAGATTGGGTAATACTGTGGCTCGGGGTAGACCACTGAGAAATGCAGGTAATACGAGCGGCAGTCAGAGAGGAAACAAAGATACAACAGTCAGATCTGAGGCTCGTGCACCTACTAGAGCCTATGCCATTCGTGCGCGAGAGGAGGCTTCATCCCCAGATGTTATTACTGGTACATTCACTCTTTATGATACTAATGTAATTGCGTCGATTGATCCTGGTTCTACTCATTCTTACGTGAGTGAGACGTTAGTATTTAGCAAGACTCTACCTGTTGATTCTACTGAGTTTGTGATTAGAGTGTCAAACCCCTTGGGCCGGTATGTTATGGTTGACAAAGTATGTAAGAATTTTCCCTTGATGGTCCAAGATCTGTGCTTTCAAGCTGATTTGATGTTGCTACCATTTAATGAGTTCGACATAATTCTAGGTATGGACTGGTTGACTTTACATGATGCTGTTGTGAACTGTAAGAGAAAGACCATTGATATTTGGAGTCAGAATGATGAGGTTATTCGGATTGAATCTAGTGATTTATATGGTTTACCTGCAGTAATTTCTTCGATGCTCGCTTAGAAATATGTGAGAAAAGCGTGTGAAGTTTATTTTGCCTATGTGCTTGACAGTAAAGTGGCTAAAAGAAACATTGAATCAGTACCTCTTGTGTACGAGTATCCGAATGTGTTTCCTGGAGAATTACCAAGTTTGCCACCTATTCAGGAAGTAGAGTTTGGTATTGAGTTAATGCCTGGGACGACTCCGATATCTATAGCTTCATATAGAATGACACCTACAGAATTAAAAGAATTGAAAGCTTAGTTACAAGAGTTGACAGAATTAAATGTCTTGACTATTACCTAACAAATACATGACCTACCTTAGCTCAATTATCATCTATTATAAACCAGATGGCCGAAACACATAGCAACTTCACAAACATCATATATTTTGGACACACTTTCAATATAGGCTCAAACCAAAACCAAACATATGTATAACATAGTTGATTCATTCATGCCTCATCTGAATTCAACAACCAACCTCAATATATGATCACATAACACAAATTGCAATTATCCATAGCATACAACATAATAACCAAAATAGACTTAAACCATAATTAAACCAAAACCGATTTCAAGCATAAAAGTTAAGCCATTTTCGTATGGCTCCACTTATACATAAATAAAATACAACATTTCAAAAGTATATTCCATCCTATACATGCCATAATTCAAGTTTAACTTATTAAATACTGAAACAGTAGATAGTATGATGAACTTTGCTGACGATCCCCGAGCTCTTAACTTGAAATCCAAGAACCTATAAAACAGAGTAAACATGAGCACACAGAGTAAGCTATCATAGCTTAGTAAGTCATAAGTAAATAAACAACCCAATGAAATAATCAACTCATTTTAAACTAAACCGAAATTACTTTAACATTACCATGCTTAGTCTCAAACTTACAAATTTCATAAATAATACATTATCATACACAAATCCTACCTTGGCCGAATGCTCACATATTCAAGTTAATATATTATTATTCATCTTCCAAAGCCAAATAGTCACCATAAAACCTAGTCCACATGCACTCAAATACATAAGCTCATGTATCAAAATATAACTTCATATACATATGCAAGTTATGTGGCCCAATACACTTGATAATATATGCACATAGTTAATATTCATTTCAATAATATCCACAAGCCGTATACACTTACCAAATTCACATATATTCTTCGTTTGCATCACACACAATTTATAACAACTATCAAGTTACTTACTTACCTTATTTCAAGTAGACAACAAGCTAATTCATACCTAGCCATTTAGCTCGCTTTACACATTTGTTCATAACTTACCGTTGCCAGGTGAACCATTTGGAATTGGACAGGACACTCGAATAATCACACATATCGTACAATGTCAGCGTCCCAGATGTGGTCCTACATGTAATCACATATCGATGCCACTGTCCCAAATAGGGTATTACTTGCACACAAATATTGGAATCACATATCGATGCCACTGTCCCAAATAGGGTCTTACTTGCACACAAATATTGGAATCACATATCGATGCCACTGTCCCAAATAGGGTCTTACTTGCACACAAATATTGAAATCACATATCGATGCCATGGTCTGTAACACCTTGAATTTGGGCCTAGAAGTTTTGGGCCTTGAGCATGGGAGCGGTTGAAGGCAGCTTATAATATTCTGTTGTGCATGCAAATTTCGTTAATGAAGGCTTGTTTTAGTGGTTAAGTGTGTTGAGAAGTGTTGGAGAAGTCCTGGGTTTAAACCTGGATTCTAGCAAAAAATTTGGTTTAAGGTGAATCAAACCCTGGGTGTAGTAGGTAGGCCTTAAGAATATTGTTGGAGAAATTGTGACACAAAAAACCTTATGGCTTAGTGGCAAGTGGCGTGTGGAGCATTTGAGGGAGGCATGGGTTCGAATCCCATAGCAAGCAAAGAGCATTTATTTTGCTAACAGGGGGCGGCAAGAGTTGGTGTTGAATTTAAACTCTGATGTTAGAGGGATCCCACATCGGGAAGCTAACATAAGAGTGGATGGGAAGCTGGCTTTAAATAGAGAGAACCATGAGGAGAGTAAATGTACCTTTCTTGGCTGATCCCTTTCGCTTTATAGCGTGCGCGTTTGGGTTGGGCGTCGGCTAAGAGTGCTCAGAGCGTGGATTAACTCTAGTCTCCAATCAGGTGTGTATTTATCACTACTCTTGTTGTTGGATGGCTACTTCGGGCCGCGATGGGCCGAAAGGGGCCATGTGGGCCCAATGGGCCTACGGGCCCAATTGGATAAGTTGTTTGATTATGTAGTAAATATTGGACTAGGCTAGGTGAATCGCATATCTGTGGCTAGATTTGGGCTAAAAGGGCCACACGAGCGTGTGGGCCCATTTGGGCTGAGAATAGGCTTTAGGCCCATTCGTATTGTTATCCATGTTTAGAATACTTTAGTTTACCAATTACTGAAATGCCCTCGACTTGTAAAATTACCAAAGTACTCTCGATTTACAGAATTACCGTTTTACCCTCGATTTACAGAATTACCGTTTTACCCTCGATTTTTAAAATTACCGTTTTACCCTCGATTTACAGAATTACCGTTTTACCCTCAATTTATAGAATTACCGTTTTACCCTCGATTTATAGAATTACTGTTTTACCCTCAGTTTACAGAATTACTGTTTTACCCTCGATTTACAGAATTACCGTTTTACCCTCGATTTGTAAAATTACCGTTTTACCCTTGATTTACAGAATTACTGGTTTACCCTCAGTTTACAAAATTATCGTTTTACCCTCGATTTATAGAATTACCGTTTTACCCTTGATTGTGAAATTACTGAAATACCCCTGTAGGGTAGAATTTTTGAAATACCCTATAGGGTAGAATTACTGAAATACCCTTATAGGATAGAATTACCAAAATACCCCTATAGGGTAGAATTATCGAAATACCCTTGTAGGGTAGAAATACCGAAATACCCCTGTAGGATAGAATTACCGAGATACCCTTGTGGGGTAAAATTACCATTTTGCCCCTAGGGTGTTAAATGACTGTTTTGCCCTTGTGGGCAAGTGACTGACTTGGACTGTGTGTTTGATGGATTTGATTGTGAATATATGTTGGTGATATGAATGACTTGACTGTGATTGTTTGATTCAAATATGGGCATGACATTCTGCATACATGACATGTTGCATGGGTTGGGATTTTGTACGGAGGAAGCGTTCTGGTGGCTATGCCACAAATATCTGTTCTGGTGACTCTGTCACAATATCTGTATTTGGTGACTCTGTCACAATATCTATTGACCGATGGATGGCTAAGTGTCGATCACGCTACCGAAGGCTGTGTGCCGTTGTTGTGGGCTTCGTGCCGATTATAGACCCGTTATTAATGGCTCTATGCCAACCTAAATATGGCTTTGTGCCATCTTGACTATGGCTTCGTGCCAAACGTATTTACCTGTAGCTATGTGCCTAACATATTTGTTGACGACTCTGTGTCGATCATATTTAACGAAGGCTGTGCGCCAGTTATATTACCGTCACTGATGGCTATGTGCCGAAGTTATTACAGTTATCTTTGGCTTTGTGCCACGTATTCTGTTAGGTGGGTTGCCACATTATCTGATTCTGGTGGCTCTGCCACAATATCTGTATCTGGTGACTCTGTCACGAATCTGTTCTGGCAGCCATGCTGCAAATTCTGTGGTGTGTAGCGGATGGGTGGGTCGAGTTGTCTCCCCACATGGTGTAAGGTTGGTACGGGGGTGTATACGGCTGGATTGGGTTGGGATTGCATTCACATTCTGATTCTGATTCTGTCACGAAATTCTTATTCTGATTCTGATTCTGTTACTAATATTGATTCTGATTCTGATTCTGTTACTAATTCTGATTCTGATTCTCATTTTGGTTCCAATTCTGATAATGTTTCTTATTCTGTAATGGGCTAAGGTCCATCTGGTACTGTCTGTTGTAATGGGCTAAGACCCGATTGGTACTGAAATTGTAAGTAAGGCTGGGGCCAGACTTTTAATTCTTTTAGATGACTGACTGTTCCTTTTTATAGTATGGGATTTCACACTGAGTTTTCATAAACTCACCCCGTTTATTAACCTTTCAGGTAATTTCCAGCCTTAGATGGATCGGGGTTGCTAGGGGCTCGGAGGAAGCCACACACACTGTTTATGTTACAGTTTTGATTATTACCTTTAAATTATTTTATGTGGGTTGTAGTAAAGCCGTTGTAATTTTCTGGATTTCAAATTTGGAATTTTATTTATTGTTCTTATAATTGCTAGTATTAGAACTCGATTTTCCAAAGCAACTACTGTTATTCAAAACATCACGTAACCGCAATCTTTTTAAAGTAAGTTTCCGCAACTACCAAGATTTTTACAAAGTTGTTAAGAATGTTATTCAGCTGAGGTTTTCTAACAAGGTTTAAAAAGGGTATAAGTTTTTAATTATTAAGAAGGGTTTTTAATGGAAACATGGTTTTCGAAAAACACTTCAATGTGACACGCCAAGTTCGAGCCAAACTTTCAGGCCGGGTTTGGGGTGTTACATGGTCTTACTCACACATCACATATCGGAATCCTATGTCATGACATATGTATCCTAACTATTCCTAAGGATCATACGGGGCTTTCGGACGTCGTAACTCGGTCATAACGAATTTGTAAATATAGTTGCCAAGCTTACTCACATTCGGCTATTGCATATATTAAATCACACATTTCATTTCAGCATATATAATTTGCATTTAATTAAAATTAAGTACATCTATTTGCTTATAAACTTACCTTGGATGATATAAAACGAAACAGGACGGCTAGTCGACAACTTTTGTTTTCCCCCGATCCAAATCTGATTTCTTTGGTTCTTGATCTAAACATATTCAAATTAAACTCATTCAAACATATTTTCACTCAATTTAGTCCAAAAACACATAAATGGGCAAATTACCATTTTTCCCTGATATTTTTCACTTTTTACAATTTAGTCCCTATTACACAAAACATAAAATATGCAAAATTTCACTATACCCATTTTAGGCTGAATGTTCCTAGTATCCATACAAGTCCATGTATTTCATTTATTTTACATTTTAGTCTCTCAAATTGTTATTTTTTCAATTTAGTCCTAATTACTCAAAATCATCAAAAACTCCATTACAAAATATGTTAACCCAAAAGATATCTTTCATATTTCATTGTCAAACAACAAAAATCACAAGCTTTCAACAATGGCATAACTCAAAATATTCACCAAAATAAAAAAATTCAAGCATGGGTCTTGAAGATAACTTAGCAACGATCTCAAAAACGTAAAAATTATCAAAAACCGAATAAGAACGAACCTTGAATCAAGCTTGGAAGGTGGTCGAACCTAGATTTCTTTTATTTCTTTCTTTTGTTTCTTATTTCAGTGGATGAACAATGTAAAATAATGAATAAATTAACTTTGGTTTTATTTAATATAAGTTTATTAATTAAATTACATATATAACCTTTATAATATAATTATACTTTCATATATATTATGTCTATTGCCGTCCACCTACATTAATAATGGCCCAATTACAACATAAAGGCTTCTTATTATAAAGACATCCATAATTTGGTCCACACACATTAAACTATCAAGTTTTCATTTTACGCGATTAAGTCCTCTTATTTAATCGGGCACCCAAACAACAAAATTAAATCACGAAAATTTCACACACACAAATTCTCAAATAACAAACACATAAAATAATTTTTAAATATTTTTCTGACTCAGATTCATGGTCCCAAAACCACCATTCTGATTAGGGTCTAAATCGGGTTGTTACATGATTTGTTTATAGTTGTGGCTTGTGATAAGTTTATTTGTATACGGCTTACTAAGCTTTCGAAAGCTTACTTTGTGTGTGTTTGCATTGTTTTATAGATATCGAGGCTACTAGGAGCTCGGGGATCATTCAGAATTATCACCACACTACCGAACTCTATTTTGGTACCTTTTGAAAATGTATATATTGAAGTATGGCATGTATAGGCTAGAAATCTTTGAATATGTTTGGCAATGTGTATATCCAGCCATGTGATTTGGCTTGGTTTTGGTTGTGTATATGAATGAGTTTTTGATATGAATTATGTGTTGCTATATTTTCAATGTGATGTGTTTTTGAATGGTCTATAGCAATAGTCAATTTGGTAAATTTATGATATGATGTAACACCCTTAACCCATATCCGTCGCCAGAATAGGGTTATGAGGCATTATTGGACCAGACACAACTTACGAACGATTACATAAACTCTTAGGTCATTACGAATGCATACATAATAATTTATAAAACACATAGTAATTTTTTTCGAAACTTTAACATTAAACAAACATCTCATTTCATACTCGAACCCTGTCATATTCAAAAACAGTCATACGATTATAATGTGTAACCATGCTTTGAAACATATTGTAACAATTGTTAATTCATAACTATTAAACATACAACAAAAACTGCATTAATAAATCTCACAAATATCTCAAGCATAATTTCAAAATTTATAACATTATGCGCATGGTACATATTAGTAGGAACCATTTGATTAATAACTTAAACTCAAAAATCAGCTTACCTAATTTGCATAAAAACAATTATGATTCCTTATAACTTGAATTACTATTCATTTGGTCATTTTCCAATGCCTTAGCCGAATATAAACTTGCTAAATGCATATGCTTATTCAATGTCCACTTTCATTTTACTCAACCATATCACACGTATGTAACATTGCATAGAATAAATTCCATACATCAACCATAATTTGCATTACATGTCAAGCACTTTACAAGTTTATATATATACATAATTTAACCAAACTCTCAAATAAAAAACAAACATATCAATAAAACATATAAATATAAACACGATCGAAATGCATAAAATTGAATATTAATCATAGCCATTTATGAATAAACATTAATTTCTTAATTAATCTATTGCCGAATTACGAAGTTATTTACATCTATGTCCTATTCGTACACCACATAACAAAATACATAGCTAAATACATATTTCTCATACTCATTAATGAGCCTAACCACAACTAAACCTTCCATTATTTTATTTCAACCAATTCGTTATACAAACATATTACTCAAATAATATGTGTCTATCAAACCAATACATCATATGCCATAATCGAATTACCTTGTTGCCAAAATACATAGCAAAACTAAATAAAACATGTTTCACATATTTGTACATAGCATGGCCGAATCATCAATCAAATATATCCATTACCTAAATTCAACATTTAGCCGAATACACTCGTCAACCAAATTAAACCATTACTACCAAATATAAGACATAACCAAATCATTAAAACCATGAGTAACATAACAAGCATAATTCGTACTTATGTTTATACCATAGCCGATTCAATCAAACCAAATAAAATCATCACTTGAGCAAAACATATGAACCAAACTTAATAAAATAAACAAGCCATTTTCGTAGGGCTTTTTATATACACAACTTCAATCTTAACCGAATATAAAACTAGCCTATACATGCCATAGGTTCAATATTCAACTTTTAAAAGTATTGAAAAATAGTAGATAGTGTGATAGACTTCATTGACGATCCCCGAGCCCGTAACTAGCTTCCAAAATCTATAATACAGAGAACAAACATACATACACAGTAAGCTATCACAGCTTAGTAAGTCATAAGCAAATAAAAGAATCAATGACATTATTAACTCAATTTAACCAAACCAATTCATGCTATCATAATCACATTTAATCTCAACTTGCAAATTCATATACAACATATACATTCATGTATCAACTTTAACTTGGCCAAAATACATATATATATATATCCATTATCAAAGTTATCATTTACTTTCAAGGTCACAATATCATCATAAAGCCAAATATATATATACATTCATTTATGTATACTCATGATTCACACTTTAAAATCACAAACATATACCATTTGGTCGAATATAGATTTGCGTTCAATATATGTGACACCCCTAAAGTGACCCTAGTCAGAAAGTGGTTTCGGGACCACTAAACCGAGTCATAAAGATAATTAACCGTCATAGTTGATGCTCATTATATGTACATATGCATGTGTGAAAATTTCATGTTTGAATTTTGTTAATAGTAAGTGAATTTTATCAAATAGGACTTATGTGAGAAAATTTGGAAATGTGCTAGGCAAATGTAAAGTGGCCTAATAATGCATGTTGTGAAATGATGGGTTTGCATGTCAAATTACCCAAAATTAAAGCATAGTGGCCGGCCATGCTATGGGTGGAAACATGTTGCAAACATGTTGTGTTAGTGAGTTATGTTAGAAAGAATAAAAAAAAGGGGTTAGGATTAAAGTAATGCAAAAAGGTGGAGTGATGAAAAAAAATGGTCTCATCCATGCCCCCCCCTTTGCCATGAATGGAAGAAAGGAAACAAAGAAAAAAAAAGTGTTCATCCTTGAACATCTTTGGCTGAATAGAAGAAAGAAAGGAAGGGAATGAGCTTGGAGAAAAATCGGCTATGAAGGCTCACTAGATTAAGGTATGTTTAGTGTTGCTTTGAAAGTTCATACATCCCTTGGATGATTAGTCTAAATTCTAACTATCTCATGGATGGATTTGGGATTATTAGAGAGTTAGTATTCGACTAAGAGGCTTCAAAAGTTTTAGTTGAAGCCTTGAGACTATTAGCATGTTAGCTATGTGGATGTGTTAAGTTACTTGAAATGCTAGATAAATTTGAACTCCCTACCAAATTCTTTAGGCAACCCATGTTAGAAATTTCGGTATTGAGATGTCTAGATCTTTCGGCCATTGTAGCTATGGAGGAATAAAGTTTTTGTTTCTTGTTAAATTGGATGAATCTTGTTGTATGAGTGCTTGAACAAACTATGATTAAATGGATGCATAGATTCAAAGTGGGAAGAAATGGGCTATTATATTTGATGCTAATGCCGAATATGAAGATGATGAACTTGAATAAATAATATTCAGCTAGCATGATAAGTTATGAAATATTAAGTAGATGATATAATTGATTGATGAAGTGGCTAATAGGGATTTCTAATGAAATTGTTGCCAAGGCCGAATGTATCATGAAGTAAATAAAAAAAAATTCTAAATGTGCATTATGTGCTTATATGTGTATTCGGCCAGGGAAGTTCGACATGAAACTTTGATAGGTTTGAGAGATGAATGACCGAATGAGCTAGAGGTTATGTATGGATGAATTTTATGCAGATGTGTGTGTGTGGCATTAGTAGCTAATGGCATTCGGCATTGTTTAATTAAAATTAGAAATGAATGCTTGAAAGTTAAATAGGTCACTCTAATGACCAAATATGCTAAAAGCTAATATATGGACAAATGATACAAACGAATTGGTTTTTGAAATGTATATGGTTGCCATATATATGTGTTTGATTGAGAAGTAAATTTGTTTGATTTAGCTCAAGAGCCTAGAGGATCAAAGTTGGATAAGGGAAAGGAAAAAAGTGATCGAAGAGCCGTCGTAATCGTTCGGCAACTTTCGAGGTAAGTTTTAAGTGTTTAAACGTTGAGTAAATTCAATTATAATAGGACATGATGAGTTGATTTAGTAAGATATGATGTGGCCATGATATGTTCTAAGCTCAAATGGTAAGTTCTTAAGTGTTTGAGCTTGGGAATTTAAGGGTAATTTGAAATAGTCTGCTTTGGACAGTAGCAGTAATGTGACTTTAGAAAATCACCATAAATTTATGGACTTGAATTAGAGGCTGAATGAGACATGAAATTAAATCTTAATGAGTCTAGTTTCTTATAAAAGAAACCGTGTAAGCAAAGGAATTTCCGATAATGAGATATTTAAAGTTGTGTGAGACGGTGTCAGAATGACTCCGAAATCCCCTGTTCTGTTTTTAGAAAATCATTATAAATTGTAAGAAAATTGTTATAAGATAAAATTTATATGCTTAGACTCCTTAATGAGTCTAGTTTCAAATGAAATCAAATACAACACATTTTGAATTCTGCAAAATGAGAAATTTGATTCGTAGTGAAGAGTGGTCAGATTAGTCAAACAGTGAAATAGGGGAAACTTTAAGAAAAATCTGGTATTGATTGGCCAAACCTAAAATTCTGGAAATTTTATTGATGGAACATATACGAGTCTATATTCAAGAAAAATTAACGGAAAGTGATTTGGAGTTTTGTAGCTCCAGTCATAAATAATTTAGTAACTATTGCTCAGGAAAAACAGCTTGTGCTGAATTTGAGATTATGTTGTGAACCTTGATAAACTTGTTTTAGTTGCTCACAAGCTATTGATTAAACCCATACTTGAATTCTAAATCGTGATATTGTAAGTTTATGAGTATTCGAATATGAAATGATAGTATGGCCTAATGGCCGATGTGATGAATGTGAAAGTGTAGATATGTGATAAGGCCTAATGGCCGATGTGATGAATGTGAAAGTATATATATGTGATAATGCCTAATGGCCGATGTGATGAATGTGAAAGTGTATATATGTGATAATGCCTAATGGCCGATGTGATGAATGTGAAAGTGTATATATGTGATAAGGCCTAATGGCCGATGTGATGAATGTGAAAGTGTATATATGTGATAAGGCCTAATGGCCGATGTGATGAATGTGAAAGTGTATATATATGTGATAGGGCCTAATGGCCGATGTGATGAATGTGAAAGTGTATATTTATGTGATAGGGCCTAATGGCCGATGTGATGAATGTGATAAGTCCCGAAGGGCATTTGTGTCAGTACTATATCCGGGTTAAAACCCCGCAGGCTTTATGCGAGAATATTATCACTGATTAATGTTCGTAAGCTTCGTGCTCGTACTATATCCGAGCTCTAAAGACCCGATGGGGATTTTGTCCGGGTAAGACCCGATAACTTCATGTGGAGATTATGTCCGGGTAAGACTTCGTAATAAGAATTGCTTATAAATTAACCAGAGATAATTAGGAGTCATGCCACATATGTATAGATTCCTCTCTGAGTCTAGTTTCTATAGAAACAAACGACATCAGTATTGAAGCTCTGTGCAGGGAGATATCCAAGTCGTAATGCGCAAAGGTCAGTGTAGTCGATCCCTGTAACATGGGAGACTTTGACTAATAAACTGTACTAATTGACCCAACCAAAAATTCTAGAAAAAAATATGTAGATGGGCATATGAGTCTAGTTTCAGGGAAAAATTACGAAACTGATTTTCGAGTTGTGAAACTCAAGATATGATTTTTAAGGTGACAGTGTCGCAGTTAGCCAACTGCCTGGAAAATTTTAAAATGGACTGCGATAGTAAGCAAATTTAGTCTGTGAACCCCTCGTGTCCGACTCCGGCAACGGTCTCGGGTACGGGGTGTTACAATATACATATAACAAACATTTTAACATGTATAATTCATATCATCACTTCAAATACCAAAACTGTAATAGCCCAAAATTGGGTCTAGTTGGAACAGAGGTTTCGGGACCACAAAATCTGAGATATAAATAATTATTTTATGATTATTTTTAGGTCTATGATATGATTTCATGATTGTGTGAAAATTTCGTGAAGAAATTCTATGCATAAAGTGCTTAATTCGAAGTTAGGGACTAAATTGAATAAGTTGCAAAACTTGCATTCTAGAAGTTTCTAGTATGAAATTGATTTGAAATATTAATTAGGAGGTCTTAAATATAAATTTGACCAATTTCTAAGTTATGGAAAAAAATTGGACATGGATGGAATTTTTGGAAAGTTTAGTAGTAAGGGTATTTTGGTCATTTAGGGGTAAAATGAATTAAAATACAAAATTAAAAGCCAATTTTGCTCATCTTCTTCACCATGGACGTGTATACCAAGGGAGACTCCATGGCTAGGGTTTTCAAGCTTCCCAAGCTCAATTGTAAGTCCGTTCTAACCCCGTTTTTCAAGTTCTTTACGTTTTTGGAGTCTCGATAACTTGATTTAGCTTATGCTAGCAATAATTCAACCTAGGGTTCATATTTGGAAAAATACCCATAGGTAAAATTTGTGTATTCTGGTGTTTTATGATACAATATGAGGTTTTAAGTTATGTTAGACAACTTGTGCTACTCGGTTTTAAGTGAAAACGAGCAAAAGGGCTTAATCGGTAAAAATACCTAATAGTCATAAGTATATGTTAGAGAGAGAATTTGATGTTGCCATAGAAGGGAAAAGTGATCATCATGTCATAAAACATAAGAATAAGGGATGAAGTTTAATTCCCGAGCCTAGGGGCAAAAGTGTAAATATGCAAAAGTTTAGGGGCAAAATTGTAATTTTTCCAAAGTTTGAGTTAAGGACAGTTTTGAATAGTACATTAATTAAATAAGTAAAATATGATGTTTTAGATCCCAGAAAACGAGATTTGAATCTAGAATGAGAGAAAAATTGAAAATTGAGAAAGTTGGTAAAATGGCCGTTTTAATATCAAGGTAAGTTCATATGTATAATAAGCATTAATTTATGCATGTTTCAAAGTAAAATTGATATATTTACTATGATCTCCGAGGTGTTGAAAGTATGTAAGTTGGTATGATAATAATACAACAATAATGTTGTAATTTATATTTGAAAGTTAAATTTAGTGAATTAATTGAATTATGTTAAATTAAATGATTATGGTGCCAAGTTTATGAATTGATTTAAAAATATGTCTATGGTACATGAAGTGCATTGAATTATCATACATAAATGTGATTTCTATGATTATGGATATTATGGGAAATTGTAAGTTCATATGATTTTTAATAAGACAATGTGTAATTTAATGTTATTGCGTTGATATTAAATGAGATGTAAGTTTATATGTAAGTAATACATCACTATTACTTGTATTATGATATTTTATAAAAATATTGGAAATATGTTTGTGGATAATTACTTGATTGGTGAAATTGTTGGGAAAGAGAGAGAAATCCCGGTTGAACCTTCGGAAAGATTGGATGATATAGATGGTATGTAGCTAGGTCACATGTATAGTGTTGAGTGCACATCATGTGTACAAGAGAGCTACAAGACATTATGATGTAGCTAGGTCACATGCGTGGTTCCAAG
This sequence comes from Gossypium hirsutum, assembly GCF_007990345.1. NCBI lineage: Eukaryota > Viridiplantae > Streptophyta > Magnoliopsida > Malvales > Malvaceae > Gossypium > Gossypium hirsutum. The sequence goes on from NC_053431.1 coordinate 55,071,714, forward strand.
TGAAGGACACCATGTAGACAAGAGAGCTACGAGATAAACTGGCCAGGTCACATGGGTGGTACTAAGTGTTCACAATGTGTACAAGAGAGCCGAAATATATGATGGGTGGAGCTATGTGCTGAAACCACCAAGTATCGAGGATTGATTCGAAGTGTTCAACGGGAGACTCTCTATGTATTGCTTTGTGAGTTTTGTGATGAATAAGTGTAGGAACTTGGTTATGTGAATGATGTGTTCATTAAGTGACCAGGATGTAGTAAGGTTATAAACAAGTAAGTTATACATGAGGATGATTTTATGGTGACCTTGTGATCATGGGCCTATACTTGTTATGTATGAAATGTGGTGAAAATGATTTGTGATATGTATGTTAAAATGAGGTTAATACAAAGAAAGTGTGAAAGAGTGAATTAGCAATAAAACTGTTTTGGACAGTAGCAGTGACCTGATTTTGAAAAATCACCAAAAATAGTATAAATTGAATCATGAGACTGAATGAGATATCAAATTAAAGCTTAATGAGTCTATTTTCATATAAAATAAACATACAAAGCAAAGGAGTTCTATTTTTTGATATATTTATGTTTTTGTGAGACTGATTTAGAATGATTACGTGATCCCCTGTTCTGACTTTGGAAAATCACAAAAATTTGGAGAAAAATAATTAGAGTCTCAAAATTATATTTTTAAAATCCATAATTAGTCAATTTTCAAGATAAATCAACAAAAACATTATCCGAGTTCTGTACTGTGAGATAATTATTTTTTAGTGAAGAGAGGTCAGAACTGTCAGAAAGTGAAATAGGGGAAATTTTAATGAATAAACTGTACTAATTGGATAAACCAAAAATTGTGAAAATTTTATGGTGGAAAGATATGTGAGTCTAGTTTTAGGGAAAATTTACGGATCTTAATTTGGAGCTCTGTAGCTCGAATTATAAATAATTAAGTCACTATGACTCGTGTGGATAGTTTGATGTGAACATTTATTAGTAAATTGTGAAATCGTACTTACAAGAATGCTAAATACATTAAGGATGTGGAATGGAGAGGAGGAGGAGGAAAATAAATATATGTCGAATACATGGAAACTATGGTATATGAAATATTGATATAATGAAATAAATGATATGTGTTTATAAGAAAACAAAAAGAGAATGATATGTATCATGACATGTATATATATATATGACTAGTCTCAATGTAATGCTTGTTGGGTATGGAATTGAATTGAAATGTTTCAGGAAAACATGTTATTCTGCGCATCTGAATCGTGGTATTTTATAAAGATATGATCTAGCTTTAAATATGAATGCTTGATGATTAAGCTGAAGATATTTGGTAAGATGATAATCTTGGTATAAATGTATAAGTGGTACTATAATAAACAAGGTAAAATGAGTATGAGAGACACATGTATGATGACATACAAATGCTATGTTTGTGGTTTAATTGAGGATGTTTAATCATTAAATGAATACCATGTTATATGCTTTTGATCTTGTATAAGTGTGTAAGAGATCAAGGTTGACCAAAGCTTGGAAAATAGCCTAGGTATATTCCACACAGGCAGAGACACGACCATGTGTCTCAACCGTGTATGGAACACGACTTTGGGACACGGGCATGTGGAGCCTTAAAGCATGAAATTTCCAAGATTTTTGTAAGTTCTCGGTTTAGTCCCAAACCCTTTCTAAAGTATGTTTTGGGCTCCGTAGACTCAAATAAGGGACTATGTGTAAGAGAATGAACGCTTTGAAATATGAATAAAATTTTATGGCTCGTATTTTAGTTTAATGTTTGTATGTTTGTCTGGTAACGCCTCGTACCTTAGCCCAGTCTCGGATACGGGTAAGGGGTGTTACAAAAACTTACCTTAATTTCAATACATTAGCTAACTCATACCTGAACCTTTTAATTTGATTTCACATACGGTCTTTAATTAACATTGCCCGATGAATCATTCAGAAAGTAAAAAGGATACTCGGATAATCACACATATCTTACAATGCCAATGTCCCAAATGTGGTCTTACATGTAATCACATATCGATGCCACTATCCCAAATAGGGTCTTAAACAAATCAAATACGATATTAATGTCCCAGACATGGTCATACACATAATCACATATCGATGCCAACATCTCAGACGTCGTCTTATACGTAATCACATATCGATGCCAACATCCCAGACGTCATCTTACATGTAATCACATATCGATGCCAATGTCCCAGACGTTGTCTTACATGTAATCACATATCGATGCCAACGTCCTAGACGTTGTCTTACACGTAATCACATATCGATGCCAATGTCCTAGACGTGGTCTTACACGTAATCACATATTGATGCCAACGTCCCAGACGTGGTCTTACATGTAATCACTTATCGATGCCAACATCCAAGACATGGTCTTACACATAATCACATATCGATGCCAACGTCCCAGACGGGGTCTTACACGTAATCACATATCGATGCCACTGTCCCAGACAGGGTCTTACACGTAATCACATATAGATGCCAACGTCCCAGACGTGGTCTTACACATAATCACATATTGAAATCACATATCAAATAGTCAACTTATACATTGCTTAATCATCAAACATAAATCATTTTTATTAGAATATTAGCCAACTCAAAAATGTACCATTTCAATTACCATAATTCAAGCCAAAAAATATCTCATATTTAATACAAATAACTTATAAATAAACATTCAGCTAATTGATAAATCTTTAATACAACATTTGTAATAAACATCATCAAATCCTTATAAACCAACCTAACTAATTTATTACATAACCAAATAAACAATTACAAACTGAATTATAAGATCATATAACTCATAAATCATACCATAATCATATTTTTCATTACTCAATGCCGATTCATAACTTACTAATAATCATTACAATTATTTATAGATCACATATATTGAAATTTAACATCTATTTGCTTATAAACTTACCTCGAACAACGACGATCGGAACGAAATGACTATTTAATAACTTTGGTTTTCCCCTGATCCAAATTTGATTTCTTGGTTCTTGATCTAAACATATTCAAATTAAACTTATTCAAACACAAATTCATTCAAATTAGTCTGAAAACACATAAAATGGGCAAATTACCATTTTGCCCTGACATTTCACTCTTTTCACAAATTGGTCCCTATTGCACAAAACACAAAATATGCAAAATTTCAATATACCGTGCTTCTTATACAAGTCCACACATTTCTTTTATTTCACATTTTAGTCCCTCAATTTATTATTTTTACAAATTAGCCCTAATTATTCAAATTCATCAAAAATTCAAATACAAAACATGTTAACCTATCACATATCTTTTATTTTCCAACATCAAACAAAAAAAATCACAAGCTTTCAACAACGGCAAAATACAAAATCATCATCAAATTAAAAAATTGAGACATGGGCTTGATAGATAACATAGCAACGATCTCAAAAACGTAAAAATTATCAAAAACTGAGCTAAATTACATACCTTAATTAAGCATGCACATAACCGAACCCTTAAACTCTTTATTTCTTTTCTTCCTTACAATATTCGGCAATTAAAAAGATGAAAACATGGCTTTTACTTATTTTATGTTTATTATATCTTATATTATTTAACATATTACAAAATTAACCTTTGTAAAATTATTCCCATTCCACTAACTAATGGCCGAATTTGTCCATGCTAAAATTCAAGGGTATAATTGCATTATAAATGCTTCATATTAAAAAGACAACAACAATTCGGCCCTTTCACATTTATTTTCATTTTAAGCGATTAAGCCCTTTTATTAAATCGAGCACTCAAACGACAAAATTAAAGCACGAAAATTTCAGGGATATAAATTCACACATAATAAACACAGAAAATAATTTTTAAAAAATTTTCTGACTCAGATTCGTGGTCCCAAAACCACCGTTCCGAATAGGGTCTAAATCAGGCTATTACATATGAGCTTATTTTAAGAATTGGTAAGTTCATGATATGAGATTGAATGAAGTGTATAAGGTTATGAAAAATATGTTTTGATATGATTATAGCCTTTGAAATGGTATGATTTGGTGTGAATGTAAAACATGAAATTTGTAGTTGATGAAAAGACATGAATGATGTATGTTATAGTTGTGAATTAGCTATGAATTTGGTATAAAATGTTGTGGTTTGATGCTTCTAGGGAGGACCCAAAAATGGGTGGCATTATGGCCTTGTAAATGGCCTATTTTTTCCCACACAAGTAGGGACACGAGCGTGTGTCTCAACCGTGTTGCTCGAGGGCTACTTTGAAATGAGCCTGAACAGACCACACAGGCATGTGCTACGCCATGTAGCCAAATCAGTTTCAAGCACGAGCTAGATACACGGACGTGTGACTGGCCGTGTGACCCAAGTCAGTAGCCTCCCTAATTTTCACACGGCCTAGCACACGAGCGTGTCTTGTGGCTGTGTGGACAAGTCAGTATGTATGCCCTGTTTTGCCACAGCCTAGACACACGAGCATGTCTAATGCCGTGTGAGGCACACGGCTTGCTCACACGAGCGTGTGACCTCTGTAACCTTGAAAAATGTTTAAGTTTTCAAAAATTTTGTTTGAGCTTGGTTTAGTCCCAACCCCTTTCTAAAGCATGTTTAAGGTCTCGTTGACCTATGTAAGGGACTTTGCAATGATGTATGATTATGATGCTATGATAATTGTGAAATGAATGCTAAATGTTTCAATATGTCCGGTAATGCCTCTTAACCTTAGTCCAGTGAAAGATACAGGTTAGGGGTGTTACATTTGGTTGGTATCAAAGCTACGGTTTAGTAGATTTTAGGACTAACGTAGCGTACGTGAGTCTAGCTATGCATGTCATATTTATGAACTGTGAGTGTGATGAATCCTGACAATAAAAATATGTTTTTATATAGTAAATGGATCCCAAATGAGCCGTAGCTAACGATGTCGAGAGTAATGTACCTGCTCCTACGCAAGGGATAGCGCCATCTGATTCTAGACTAGCTACGAGTAGTCATGATGGTGAGGCTAAGCAACCCTTTTATCAAATGATAAACGATTGGTTCACACAATATAACTGAACTAATCTGGCTATACCACAACCTTCACCCCCGCCTAATCCTCTGCGAATCCCTGTCATGCCACAAGCTAATCCGGCTCAATTGAATAAACCTCCAATCGATAAAATTAGAAAATATGGGGCTAGAGAATTTCGTGCTACTACTAATGATGATGCTGAAAGAGCCAATTTCTGGATAGAGAATACAATACGAGTGTTCGAAGAATTTTCATTGACTCTGGAGGAATACATAAAATGTGTCATTTCACTTTTGAGAGATACGGTGTATCATTGGTGGAAGACATTGATATCCGAGGGAACGAGTCACCTGGGATTCTTTCAAGCTGAATTCTGAAAGAAATACATCATTCAGAGATTCATCATTCAGAAACACAAGGAGTTTCTTGAGCTTAAACAAGGTTGTATGTCTGTTAAAGAATACAAACGAGAATTCGTGAGACTGAGTTAGTATGTGTGACATCCCTAATTTGAACCTAGTCGAGATGTGGTTTCGGGACCACAAAATTGAGTTATAAAATTTATTAAATATTAAAATTCATATCTACTATGTGTGATAGTGCATGTGTGAAATTTTGATGCTTAAATTCTGTTAGTTGAATCTGAATTTTAGTCAAAGGGCTTACGTGAGACATTTGTGAAATAGGTTAGGTAAATATAAAGTGATCTATTAATGCATGTATTCAAAAATGTGGACTTGCATGTCAAAATACCCATTTTTGGGATAGTGGCCGGTCATGATATTGTTTTCTATATAATATGTATTTTTGATTTAACATTTTATATTACAAATGAATTAATAAATAAAAAGGAGATATTAGATAATAGTTATTAGGAGGAGAAACCAAAGTTGGTTCATCCTTGTCCTCCATTGCCTAGCTTAAAGTGAGGGAGAAGAAAGTTTTGTTGTTTGATTTTTGGCTTAGATGATGGCTAGAATGAGGTATGTATTGAATAACTCTTGAAAATTTATGCATAATTGAGATGATTAGTTCAAATTTTACTTATCCCATAGATTAAACTTAGGTTTTTGAGGTTGGAAATTCGGTCAATAAGCTTGAAACTCATAGTAGATACTTTTTTTATGACATTAAGATGGTTGGTTATATATTGACTTATTAGCTTTGAAAGTTGAATGACATTGGTTAATTTGTTCATGTGGGTATTCGGCCTTGTGAATGTTATGGAATAAGTTTCAATTATGTACATATGTGATTTTTGAATAATCGGTCATTTATCTAGTATATGTATAAATGGTAAATTGTTTTTAACTTGAAAGTTGAGATTAGTGTATTTAAAGAGAGTTGTCGAATGTGGTCCTTGAAGATGTTTTAATGAATAAAATGTGTAGTTGAGTTATAACATTCGGTTAAGGATTAAGAGTTCTAGCAAGTTGGTATAATGTATAGTTGTAAATCGCCCTGTATTTGACGTTTTTTTAAGGATAGGAAACGGCTAATTAAGATGTTGTTGGATAAAATTCTAGTTAGGTTATGTTAAAGCATTCGGCATTTCTTATAGTATTGTCTACGAGAGTGGGAAAGGATTAGTAATTATTCTAAGTGAGTTATGATCTTAATAGGAGCAAAATAGAATCGGCTATAATTATGATGGAGTGATTCGGTCATTGTTTGGCATAGGTGAAACCATTATGAAATTGCTACTTTGATCTTGGAATGAAAATTTTAAATGGAGGTTAAATTTGTTTGGTTAGGGCCGAATAGGGTTTATAAGTTAATGGTATGCTATATATATATAGTTAAATTTGTGTATATGAAAACGTGGTAAGTAATGTGAATTTTTGTTTGTGCATGCGAATTAGGTATTGGTATAATAAGCATAAAAGTTAGTCATGGCATATTTTATAAACATATTATGCATTGAAGTTATATGATAATCAAATGTGACTATTAAAGAAGTAATGTTGAATAAGTAATTAAACAAATTCATTTGTTTTAATTAAGCTCATGAGCAAAGAGGATCTAAATCAGATAAGGGAAAGGAGAAAGCAATCGAGTAGCCTATCCGCAGTTGTTCAAATAAATCCGAGGTAAGTCTTTGAGTAATGGAACTTAGCTTAAGATTTGATAAACGATGATATATATTTATATGAACATAATAAATAAAATGTGACCTAATGGTTCTACTTGAATTACATATTGAAATAAATAAGTTTCTAGCATATAAGTTTAGTTATAATGAAGAATGATATGGAATACGGGTAAAGATGGGACTATGAATTGGTGTAATTACCTATAGTAAAATGATAAGGAATAAGTTACTTTTATGAGCCTTAGCCGATTGGTTATTAGAAAAGTGATATTTAAATTATGATTTGTATGTGATAATAAGAAGTACTTATATATGATGATATGTTTTAAACTCAAATGGTAAGTTCTTAAGTGTTTGGACTTGGAAATTTAAGAGCAAATTGTAATAATCTGCTTAGGACAGCAGCAGTAGCGTGATTTTTGAAAATCACCATAAATTGTTGGAGTCAAATTAGAGACTGAATAAAATATGTAATCAAATATCAATGAGTCTAGTTTCTTATAAAATAAACAGTGCAAGCAAAGGAATTTCCTATAGAGAGATATTTAAAGTTGTGTGTGACAGTGTCAGAATGAATCTGAAATCCCCTATTCTGTATTTAGAAAATCATTATAAATAGTAAAAAATTATTATAAGATAAAATTTATATTGTTAGACTCCTTAATGAGTCTAGTTTCAAATGAAATAAACAAGAACATATTTTGAAATCTGTACAATGAGAAATTTGATTCGTAGTGAAGAGTGGTCAGTATAGTCAAACAGTGAAATAGGGGAAATTTTAAGAAAATTCTGGTTTTTATTGTCCAAACCAAAAATCCTGAAAATTTTATGGATAAAAGATATATGAGTCTATTTTTGGGGAAAAATTACGGCACTTCATTTGGAGTTTCGTAGCTCCAGTTACAAATAATTTAATCATTGTTGCTCAAGAAAACAGCTTGTAGTGAATCTGTGATTTTGTTGTAAACATTGATGAAACTAATTGAGTTGCTTATAAGCTATTATTGAATTGATATACAAGATAAATATATAGGTGGTGAGGCCAAAATGGCTAAAATATAAATGTGTGCAAGTTATTCGAATGGCTATTTTATAAACGTAAGAAATGTATATGTAATATGGGTTGATAGTTTTATAAATTGAAGGTGTGGTGACTTATATGTTGTTTAGCTGAATGGTTGTCATGAGAAGAATGTAAGTCATGTGTGTACTTTCTTATTTAATTGGAAGTTTATTGAAAGGGATATATATATGTATATATAAATATGTGTTAAAGTCGAATGCTATTATGACATGAAGTTAAGGTACATGCTATACGCTTATATTCGAATGAGGTTAATGAATTACAATGGTGATAGTTTGTGTGAAATGTGGTAACATATGATTAAATATACATGGAATTCGGAAAGTATCCGGGTTAAGACTCGCTGACTGCGTGATGTGGCCTAATGGCTCTTGTGAAATGAGACTAGCTATATTGAGATACGAATAAGTTCGAATGAAGTGATACCTTATTAATGTGTTTCCGTGTTGGAAAAATCGAAGGTACGTGAATTGATGTGTATACAACTTTGTGAATTAACTATGATGATATATCCGGGCTTAAAGTCCCGCAGGCTTGGTACTGGTAACTAGATTCGAATTTTTTTTAAAACCTAGCAGGCTATGGCTAAGTGCCTTGAATTATTTCAAACCAAAGACCATTTGTATATCTTTAAGATAAGGATTTAATTAGTTTCATAAAAATTTACTAATTTAAGTTGTATTCGACAGGATGTGCAAATACAAGGTATGGATTGCGTTTGGTCATTTATGTATATGTGATAAGGAATATGTTTGGTCCTTTATATACGTATACGAAACTTTAATACTTGTCATGATTTGATTATTTGAAATATTAATGTGAATATGAACTAAAGAACTAAGCTCCTAAATACATATATATAATTATGTATGTGCATGAAATGAGTGCATATGATTAAGTGGTTAGAGGTATTGAAAGATTGAATTGGTAATTGGTAACTATGGAAACGGTAAGTGTACAAAGGTTAAGTATATGGTAAGTGATACTTACTTGCTATGTGAACTCGATTTCGTTTGTATTACAAATGTACTTGGGGAATCACTTATGAGATGGTTATAAGTTATATTCAATGAGTATTGACTCTATCAAATTGTTTATGTAAGATGAAAACATGAATATGTGCTTCCAAATATGGAAACCGAATGTGATTATAGTGTTATGTTTTAGTTTGACTGATTAAACTAAAAGTAGCATTGATGTTTTTAAATGCGAAGGGGTATATACTCTTAAATTTGGATGAAATAGATGAATTACATTTGCATACATAGGGTTTAATCTATTTGACGGAATGGTGATATATCTTGACATTTCAAAACGTGATTTGTGTAAGGCCTAATCTTAAGCGACTTAGTAATAAATCAACAATTACGGATGATCAGCACATTAAGTTGGCCAGGTATGTATTATGTACTTGTGTAGGCTTATTAAGCCCATCGAGACTTTACTTGGATTTTGTGTAAGTTATAAATGTATTTAATCCAACAAAGTTAATTGTTTTACTTAAGACTTACTAAGCCTTGAAAGCTTACTCTATTGTTACGTTTCTCTATTTTATAGATTATCAAATTTGGCCTTTGCTCGGGGATCGTCAACAACTCATCACACTATCCCTATCCACTGTTTGGTACTGCTATGTTTTGGATTATTTTATGGCATGTATAGAATAAACTAGTAGCGGAATAATATTCTGGTTAATGAATATAAGCCATGCGAAAATGGCATCTTTTGAATGTGTACTTATAGAAGTTTAATTTTATCCCTGGCTGTATTTAGCATTTATCTAAATGAATGATCTTTATTTCAAGAAAAAAAAGTAAAAAAAAATTACTGTTCTGACATGAGTTACAAGTCTGGTAATACCCCTTTCCTATTCTGACAACGGTTACAGGATAGGGGTGTTACATTTTATTTGGTATCAGAGCTACGGTTTAGTCGATTCTAGGAGTAACGTAGCACGTAAGAGTCTAGTTATACATGTCATATAATGATAAAATGATAGTGTGATGATTTCTGACAGAAAAAAATGTATTTTTCGTACTGTAATGAATCTCTATCCCTATCAAGCTTTAACGAGCATGATGGCTGGTAATGTGTTTCAGACTCAAAGTTCAACAGGCTTGTGCCAGTGATGAGTTCAGGTTATACCTAGTGGGCTGAATGCTGGAAAACTATTAAAGAGACTTGAACTATGAAGCTTATGCTATACGGTATCCGAATTCGTTCACTAAATTAAGTTTGTTCAGGTATGTGAATGTTATTTACGAAATGCGTATGGGAAATGATGATATATCTATGTGTTCAGTTTCCATAGAAATTTATATTCATAGAAGTGTATGTGGCACCCATGTGATTCGATCATTGAAATTATAGAAATTAAGTTGGATAGTGAAACGAAAATGTGATCTTTGTATGTGGCTATTGAACCGAAATTTGAATGGTTGATAAGGATGTAGTGCTTGTATTCGAGTAATGTAAATGATATACTAATGTGTTATGTTATATATATATGTGTGTGCATTAGAATTGAGAGTTATATCCGGGCTAAGTCCCGAAGAGCATTCATGCTGGTGTTATATCTGGGCTAATTCCCGAAGAGCATTCGTGCTGGTGTTACATCCGGGCTAAGTCCTAAAGGGCATTCGTGCCGGTGATGTGTATTCGGGCCTTCGTTCCTAGCAGGCTTCGTGCCGGTGATGTGTATTTGGGTCTTCGTGCTTAGCAGGCTTAATGCCGGTGATTCGAGCAAAGTTTAAGTGTTCATTACTATATGAATTCAAAGTTAAATGAAAAGACACATTTAAAGTGTACTTATATGATGTTTTATAGACTTGGTTAAGTTATTTCAGTGTGTAATAACGAATGAATATAGGCACTATGGGTGCGAATGAATTGAGGCACTGTGTGTACGAATTCTTTAATCGAGCACTATGTGTGCGAGATCGGTCAGTGGGCACTTTGTGTGCGAATTCTTTAACCGAGCAATATGTGTGCGAGATCATTAGTGGGCACTGTGTGTGCGGATTTCGTTTCATGTAAGATCTTGTCTAGGACGACCGCATTGAATTGTGATAGTGTGTGAGACCGTGTTTAGTACACTTGCATCACTTGTGTTAAGCTTTATGCCTATTCGACTGTATACGGGTAACTTTAAATATGATTGGATGTGTTGAATGAACTAAATGTTCAGGTACGTGGAAGTTGATCTTCTTTTGGAAATAAGTTAAGTTGAATATTTAGATATGATGATGTTATAAAGGATATTCATTAGGATGTTTAAGAACATGTATACATCCGGCCATGTTACGGCTTATATATATATATATGAATGAAAATGTGGGTTATGAATATTTGAGTTGATGTTATGTATTTGTTTTAAAACAAGAGGACGTTATCCTAACGTAGTCGCTGGTAAGATTTTCAGGGACGAAAATCCCTAAAGAGGGGGAGAGTTGTGACATCCCTAATTTGACCCTAGTCGAGATGTGGTTTCGGGACCACAAAATCGAGTTATAAAATTTATTAAATATTAAAATTCATATCTACTATGTGTGATAGTGCATGTGTGAAATTTTGATGCTTAAATTCTGTTAGTTGAATGTGAATTTTAGTCAAAGGGCTTATGTGAGACATTTGTGAAATAGGTTAGGTAAATATAAAGTGATCTATTAATGCATGTATTAAAAAATGTGGACTTGCATGTCAAAATACCCATTTTTGGGATAGTGGCCGGTCATGATATTGTTTTATATATAATATGTATTTTTGATTTAACATTTTATATTACAAATGAATTAATAAATAAAAAGGAGATATTAGATAATAGTTAGTGGTAGGAGAAACCAAAGTTGGTTCATCCTTGTCCTCCATTGCCGTAGCTTAAAGTGAAGGAGAAGAAAGTTTTGTTGTTTGATTTTTGGCTTAGATGATGGCTAGAATGAGGTATGTATTGAATAATTCTTGAAAATTTATGCATAATTGAGATGATTAGTTTAAATTTTACTTATCCGATAGATTAAACTTAGGTTTTTGAGGTTGGAAATTCGGTCAATAAGCTTGAAACTCATAGTAGATACTTTTTTTTGTGACATTAAGATGGTTGGTTATATATTGACTTATTAGCTTTGAAAGTTGAATGACATTGGTTAATTTGTTCATGTGGGTATTCGGCCTTGTGAATGTTATGGAATAAGTTTCAATTATGTACATATGTGATTTTTGAATAATCGGTCATTTATCTAGTATATGTATAAATGGTAAATTGTTTTTAACTTGAAAGTTGAGATTAGTGTATTTAAAGAGAGTTGCCGAATGTGGTCCTTGAAGATGTTTTAATGAATAAAATGTGTAGTTGAGTTATAACATTCGGTTAAGGATTAAGAGTTCTAGCAAGTTGGTATAATGTATAGTTGTAAATCGCCCTGTATTTGACGTTTTTTTAAGGATAGGAAACGGCTAATTAAGATGTTGTTGGATAAAATTCTAGTTAGGTTATGTTAAAGCATTCGGCATTTCTTATAGTATTGTATACGAGAGTGGGAAAAGATCAGTAATTATTCTAAGTGAGTTATGATCATAGTAGGAGCAAAATAGAATCGGCTATAATTATGATGGAGTGATTCGGTCATTGTTTGGCATAGGTGAAACCATTATGAAATTGCTACTTTCATCTTGGAATGAAAATTTTAAATGGAGGTTAAATTTGTTTGGTTAGGGCCGAATAGGGTTTATAAGGTAATGGTATGTTATATATATATAGTTAAATTTGTGTATATGAAAACGTGGTAAGTAATGTGAATTTTTGTTTGTGCATGCGAATTAGGTATTGGTATAATAAGCATAAAAGTTAGTCATGGCATATTTTATAAACATATTATGCATTGAAGTTATATGATAATCAAATGTGACTATTAAAGAAGTAATGTTGAATAAGTAATTAAAAAAATTCATTTGTTTTAATTAAGCTCATGAGCAAAGAGGATCTAAATCAGATAAGGGAAAGGAGAAAGCAATCGAGTAGCCTATCCGCAGTTGTTCAAATAAATCCGAGGTAAGTCTTTGAGTAATGGAACTTAGCTTAAGATTTGATAAACGATGATATATATTTATATGAACATAATAAATAAAATGTGACCTAATGGTTCTACTTGAATTACATATTGAAATAAATAAGTTTCTAGCATATAAGTTTAGTTATAATGAAGAATGATATGGAATACGGGTAAAGATGGGACTATGAATTGGTGTAATTACCTATAGTAAAATGATAAGGAATAAGTTACTTCTATGAGCCTTAGCCGATTGGTTATTAGAAAAGTGATATTTAAATTATGATTTGTATGTGATAATAAGAAGTACTTATATATGATGATATGTTTTAAACTCAAATGGTAAGTTCTTAAGTGTTTGGACTTGGAAATTTAAGAGCAAATTGTAATAATCTGCTTAGGACAGCAGCAGTAGCGTGATTTTTGAAAATCACCATAAATTGTTGGAGTCAAATTAGAGACTAAATAAAATATGTAATCAAATATCAATGAGTCTAGTTTCTTATAAAATAAACAGTGCAAGCAAAGGAATTTCCTATAGAGAGATATTTAAAGTTGTGTGTGACAGTGTCAGAATGAATCTGAAATCCCCTATTCTGTATTTAGAAAATCATTATAAATAGTAAAAAAATTGTTATAAGATAAAATTTATATTGTTAGACTCCTTAATGAGTCTAGTTTCAAATGAAATAAACAAGAACATATTTTGAAATCTGTACAATGAGAAATTTGATTCGTAGTGAAGAGTGGTCAGTATAGTCAAACAGTGAAATAGGGGAAACTTTAAGAAAATTCTGGTTTTTATTGTTCAAACCAAAAATCCTGAAAATTTTATGGATAGAAGATATATGAGTCTACTTTTGGGGAAAATTTACGGCAGTTCATTTGGAGTTTCGTAGCTCCAGTTACAAATAATTTATTCATTGTTGCTCAAGAAAATAGCTTGTAGTAAATCTGTGATTTTGTTGTAAACATTGATGAAACTAATTGAGTTGCTTATAAGCTATTGCTGAATTGATATACAAGATAAATATATAGGTGGTGAGGCCAAAATGGCTAAAATATAAATGTGTGCAAGTTATCCGAATGGCTATTTTATAAACGTAAGTAATGTATATGTAATATGGGTTGATAGTTTTATAAATTGAAGGTGTGGTGACTTATATGTTGTTTAGCTGAATGGTTGTCATGAGAAGAATGTAAGTCATGTGTGTATTTTCTTATTTAGTTGGAAGTTTATTGAAAGGGATATATATATGTATATATAAATATGTGTTAAAGTCGAATGCTATTATGACATGAAGTTAAGGTACATGCTATACGCTTATATTCGAATGAGGTTAATGAATTACAATGGTGATAGTTTGTGTGAAATGTGGTAACATGTGATTAAATATACATGGAATCTGGAAAGTATCCGGGTTAAGACTCGCTGACTGCGTGATGTGGCCTAATGGCTTTTGTGAAATGAGACTAGCTATTTGAGATACGAATAAGTTCGAATGAAGTGATACCTTATTAATGTGTTTCTGTGTTGGAAAAATCGAAGGTACGTGAATTGATGTGTATACAACTTTGTGAATTAACTATGATGATATATCCGGGCTTAAAGTCCCGCAGGCTTGGTACTGGTAACTGGATTCGAATTTTTTTTAAAACCTAGCAGGCTATGGCTAAGTGCCTTGAATTATTTCAAACCAAAGACCATTTGTATATCTTTAAGATAAGGATTTAATTAGTTTCATAAAAATTTACTAATTTGAGTTGTATTCGACAGGATGAGCAAATACAAGGTATGGATTGCGTTTGGTCATTTATGTATATGTGATAAGGAATATGTTTGGTCCTCTATATACGTATACAAAACTTTAATACTTGTCATGATTTGATTATTTGAAATATTAATGTGAATATGAACTAAAGAACTAAGCTCCTAAATACATATATAATTATGTATGTGCATGAAATGAGTGCATATGATTAAGTGGTTAGAGGTATTGAAAGATTGAATTGGTAATTGGTAACTATGGAAACGGTAAGTGTACAAAGGTTAAGTATATGGTAAGTGATACTTACTTGCTATGTGAACTCAATTTCGTTTGTATTACAAATGTACTTGGGGAATCACTTATGAGATGGTTATATGTTATATTCAACGAGTATTGACTCTATCAAATTGTTTATGTAAGATGAAAACATGAATATGTGCTTCCAAATATGGAAACCGAATGTGATTATAGTGTTATGTTTTAGTTTGACTGATTAAACTAAAAGTAGCATTGATGTTTTTAAATGCGAAGGGGTATATACTCTTAAATTTGGATGAAATAGATGAATTACATGTGCATACATAGGGTTTAATCTATTTGACGGAATGGTGATATATCTTGACATTTCAAAACGTGATTTGTGTAAGGACTAATCTTAAGCGACTTAGTAATAAATCAACAATTACGGATGATTAGCACATTAAGTTGGCCAGGTATGTATTATGTACTTGTGTAGGCTTATTAAGCCCATCGAGACTTTACTTGGATTTTGTGTAAGTTATAAATGTATTTAATCCAGCAAAGTTAATTGTTTTACTTAAGACTTACTAAGCCTTGAAAGCTTACTCTGTTGTTACGTTTCTCTGTTTTATAGATTATCAAATTTGGCCTTTGCTCGGGGATCGTCAACAACTCGTCACACTATCACTATCCACTGTTTGGTACTGCTATGTTTTGGATTATTTTATGGCATGTATAGAATAAACTAGTGGCGGAATAATATTCTCGTTAATGTATATAAGCCATGCAAAAATGGCATCTTTTGAATGTGCACTTATAGAAGTTTAATTTTATCCCTGGCTGTATTTAGCATTTATCTAAATGAATGATCTTTATTTCAAGAAAAAAAGTAAAAAAAAAAATTTACTGTTCTGACATGAGTTACAAGTCTAGTAATACCCCTTTCCTATTCCGACAACGGTTACAGGATAGGGGTGTTACAGTATGCATGAGAATGTGTTTCGATTGAAGCAATCATGTGTAAGAGATTTGAGGATAGTTTGAATGAAGATATCCGTTTGTTAGTCGAAATTATAGAGATAAAATAGTTTGTTGTGCTCGTTGAACGAGCATGTAAAGCTAAAGAACTTGGGAAAGAGAAAAGAAAAGCTGATTCAGAAGCTAGAGATATGAGAAAGAGATCCGCAAGTAAATCATTTTACTCTGTGTCAAAGAAGTTTCAAGATGATTATAATCGTTCAAAGGCTAATGTGGGGCATTCGAGTAGAGATCGTGCTAGATTGCATTCGAGCTTTAAAACTCTAGCTACTTCGATTGCTAGTGTCAGAAATGTCAGATCTGATCGAGCTGAGTGTAAACATTGTAGTAAAAGACCTCCCAGCAATTATAGACTGTATGATTGGGCTTGTTTTAAATGTGGATCTTTAGATCATTTTATCTGTGATTGTCCTGAGTTTGTTGAGCAACAGATTGTGCAAAATCCAAGATAGAGTAATACCTCAACTCGAGGTAGACCACCCAGGAATGTGGGAAATGTAAGTGGTAGTCAAAGAGGGACTAAAGATACCACTTTTCGATCTGAGGCTAGAGCACCTGCTAGAGCCTACGCCATCCGAGCTCGTAAGGAAGCTTCATCTCCAGATGTGATTACGGGTACATTTACACTTTATGATACTTCTGTGATTGCATTGATAGATCAAGGATCAACGCATTCTTATATATAGATGAATTTATTGAATAGTAAGACTTTGCCTATAGAGTCTACTGAATTTGTAATTAGAGTATCAAACCTCTTAGGTAGATGTGTTTTGGTTGATGAAGTTTGCAAGAATTGTCTGTTAATGTTTCGAGACATTTGTTTTTCAACTGATCTGATAGTATTACCTTTTGATGAGTTTGATATAATTCTGTGTATGGATTGGCTAACTTTGCACTATGCTATTGTGAATTACAAACAAAAAACTATTGATTTGAGATGCAAGAATGATGAAATAGTCCGAATTGAATCCAGTGATTTGAATGGGTTATCTGCTGTAATTTCAACAATAAAAGCTCTGAGTATTGTAAAAAAAGGTTGTGAAGCTTACTTTGCTTATGTGATTGATTCGAAAGTATCTGAAAAGAAAGTTGAATCAGTGCCTGTTATCTGTGAATTCCCTAAAGTATTTCCTGAAGAACTTTCAGGATTACCTATGATACGAAAAGTTGAGTTTGATATTGAGTTAGTACTAGGAACTACTCTAATTTTGACAGCTCCGTGTAGAATGGCTCTGACCTAGTTAAAAGAGTTAAACTCAATTGCAAGAGTTGACAGATAGAGGATTCACAAGACCAAGTTTCTTGCCATGGGGTGCACCTGTTTTATTTGTGAAAAAGAAAGATGACACGATGAGAATGTGTATTGATTATCGTCAGTTGAACAAAGTGACTATCAAGAACAAATATCCTCTGCCTCGAATTGATGATTTTTTTGATCAGCTGAAAGTAGCTACAGTGTTTTCAAAGATAGATCTGAGATCAGGTTACTATCAATTGTGAGTAAAAGATTCAGACATTTCAAAAATTGCATTCAGAACAAGGTACGGACACTATGAGTTCTTAGTTATGTAAAACCCTTCGCCCGTATCCCTCACCGGAACAGGGTTCGAGGTGCTACCAGATTTAAACTCAACTATTTATATAAAACCAGGCCGTAAAAATTTTTGATCAATTTTAAACTTTTCATAGACGCGTATATTATCCTTTAATCGGGCTTACAAGGCCCCAAAACATTCATGAGGTATTATTAAATATTTACCAATATCTTAGTCTTGTATCATTTACTTACTCAACGATGAATCACAATTCAAATTCTAAATATACATGCTATAAACCACATCACAGGAGATAATAACATACAAGCATATGAATAATCAAACTACCTTAATAACAAGCCAAAGTCTTTGACTTAATCATAATATTACATACTCAACTTTACAACCCTATACATGCCATAGACTCGAAACACTAAGATTTACTTATGCCGATAGCGTAGACTCGGCTATGTGATAATATCTCTGACGGCCTCCAACCTGAGCTAACCTGGCAACCCTAGGGAATATGGGAAAGAAAAGGGAAGTAAGCTTTACGCTTAGTAAGTTCATAAGAAAACAATAAGCAACTCATTAACAAGTTTTATCAATGTTTACAACATAATCACAAATTCACTACAAGTTGTCTTCCTGAGCAACAGTCACTAAACTATTTATAACTGGAGATACGAAACTCCAAATCATTTTCCGTTAATTTTTCCTGAAAATAAACTCTCATATATCTTCTATCCATAAAATTTTCAGAATTTTTGGTTTGGCCAATCAATACCATATTTTTCTTAAATTTTCCCCTGTTTCACTATTAGACTAATCTGACCACTCTTCACTACGAATCAAATTTATCATTATACAGAATTAAAAATATGTTCTCGTTGATTTAATTTGAAACTAGACTCATTAAGGATATAATCATATAAATTTTATCTTATAACCATTTTTTTACAAATTATAATGATTTTCTAAAAACAGAACAGGGGACCCCGAAGTCATTTGACTTTGTCCCACGCCACTTCAAATATCTCATTATCAGAAATTCTTTTGCTTACATGGTTTCTTTTATAAGAAACTAGACTCATTAATCTTTAATTACATAATTTATTCAGCTTCTAACTCAACTCCCACAATTTATGGTGATTTTCCAAAATTACATTACTGCTGTTGTCCCAAGCAGATTTATTACAAATTTACTCTTTCACACATTCTTTGCATTCATATTATTTAAACATGTATATCACCAATCAATTTCATCACATATCTATAATTTCACTTAAGAATAATCTCAATACAATACATCATGCTCAATGATTCGCACACAACCGTTCAAATTAGTAATTATAAGATGGTTCCGTACATAGCCCACCCTTATCGATAATTTACGATGGTTTTACCCTTACTCACATATATGACATAGGCATTTAAATACTTCAATGTCAACTTTAATTTCAACCAAATTCAACCATTGTACCATTTTATAACCACAGTTACTTTCATCATTCATATCTACATGGTATTTCACATAATTCATATAACCTTTCACCATGACCGAATACACACATACACATATGACATCTTCACCTATGCTTCTCATTTCACATTCATTATTCAATTCCAATCGATCTAACATGTATAAGTATATATCACATACCTGGCCAACTTAATGTATTGAACGAATTCAATTGCCGATTTAACACAAGGTCTCATAGTCTTAGACTTTTATCAAATCACCGGCATTTAGCCTGCTAGGTTTTAAACCCGAATTCATCACCAGCACGAAGCCTACTAGACTTTAAGTCTAAACTCATTCACCGGCATTTCGCCGCTAGGCTTGAAGCCCGATATCATTTCACCGGCATTATAGCTTGCTAGGCCCGAAGCCCGATATTATCTCACCGGCATTATAGCCTGCTAGGCCCGAAGCCCGATAATATTATTCACCAGTTTAAAGCTTGCTAGGCCAAGGCCCGAATATCACATTTCGATAAACAATTCACCTGTTCTTTCATACTTTCATAACTTATACTTTTGTAACACCCCGAACCCGAAACCGACACCGGAGTCGAACACGAGGTGTTAACTGACTTTAACCCCTTATAAAATTTATTTTCCAGACACTGCCCAATCTGTGTACTAGTCGTTTTAAAAATCATATCTTGAGTTTCGTAACTCGAAAATCAGTTTCGTAATTTTTCCCAGAAACTAGACTCATGTGCTAATCTATGTATTTTTTTCTAGAATTTTTGGTCGGGCCAATTAGTACAGTTTATTAGTCAAAGTCTCCCATGTTGCAGGGGTCGACTACACTGACCTTTGCCCATTACGACTTGGATATCTCCCTGCACGGGGCTTCAATACTGATGCCGTTTGTTTCTATGAAAACTAGACTCAGAGAGGAATCTATACATATATGGTACAACCCCTAATTATCTCTGGTTAATTTATAATGAATTTCCAAAGTCGGAGCAGGGAATCCAGAAACCGTTCTGGCCCTGTCCCACAAAAATCTGATTATCTCTTAATATACTGCCCATATAATCTTTTCGTTACTTCCTCATGAAAATAGACTCATCGAGCTTTGATTACATAATTTATTCATCAATTAATTCCACTCCTACTATTTTTAGTGATTTTTCAATCTCATGACACTGCTGCTGCCAGCATCTGTTACGAAAGTAACTAGGTCCATTTCATGCCTACCCTTGATCCAACTCAATCGAACATTCGTGCCATTTTCGCATGGCTTAAAGTTTACATGCCAAAGTTCAAACACAACGTAATAGCTTATACATGCCAAAATGTTCTTCTAAGCCAACTAAGAAGAAAGTACCAAAACTTGCTATCCGGTGTGATGACTTCGATGACGGCCCGATCACGCAAAAAGAGATGTGTCCAAGAAACCTAGAATAGGTGACAAGGAAACACTGAGTGAGTTTATAACTCAGTAAGTCATAAGCTATGCACTACCATCCATCAATAACATTATCACAAGAGAAAACAAAATGGAACGAGGCTAATTACTCCATCCATTCCGAACCATACCATAGTTCCTCCAACCTATCGATTCAATTTCATATCAATTCATGCATTCACATTCCATATACTCATCAATAGGACATTGAAGCATTTTCATAAATCAATTTATTTTCGTTACAATCAAACGACTAAACGGCCTTTCACCCATCCTACGATAAATTTTATGTACGTGACTTCAAGTATAGTTGTCACATAGGTTCAAACTTACCGAGCTCAACACCAAGTATAAGCATAGCACCTATTAGCCATGTACTCAAGACACTTACCCGATCCGCTGTCCGCGATCGACTCAATAGTGTCGCACACATAGTGTCCATAATGATTCACGAATGCATATTGAGTCCGCACACTCAGTGCTATATAATCAACTCGCACACTTAGTGCTACGTAATCAAATCGCACACTTAGTGCTACATAGTCAAACTCGCACACTTAGTGCCGCATGGTCAATTCGCACACTTAGTGCATCATATTCATTTCGCACACTTAGTGCAACATAGTCAAATCGCACACTTAGTGCTGTACAATTTAATCCCGCGCACTTAGCGCCAATCTCATGGTCATAAATGGTTATACCCGCACTTTTAGTGCCGAGATCAACAACTCAGTACATCTTACCTCTTTTCTTTTCATTCAACAATTTCATCATCACATACGTACATGCATATATATATATATGTATATTTATTCATTCCATTCAGCATCAATACATAAACATTATGACCATTTGAAATAATACCAACTACATGCTTAATGACTTACCTTGTGTTGGGTAAGACGGTTCCAACTCGACTACTCAGTGATCTTTTTTTTGCCTTTATCGGATCTAGTTCCCTTTTGCTCTTGAGCTTAAGTTCAACAAAATTTAAAATAGTCATTAATCGACTATTCAAGTATTACTTTCAGAATAATATATATATTGATTTGACCTTCACACACATAGATTATAGTAAGCTTTATAATAGTCAATAAATAACTCATTGGCAAATTTTCATTAATGTTTACAACAAAATCACATATTCACTACGAGCTGTTTTCCTGAGCAGTAGTCGCTAAATTGTTTATAACTGGAGCTACAAAACTCCAAATCACTAGCCGTTAATTTTCCCTGAATATAGACTCGTATATCTTCCATCCATAAAATTTTCAGAATTTTTGGCTTGGCCAATCAATACCAGATTTTTCTTAAAGTTTCCCCTGTTTCACTGTTTGACTATTCTGACCACTCTTCACTACGAATCAAATTTCTCATTTTACAGAATTCAAAATGTGTTGTATTTGATCTCATTTGAAACTAGACTCATTAAGGAGTCTAAGCATATAAATTTTATCTTATAATCATTTTTGTACAATTTATAATGATTTCCTAAAAACAGAACAGGGAATCTAGTAGTCATTTTGACTCAGCCCCACAATACGTCAAATATCTCAAGATCGGTAACTCTTTTGTTTTTATAGTTTCTTTTGTAAGAAAATAGACTCTTCAAGCTTTAATGGCATAATTCACTCAGCTTCTAATTCAACTCCTACAAATTATGGCGATTTTCCAAAATCACCTTACTGCTGCTGTCCCCAAACAGATTATTACCAAATCAAATACTAACATTAGCATTTCACCTTATTAGCTAGCTTACCAAGCCTTAATTTAACATATTAATCTTTAACATATCTTTCACTTTTCATCAACAACTATCAAAAAGCTCAAGCACTCATCAATGGCAAAACACAAAATCATCATCAATCCACAAAATTGAACCATGGGTTTTTAGAACTCAAGTCAACTACTAAAACATGCATGCATCTCAAGAACAACATCAAACATACCTTAGTCTAGCAAACCACCATAGCCGATTTTCTCAAGCTCTTCCCCTTCCTTTCTTTCCTCTATTCGGCCAAAGGTGTTCAAGAATGAACACATTTTTTTTTTGTTTTCTTTCCTCAACTCACGGCAACAAGGGGGGGTATGGATGAGACCATTTTTTTTTTCATCACCCTTCCTTTTCATTGTTTAATTACCATGCTCTTTATTTTATTTTTCTTAGCATACATCACTAGCATAACATGTTGGTGACATGTTTCCACCCATAGCATGGCCAGCCACTATGCTTTAATTTGGCTAATTTGACATGCAAGGACAAACACTTTCCCACATATATTAATGGGCCACTTGAACACTTGCCTAGCATATTTCTAAATTGTCTCACATAAGTCCCTACTAATAAATTCCACATACACTGACCAAATTAAAGTATGGAACTATCACACAAGCATTTACGCACATCATAAACACAGAATATAATCTTTAATTATTTATAAGACTCGGTTTTGTGGTCCCGAAACCACTTCCCGACTAGGGTCAATTTTGGGCTGTCACAACTTTAATTGGATATACCAAATCAATATCATTTAAATCATAGCCATCATTCAATCATAAATTACATACAAAAATTCTCATAACTATTCACATGCGTACCTTATTACGAATTAATAACAATTTAACTCATACTTGGCTTTACACTCATTTTTAACTTGTTCAATAACACATCAATTCTTAGTCACGAAAAATCATACCAGCATGTAGCCTGCTAGAATTATAACCTAAATCATATCACCGACAATATGCCTGCTAGGCTTTTAGCCCGATGTTACAATCATTCACTACTTAGCTCATTGCTAAGATTACACATAGTATGAGTCATAACACAACTACTTTGATACACATCAATTTCATCAATCCTTTCATTTGAAAATACCTTCGGCACCTTGTCTCAATGTCTATTTCAATTCAAAAAGTATAGCCACTGTAATATCCCGAATTAGGGCCTAATCGGAATAGTGGTTTCGTGACCACAAATCCGAGATAGAAATAATTATTTTATAATTATTTTGATGATTATGATATGATTGCATGATTGTGTGAAAATTTCGTGATGAAATTCTATGCCTAAAGTGCTTAAATTGTAAGTAGGGACTAAATCGAATAAGTTGCAAAACTTGCATTCTAGAAGTTTTTAGTATGAAATTGTTTTGGAATATTAATGAGGAGGTCTTAAATAGCAATTTGACCAATTTTAAGTTCATGGACAAAATTAGGACATGGAAGGAATTTTTGGAAAGTTTAGTAGTAAGGGTATTTTGGTCATTTAGTTATTAAAATGAATTAAAAACAAAATTAAAAGCCAATTTTTTGTCCATCTTCTTCATTAGGCCGAAATTTCAAGGGTTCTCCATATCTAGGGTTTGTTTCAAGCTTCCAAGCTCCATAGTAAGTGATTCCAAGCCCCGTTTTTAATGTTCTTTACGTTTTTGGAATCCCGGTAGCTCGATTAAGCTTATGTTAGCAATAATTCAACCTAGGGTTTATATTTGGAAAAATACCCATAGGTGAAATTTGTGTATTTTGATGTTTTATGATAGAATATGGGGTTTTAAATTATGTTAGACAACTTGTACTACTCGATTTTAAGCAAAAACGAGTAAAAGGGCTTAATCGGTAAAAATACCTAATAGTCACAAGTACATGTTAGAGTGAGAATTTGATGTTGCCATAGAAGAGAAAAGTGATCAGCATGTTGTAAAACATAAGAATAAGGAATAAAGTTTAATCTCGAGCCTAGGGGCAAAAATGTAAATATGCAAAAGTTTAGGGTCAAAATTGTAATTTTGCCAAAATTTGAGTTAAGGATTAATTTGATAATGTGAGTATTAAATGAGCTAAATGTGTTATTTTAGATCAAGAAAGACGTGGAATCGACCTCAATCGAGGAAAAGAAAAGATTGTGGACTAAATTGCAAAATCTTTGTATTTTGGTACCAAGGTAAGTTCATGTGTAAATAATGTAGCATAATTGTTATTTTTAAGTTATTGATATTAATTATGTGTTATGCTGAATTTCATTATGAAATGTATGCTTTGTGGTTAATTTCAAATAATATGTAAATTATGTGAGCTAATTGTTAAATATAATTTTTACCGAGTATTGATTTTGGCATTCTACGGAAGACGGCAAGGATAAGTGTTCGAGAAAAATCCCGTTTGAACCTTAGGAATAGATTAGGATACAAGTGACATGTCACTAGGATGGTTGAGCATCCGAACTCGTTGAGTTGAGTCCGAGTTCACTTATGGATGCGAATGTCCGAACTCGTTGAGTTGAGTCCGAGTTCGTGAGATGTAACTAGGCATCCGAACTCGTTGAGTTGAGTCCGAGTTCACTTATGGATGCGAACGCCCGAGCTCGTTGAGTTGAGTCCGAGTTCGCTTATGGGCGGGTTACATGATTGCTTGATTGCATATGTGGCACTTATATGCAAATTATCCATGTATCCGAATTATATTCCGATGTGTTCAACGGGTAAAGTTTTACTCAAATGGAAGAATACTCGAGATGAAAAGAGACGTATTGGTAAGTGATGAGAAATGGATATTTTGGACAGGTATGTATTTAACCCTCGGGTTGAGTGTTGATTACAACCACGATAAGGTAATAAGATGATGAAAAATGATTAAAAAATGTGATAAGTGTGTTGATGATATATGCTAATGTTGATTAGTTTGATTGTTTGTTATGTTATTTATTATTTACATATGAACTTACTAAGCATTTATGCTTACTCCCTCCTTCTTACTCATTGTAGTTTTGGACAAGCCAGTTCAGGAGTCGGGATAGGTCGAAGGCTCAGTCACACTATCAGGAAGATTTTTGGTAAATGGTTTGTAAATTTAAGTATGGCATGTATAGCAATATACTTATTTTGTGTAAATGATCTTATCATATGGTGACAGAATGGTTGAGAAAATATTTGATAATGATAAATTATGAAAATGGTAAGTTTAGATTATGTTTGATGTTAAGGAAAATTATTAAGATACTTAGTGCATAAAAACTCATAAGAGGGATGAAATTTGCCATAAACAAAATACTACAGCAACACTGACGCGAGTGTGAAAATTTACTAAAAATCATAGAAATTGAATTTGGTGATGGACTACATACCAAATTGAAGCTTATTATGTCTAGTTTCACATGAAACAAATGAAATAGGTAAAAGAATTATATGTTAGAAGATATTTGAATTTTAGTGAAACAGGGTCATAGCAGTTTCTGAATCCCCTGTTCCTACTTTAGAAATTCACCATAAATTTTAAAGATATAATTAGGTGGTTTATTTTATATCCTCAGAATCCTTATTGAGTCTAGTTTTAGGAGAAACAAACCTCATAGTCATATTAATTTTTTACAGAGATAAATGTGGTTCGTAGTAAACAGAGGTCAGACCAGTCAAGTCCTGAAATAGGGGTAACTTTAACTAATAAACTGTACTAATTGGCCCAACCAAAAATTTTATAAAAAAATTAGTAGATAGGTATATGAGTCTAGATTTAGGGAAAATTTACGGATCTTGATTTTGAGTTTCGCAACTCGAGATATGGTTTTTCTTGTGACTGTGACGCAAGTAGCTTAAAAGCTGTGAATGTAGAAACAAATAATCCAAAGTTCTAAAAATGGTAAATTAAGCTTAGTAACACCTCATACTCGACTCCGGCGACGGCCTCGGGCGTGGGGGCGTTACAGCTACATTCGGCTCAATTTATTTATTCAAACACACATGCAGCACATTATATTTCTATGTCTATTTCGGATTAATAATTTAGCCACATTCGGCTCTAATCATTTCTCCAAACTTATATCCATCATATTATATTTATTCATCTATATAATCAAGCATTTTACCTTACTATGTTTATTTAAATTCTAAGCATACCGAATTGAATTTAAATTACTTAAGAACTTAACTCGACAACTTCGTACAATAGTGTCGACTACTCGACTAACTTCGCCTTTCCCGATCCAAATCTCGGTTCTTTGGGTCTTGAGCTTGAATTAAAGTAAAGCAACTATTTAATCGATCAATTGATCCACTTAACATTACCCCGTAGATTATATTATATATATATAAAATAACACAACTTAAAATTAATTCGCATAACAGCCCCTTTATAGAATTCGGACATTAACAATTAAGCCTTAACATTCTTAACATGTAATTACTCAACATTCTATCTATTTCTCTTCATCTGAATATTCCTTAGTATTTTCAAGTCCTTACAAATTAATCTAAGTTCATGCAAAATAACAAGAACCAATTTTGTCAAAGATACTCTTAACCGAATGCCATCTCTTCACATACAAGTCCCTCCAACTCATTATTTTACCATTTAGTCACTTATAATTATAGATTCATAAATTTCTCTCCTTAATTAAGACAAACAACCAAATTTGATTCAATTTCCTCTATGACCAAATGCACATAACTCAACCGAAATCAAAATTTCAACATGGGCTTTAACACTAATTAAACAAGGATCACACATCTATTAAAAATTAACAAAAACTACATGAAATTTACCTTAAATTTTTAGCTTGCTACATTGCCGAAATCCTCAAAGCATATTTCTTCTTTCTTTCTCAAACATTAGGCAAGAATAAGGCAAGGATTATGGCTTTCTTTTCTTTTATTAATTTCTTATGTTTATTATAAAACATTTAATAATTATATTTCTTATATATATAAAATGCATATATTACAAATCATCATCATCATGGCCGGCCACTAACTTTAAATTGGACAATTTGACATGCAAGTTGTCCCTTTTAATAAGCCATGCATTATTCGGTCACCTCATTTCTTCCTAACACATTCTTCAATTTTATCACATAAGTCCTTTTTCATAATTTCACATTAAAATGACAAAATTTAGACATGATACTTTCACACATGATACTTCACATATAATAAACATAGAAAAGAGCATTTAAATAATTTTGTGACTCAGTTTTGTGGTCCTGAAACCACTTCCCGACTAGGGTCAAATTAGAGTTGTCACAAGTTATGCGTTTCAAAATAACAAATGCACCTGGTTTTTTTTATGGATTTGATGAACAAAATTTTCAGACCGTATTTAGACTGATTTGATGTTGTATTCATTGATGACACTTTGATTTATTTGCGTGATGAAACCGAACATGCTGAACATCTGAGAATAGTGCTACAAATTTACGAAATAAGCAACTGTATGTGAAGTTTAGCAAATGTGAATTCTGGTTACGAGAAGTCAATTTTCTGGGCCATATTGTATCACCATCAAGTATTCGAGTTGATCTAAGCAAGATTTCAGCTATTTTGAATTGGAAGCCTCTAAGAAATGTTTCTGAAGTCTGTAGTTTTCTTGGACTCACTGGTTATTACCAAAGATTTGTAAAAGGCTTTTCGATAATCACGACTCCATTGATGAAACTACTTTAGAAGGATGTGAAATTTGAATGGTCTAAAAAGTGTCATAAAAGGTTTGATTAGTTGGAAGCCCTATTGACTGAAACTCCAGTATTAGTACAACCAAAATAGGGTAAAAAATTTGTGATATATAGTGATGCTTCGTTGAACGGTCTAGGTTGTGTTTTGATGCAGGAAGGCAAAGTCATAGCTTATGCCTCAAGACAGTTAAGCCACAAGAAAAGAACTATCCGACACACGATCTGGAATTGGCAGCTATTGTGTTTGCATTGAAGATTTGGCGCCACTATCTGTTTGGTGAAAAATGTCATGTGTATTCAGATCATAAGAGTTTGAAATATCTGATGACTAAAAAAGATTTGAATATGTGACAGAGAAGATGGCTAGAGTTGCTAAAAGACTACGATCTTGTTATTGATTATCCGGGAAAAGCAAATGTTGTTGCTGATGCTTTGAGTCATAAATTACTATTTGCATTACATGCCATGAATGCTTATTTGGTTCTATATGATGATGGTTCAGTTTTAGCTGAACTAAAAGTGAGACCGTTAGTTTTACAACAGATTATTGAAGCTTAGAAAGTTGATAATGAGATAATAGCAAACGAGCTTAGTGGGAATTGAATGCTGATTTAGAATTTAGAGTCGATGATAATGGTTGTTTGAAATTTCAAAATTGGATTTGTGTTATGAGAAATTTAGAGTGGATTTGGATGATTTTTAATGAAGCTCACAACAGTCATTTATCTATAGATCTGGGTAGAACAAAAATGTATAATGATCTGAAACAGCATTACTGGTGGTCTGGAATGAAAAGAGATATTTCTGACTTTATTTCAAAATGCTTTATTTGTCAACAAGTTAAAGTTGAACATCAGGTTCTGTCCGAGTTACTTCAGCCGATTATGATTCCAGAGTGGAAATGGGATAGAGTGACGATGGATTTTGTTTCGGGTTTGCCCCTATCTCGGCGAAAGAAAGATGCTATCTGGGTTGTGCTTGATCGATTGACTAAATTAGCTCATTTTATTCCAGTACGATTTGATTACTCGCTTGAAAAATTAACTGAGTTATACATTTCCGATATTGTGACATTGCATGGAGTGCCACTGTCAATTGTGACACCCCTAAAGTGACCCTAGTCGGAAAGCAGTTTCGGGACCACTAAACCGAGTCATAAAAATAATTAACCGTCATAGTTGATGCTTATTATATGTATATATGCATGTGTGAAAATTTCATGTTTGAATTTTGTTAATTGTAAGTGAATTTTATCAAATAGGACTTATGTGAGAAAATTTAGAAATGTGCTAGGCAAATGTAAAGTGGCCTAATAATGCATGTTGTGAAAATGATGGGTTTGCATGTCAAATTACCCAAAATTAAAGCATAGTGGCCGGCCATGCTATGGGTGGAAACATGTTGTAAACATGTTGTGTAGTGTGTTATGTTAGAAAGAATAAAAAAAGGGGTTAGGATTAAAGTAATGCAAAGGGAGGAGTGATGAAAAAAAAATTGTCTCACCCATGCCCCCCCTCCATTGCCGTGAATGGAAGAAAGATAACAAAAGAAAAAAATTACATGCTCATCTTTCTTCTTGGTTGCCGAATTTGGGAAAAGGAATATTGAAGAGGAAAAACCAAGGTATTCGGCCATGGCTATCCTAGTTTAAGGTATGCATTGTGATTATTTTTTTTATGGACTATGAGATTAGATTGATAAGTGCATAACTTATTTAACCCATGGTTTAATTTCATGCATCAATAGACAAAGGTCCATTCGGCAAGTGCTAAATTGGTGTCATTTTGATAAGTTTTTTTGAAAGATGTTAATTATTTGTTAAGTAGCTTAAATGATGTTTGAATGAGTAGAATTCATGGTTGAAAAGTATAAATTGAAGGTTGCCGTATGAGTGTATATACATTTTAGATAGAAAAATGTTGTTGTTTAGTTGAATTTTCATTTGATAAATGTTCATTCGGTCAAATGGGAGAAGAATAAGATGAATTTGAATGTTGTGGTTTATTATTTTAGTTGTTAAATGATTGGGTATGAAGTATTTGATTACCTAATTGAAAGTAAGTTAAGTTGTTATTTGATATTAAATGCAAATTCTATATATGATAATAATGTAAATGTAGGTGGATTCATGAAGTATTTTCGGTTATATGCTATGTATAAGTATGAGTTTTTAAAGTTGGATTTATGAGTATATGTATATTAGTCTAGGAACATTCGGTTATATGGTGTTAATATGCCTTTGAAATCGAATGATATTTTGAGTATATATATATGTACATTCGGTTAAGATAAGGTTTATTATAAAAGCTAAGTTGTGTGCTTAGGGCCGAATGGCATATATAAGATATTAAAACATGTTATAATTATATATTGGTGTACATGGTTGTAATTAATCCTCTACTTGAATTCGATTAGATATGGTCATGGTATGAGTTTAGTAGGGTTAATACCATAAAATTGAATGGAGTTTTAGTTAATCTTTTGTGTCATGTTCGTTAAAATAGTTGATGATTTGGGTGTTATTATACGCATTTAGGCTAAAGATTTTTCAGCTATGTTTTATATCTATGAAATAATTATAATGGATAATATGTAGGAGTAATTTCGGCTTGTTAAAAATGTGGTACGTGTATGGCAATTGGTATATACATAATGCATTGAAGTTACCCTATAAGGTTGAAATGAGTAATTAAATTAGTGGTGTGTATGCATTTTTTTATTTTAACTTGGCATGTGAAATGGGTGTAGAATAGTTAATATGTGTGCTTAAGGTGATGTGATAAAATAATTAGCTATATGGTTTGGTTCATTATTGAGTATAAGGGTTAAGTGCTTTAGAAGAGCTTTTAATGTTCGAAATGATTAAACAAATTCATTCGTTTATATTAAGCCCAAGAGCAAAGAGGATCAAAGTCGGATAGGGGAAAAGAGAAAGTAAACGAATAGCCGTGGATATCTAGTCGTCGACCGCTTCCGAGGTAAGTTTTAAGTGATTAAACGTTGAGTAAATTCAATCATAATAGGGCATAATGAGTTGATTTAATAAGATATGATGTGGCCATGATATGTCTTAAACTCAAATGGTAAGTTCATAAGTGTTTGGACTTGGAAATTTAAGAGCAAATTGTAATAATTTGCTTTGGACAGCAGCAGTAACGTGATTTTAGAAAATCACTATAAATTGTTGGTGTGGAATTATAGGCTGAAAAAAATATGTAATCAAAGCTTAGTTAGTCTAGTTTCTTATAAAAGAGACCGTGTAAGTAAATAAATTTCCTATAAAGAGATATTTAAAGTTGTGTGGGACAGTGTCAGAATGACTCCGAAATCCCCTGTTCTGTTTTTAGAAAATCATTATAATTTGTACAAAAATGGTTATAAGATAAAATTTATATGATTAGATTCCTTAATGAGTCTAGTTTCAAATGAAATCAAATAGAACACATTTTGAATTCTGTACAATGAAAAATCTGATTCGTAGTGAAGAGTGGTCAGATTAGTCAAACAGTGAAACAGAGGAAAACTTTAAGAAAAATCTGGTATTGATTGGCCAAACCTAAAATTCTGGAAATTTTATGGATGGAATATATACGAGTATTTATTCAGGGAAAATTAACGGCAAGTGATTTGGAGTTTTTTAGCTCCAGTTATAAATAATTTAGTGACTATTGCTCAGGAAAACAGCTCGTAGTGAATATGTGATTTTGTTGTAAACATGGATAAAACTTGTTTTAGTTGCTCATAAGCTATCGATTAAACCCATACGTGAATTCTAAACCGTGATATTGTAAAACGATATATGAGTGTTAGATGGATCTTGGATATTAAAATTTGTGAAATTGTAAGTTCATGAGTATTCGAATATGAAATGATAGTATGGCGTGAAATTGAATTATTCATTGGAAAATGATTGATGTAGATTCGGCCAAGACAAAGTGTATACATGGTAGTATATGTGGTATGTGAAGTATATTTGGATAATTGTGATGTGAATACATGAAAATTTATATTTTGATTTAGGATTTTATGTGATGAATGTGAATGTGTATATATGTGATAAGGCCGAATGGCCAATGTGATGAATGTGAGCATGCATATGTGTGATAAGGCCGAATGGCCAATGTGATGAATATGAACATGCATATATGTGGTAAAGCCGAATGGCTAATGTGAAATATGTATGAGATATGTATGTATATGTGGTAAAGCCGAATGGCTAGTGTGAAATATGTAGGCGATGTGTGTATATTGTGGCCGAACGACCAAATGTGAAAGGTGTGTATTATTAGATATTTGATGAGGCAAATGAATTACAAATATGACAGTCGATGTGAATGTTGTAACATGTGATTAAATGTACATGAAACTTGGAAATATATCCCGGGTAAGACCCGATGACTACGTGTGGAGATTATGTCCGGGTAAGACCCGATGACTATGTTTGGAGATTTTGTTCGGGTAAGACCCGATAACTTCGTGTGGAGATTTCGTCTGAGCTAAAGGTCTCGCCGATAATCTGAGTAGAGGTTAAAGCTATAAGACTTCGTAATAAGAATTGCTTATAAATATATTCAATGCGAAAGGTTAAACAGGTATGTACTCCAAGTTTATATGTGAGCTTGATTTGAACTAAATCATAAGGTAGTTATGTGATGCATACGAGAGCAATCTATGAGACTATTCCTATGATTATGTGACATCGGATCAGTGTGAGAGGTTATGTGAAATTATACAATATATCTATGTCACATGAGCTCACTTTTATGTGAAAGTTTATCTGCCTATTGTATATGATGAGATGTGCATATTCGGTAAAGGGGATGGTATGCCCGAAGGAAGAGTGAAATAAAAATACGAACAACTATGTTATAATTTGATTGTTATCTGTTGACACTGCTTAAAACTTACTAAGCATTGTAATGCTTACTCCGTTTACTTTGTTTTCTCTGTTTTATAGATCTCATTTCGAAGCTACAGGCTCGGGGATCGTCAGCAACTAGTCACACTATCATTATCCACTGCTTGTCACTGTCACGTTTAGAATTATTTTATGGCATGTATAGAATAGACTAGTGGCGGAAGAATATTTTTGGTTAATGTATATAAGCCATGCGAAAATGGCATCTTTTAAATGTTTACTTAGAGAAGTTTAAATTTTATCCCTGGCTGTGCTTAGTACTTATTTAAATGAATGATCTTTATTTCAAGAAAAAGTTCAAAATTTTACTGTTCTGACATGAGTTATAAGTCCGGTAATGCCCCTTACCTATTCCGGCGACGGTTACGGGATAGGGGTGTTACATCAATTGTGTCAAATAGAGATCCGAGATTCACTTTGCGATTTTGGAAGAAACTACAATAGGTTCTAGGTATGAAATTACATTTCAGTACCACTTTTCACCCGCAAACAGATGGTCAATCCGAGCAGATTATTCAGATTCTTAAGGATATGTTAAGATGTTGCTTTCTTGAGTTTGAAGGTATGTGGGAACAATATTTGCCATTGATTGAATTTGCTTATAATAACAGTTTTCATTCGAGCATTAAAATGGCACTGTATGAAGCCTTATATGGTCGCTAATGCTGTACACTTTTGGATTGGACTAAGCTCAGTGAGAATAAGATTCACGGGGTTGATTTAATAAAAGAGACTGAACAAAAAGTAAAAAATGATCCGAGATAGTCTGAAAACAGCTTCTAATCGTCAGAAATTAGAAGCAGATCTGAAAAGAAAAGACATTGAATTTGAGATTGGTGATAAAGTGTTTTTGAAAGTATCTCCATGAAAGAAAGTACTTCGTTTTGGTAAAAAAAAAGGCAAATTAAGTCCGAGATTCATCGGGTCTTATGAGATTACCAATCGTATTAGGTCGGTTGCTTATGTAACACCCTGAATTTGGGCCTAGAAGTTTTGGGCCTTGAGCATGGGAGCGGTTGAAGGCAGCTTATAATATTCTGTTGTGCGTGAAAATTTCGTTAATGAAGGCTTGTTTTAGTGGTTAAGTGTGCTGAGAAGTGTTGGAAAAGTCCTGGGTTCAAACCTGGACTCTAGCAAAATTTTTGGTTTAAGGTGAATCAACCCTGGGTGTAGTAGGTAGGCCTTAAGAATATTGTTGGAGAAATTGTGACACAAAAAACCTTATGGCTTAGTGGCAAGTGGCGTGTGGAGCATTTGAGGGGAGGCATGGGTTCGAATCCCATGGCAAGCAAAGAGCATTTATTTTGCTAACAGGGGGCGGCAAGAGTTGGTGTTGAATTTAAACTCTGATGATGGAGGGATCCCACATCGAGAAGCTAACATAAGAGTGGATGCGAAGCTGGCTTTAAATAGAGAGAACCATGGGGAGAGTAAGGTACCTTTCTTGGCTGATCCCTTTCGCTTTATGGCGTGCTCGTTTGGGTTGGGCGTCGGCTAAGAGTGCTCAGAGCGTGGATTAACTCTAGTCTCCAATCAGGTGTGTATTTCTCACTACTCTAGCTATAGGATGGCTACTTCGGGCCGCGATGGGCCGAAAGGGGTCATGTGGGCCCAATGGGCCTACGGACCTAATTGGATAAGTTGTTTGATTGTGTAGTAAATATTGGACTAGGCCCGGTGAATCTCATATTTGTGGCTAGATTTGGGCTAAAAGGGCCACACGAGCGTGTGGGCCCATTTGGGCTGAGAATGGGCTTTAGGGCCATTCGTATTGTTATCCCTGTTTAAAATACTTTAGTTTACCAAATTAACAAAATACCCCTAGTTTGTAAAATTACTAGAATATCCTTGGTTTATAAAATCACCAAAATACCCCTGGTTTGTAAAATTACCAAAATACCCTTGGTTTACAAAATTACCAAAATACCCCTAGTTTGTAAAATTACTAAAATACCCTTTGTTTATAAAATCACCAAAATACCCCTGGTTTGTAAAATTACCAAAATACCCCTAGTTTGTAAAATTATCAAAATACCCCCAGTTTGTAAAATTACCAAAATATCCCTGATTTGTGAAATTATTGAAATACCTTCGACCTGTAAAATTATTGAAATACCCTCGACTTGTAAAATTACCAAAGTACCCTTGATTTACAGAATTACCGTTTTTCTCTCGATTTAAAAAATTACCAAAATACCCTTGTAGGGTAGAAATACTAAAATACCCCTATAGGGTAGAATTATCGAAATACCCCTGTAGGGTAGAATTACCGCAATACCCCTGTAGGGTAGAATTACCGCAATACCCCTGTAGGGTAGAATTATCGCAATACCCCTGTAGGGTAGAATTACCGAAATACCTCTGTAGGGTAGAATTATCGCAATACCCCTGTAAGGTAGAATTACCGAAATACCCCTGTAGGGTAGAATTACTAAAATACCCCTGTAGGGTGGAATTACAGAGATACCTTGTAGGGTAAAATTACCATTTTGCCCCTAAGGTGTTAAATGACTGTTTTGCCCTTTTGGCCAAGTGACTAACTTGGACTGTATGGTTGACGAATTTGATTGTGAATATATGCTGGTATATGAATGACTTGACTGTGATTGTTTGATTCAAATATGGGCATGACATTCTGCATACATGACATGTTGCATGGGTTGGGATTTTGCACGGAGGAAGATCTGATCTGTTAGGATCGCATGGTTGCTTGACGACTGTGGATCAACTGAAGGCTTAAGAGCCGTATATTCGTACTGATTTGATAAGGTCGCACGGGTCGCCCAAGACGACTGTGGACAGATCAATGGCTGAGTGCCGATCATATTTACCCGAGGCTGTGTGCCGACTATATTACCATCGCTGATGGCTATGTGCCTAACATGATACAGCTACCGATGGCTTAAAGCCTTCTGATTATGGCTTCATGTCAACCTACATATGGCTCTGTGCCAACCTGATTATGGCTGTGTGCCAAACGTATTTGCCTAAGGCTATGTGCCAATATATGGTTATTGACGACTCTGTGTCGATCACATTTACCTAGGGCTGTGTGCCGGTTATCTTACTCTAGTTGATGGCTATGTGCCTAACATAATGCAGTTATCGATGGCTTTGTGCCACATATTCTGTTAAGTGGCTTTGCTACATTATCTGTTTCTGGTGGCTATGCCACAAATATATGTTCTGGTGGCTCTGCCACAATATCTATATCTGGTGACTCTATCACAATATCTGATAACTGAGCAGCTATGCTGCAACTGTGGAGTGTAGGGCTGGGTGGGTTGAGCTATTCCCCACATGGAGTGTAGGGCTGGTACAGGTGGAGTGTAGCGGTTGGTTATAGGCTGGATTGGGTTGGGATTGCATTCACATTTTGATTTTAGATTCTGTTACTTGATACTGATTCTGATTTTGATTCTGTTACCTGATACTGATTCTGATTCTGATTCTGATTCTGATTCTGTTACTAATATTGATTTCTGATTCTGATTCTGTTACTGATTCTGATTCTGATTCTCATTTTGGTTCCAATTCTGATAATGTTTCTTATTCTGTAATGGGCTAAGGTCCATCTGGTACTGTCTGTTATAATGGGCTAAGGCCCAATTGATACTGAAACTGTAAGTAGGGCTAGGGCCAACTTTTAATTCTTTTATATGACTGACTGTTGCTTTTATAGTAAGGGATTTCACACTGAGTTTTCGTAAACTCACCCCCTTTATTAACTTTTCAGGTAATTTCCAGCCTTAGACGGATCGGAGCTGCGAGGGGCTCGGAGGAAGCCACACACTGTTTATGTTACAATTTTGATTATTACTTTTAAATGTTTTATGTGGGTTGTAGTAAAGCCGTTGCAGTTTTTTGGATTTCAAATTTGGAATTTTATTTATTGTTCTTATAATTTCTAGTATTAGAACACGATTTTCCAAAGCAACTACTGTTGTTCAAAACATCACGTAACCGCAATTGTTTTTACATTAAGCTTCCGCAACTGCCAGGATTTTTACAAAGTTGTTAAGAATGTTATTCAGCTGAGGTTTTCTAACAAGGTTTAAAAAGGGTATAAGTTTTTAATTATTAAGAAGGGTTTTTAATGGAAACATGGCTTTCGAAAAACACTTCAATGTGACACGCTAGATTCGAGCCAAACTTTCAGGCCGGGTTTGGGGTGTTACAGCTTATAGATTGTTGTTGCCTCCAGAGCTAGAAAAGATTCACAATATGTTTCATGTATTGATACTTGAACAATATAGATCCGATCCCTCGCATGTGATTTCTTTGTCTGAAATCGAGATTCAATTTGATTTGACTTATGAAGAAGAACCGATTCTTATCTTGGCACGCAGGTTAAAAAACTATGAAATAGGAAAATTTCGTTAGTAAAAGTGATGTGGCATCGACATTGTTTTGAAGAGGCTACGTGGCAGCCCGAAGATGCTATGAGACAATAATATCCGAATTTGTTCAACAGTAAGATTTTCGGGGACGAAAATCCCTAAGGGGGAGAATTGTAATAGCCCAGTTTAGAACCTAGTCAGAATAGTGGTTTCAGGACCACAAATTTGAGTCAAAAAAATATTTTAATATTATTTTCTGTGCCTATAATATGTGACTTAATATTTGTGAAAATTTCGTATAAAAATTTGATCGTTTGTGTGCTTAATTTGATA